>NC_080054.1:14589603-14934603 GCF_026212465.1 Amaranthus tricolor | reverse complement strand
GGAAATCTATACTTTCATTTGGGAGATGAGCTTGAAAACACAAATTGTGATGCAATTCAAATTTTTCATGGTGTTTTATGATAGAGTTCATTTGTGCTTATTTGTGATTTTTGGGTTGATATCATTATTGGATACGGTGTTTATTGGTTTTTCATGAGGTGTTTGTGTTAACTTTAGTCTTGGGTCACTTGCTATCCTCTACTTTAGCGCCACATTCCCTAATGTATCCCACCTTAACCCAAAGCCAACGTTACAACCTTTCATAAACCTTTTCGACTTGGTCTGATCAGTTTTGTAACACCCCGTAATTTATCGGGTTCAAAAAGATAATAAAATAAAATAAAATAAATAAGTATTATTAAATTTTAATTATATACATTGATAATTATAAGAAATAAAATAAGATAATTTTTAACGGTAACGTATTTTATCGCGTACGTTGTTATTGCGTGGCGTTTTTTTCTGTTTTAAGAATAATATAATAATTACTTAATTAATTAATTAAAAAAATTAAGGGAAGGGGGAAGGTGGATGGTTGTGACTTGTGAGGAGTAGGGGAGGAGTCTTGTAACTCCTCTCATAATTGTGTATTATGGCACATTAAGTTCATTGTTTTAATTGAATCCTTAAGATTCATTTGAATTCCTTATCATTCTAGCTTTTCAAGAGAACACAAAATTCAGAAAAATTCTTCCTTCTTCCTTCTTGTTTCGGCTCACTTCAAAAGAAAAAAAAATTCTTTTGTTCCATTCAATCTTTTGATCAAAGGGGTTAGTTTAATTGAATTGTTAATTATAGATTTTATATATTAGATTTCTAAGATGAATTATATTTTATGTATGATGATATCCTATGACTTTTAGGAGGATTGAGTATATTTTCTTTATATGTAATTTGCTCTAATAATCCTTTAACAAACTTCAATTGTTAAATGGATTAAGTTATGTTTCTTTCAAAAAAAAAAAAAAACTTGTTGATCAATATTCTTTAACAAAATTTAAATTTGTTATAAAAATTATAAATTTAGTTATATTGATATTTAAATAAATTTCTTATGGTTTACATTTCTCTAACAAAATTTCAATTTGTTAGAAGAAATTTAAAAGGTATGGATCAAGTAATGTAGTCATCCAAGAATTTATAAATCCTTTAGCAAAATTGATTTGCTTGAAGGATTGTGTTTATATATATTTCTTGATTTAAAAGGGTGATTTGGTTTTATGATTCTCTACAAAATTTTAATTTGTTAAGAGAATTAAGTATTTAATTTAATTATCATGATTTATGGAATTTTAAGTTTCTTTAAGGATTTTGTGGATGGGCATGTTTCTTTTTATTTAATGACTTATATGCTTTGTTGATGGGGTTTTGTGTATTAATATATGTGTGGAAATGTCAAGTGGTTGTGTGATAGGAAGATTGGTCTTGTTTGTTTTATCTTAGTAGCTGAGAATGTGGTCTTGTTTGTTTTATCTTAGTAGTTGTGAATGTGGTCTTGTTAGATTTATTTTGGTCATGAGATTTAAAGGGTTAATAATTTGAATAATGTATATATAAAATCATAATAATAATAAAATAAAATAAAATAAAATAAATAGGAAAAAGAACAAGTGAAAAAAAACGTATTTGCTGCTTATCATTTGCTGCGATTTTTGCATATACGCAGCAAAAAATAGGAAAAAGAACAAGAAAAAAAAAACATTAATTGCTGCGGTTCTATGCCTTGAGCGCAGCAAATACTCAGTTGAACATATAAATGCTGCGGTTTGATGTGTGCCCACAGCAAATACTATTCTCAAATGCTGCGGTTTGTGTTGTGCCCGCAGCAAATAGGCCTTAAATTTTAATAACTGCTGCGGTTGTGGTCTTTATTCGGAGCAATTAAGTTTACTAAAATGGCGCCATTTATATTTTAACGTTTATATTTTCATGAGAAATAACCCTTCGGTTTCCTTATACTGCACGCACAAAACGAACACGCATACTGTTTTCCTTCGTTCTCCTTATAATTCGTTCCATTCCAGACTTCTTCAAACTTCTCTTGTTCATTATCAAACTTCAAACTTCGAATTTTCATAAACTTCGATACAGTACAGCGGTTTTTTTCTTCTACTATTCTTGTTCATCATCATTCTTCAAAACCGTTCTTGTTCATCATCATTGTTCAAAACCGTTCTTGTTCATTATCAAATTAAACTTCAAACTTAGAATTTTCATAAACTTCGAAAACATATACAGTACATCGGTTTTCTTCTATTGTTCTTCAAGGTATTATTTTTTCAAGCTTAATTTAAGTTCTTTAACCTTCATTATGTTTTAGGGATTTAGTTTTTTTATACTAATTTTTTTTCATTGTATAGGTTATACACAACCCACCAAAACCCACGAAATTCAAGGTATCTTTTTCATTTTGATTTTGTAAGTTAGGTTTAAATTTGTCATACTTTATGAATGTGTATGTTGTTGTTGTTTTTAAGTTTTAAATTTATCATATATATCATGTTTTGTTATATTTTTAAGTAATTTCTTCATTTTATTTATCAATGTGTTGTTTTTATGTTTTAAATTTATCATAATTTATTTCTAGTTTGTAAATTAGGTTTAATTAGGGTTGTTTATGGTTAAATGAATGAGTTGTTGATATGAATGTTAATTAGTTGTCCAAGTTTATGAATGTGATTTTATTTTTATTGTTTTTCTATGAATATTAATTATGGTTACTATAATAAACATCATTTGGACAGTTTAAAAAACATTGTGTTATTATTTGGGTTAATTAGTATTAAATGAATGATTATTACTTAATTTTGTGGTTATTTAGAGTTCGTTAAGTATATATGTGTAAAAGTTGTGTATTAATTTTGTTTGAAATCAATTAATCACACTAATTAGGATGACAAACGATAGTTCTTGGATGTATGGAAGCATTGAATCGTCGGAATTTATTGATGGCGTATTAGAATTTTGTAGTATTGCGGTTGAACATCAAGTTAGGACGGGGGGATTTTGTTTTTATTGCCCATGTGTCAGTTGTGGCAATGAATCAAAGGTAAATAGTGTTGATATCCTTAGGAAGCACATACTTCGACGTGGGTTTAGGCCTTAATATCATGTTTGGGTTTGGCATGGTGAGGAGGGAGTTTACAAAGAGAAAAAGTGTTGTTGAGGACGTCAATATGTGGCCGATGTCAATGAGGATGTAGTAGATCATGTTGATGGGTATGAGACAGATGAAGAGATTGTCGATGAGGATGTGGATCATGTTGATGAGATGATGGAGGGAGTCGAGGATGAGTTAGGAAAACGTCCTCGTGTTTTTGACTTGTTGACAGAGGCTTCTCAAAATCCTTCGTACCCTGGATGTACAAAGTTCACCAAACTAATAGCAGTGTTGACAATTTTCAACATTAAGTCAAAGTTCAATTGGAGTGACGCTAGTTTCACAATGTTATTAGAAGCGTTAGGTGAGAAGCTTCCTGAGGGAAATGAACTTCCAAAGTCGACATATTATGCCAAAAAGCTTATGTGTCCTTTCAGCTTAGAGTACCAGAAGATTCATGCGTGTCCGAATGATTGTGTGTTGTATCGGAATGAAAACGAGAACTTAGAAGAGTTTCCTAGGTGTGGGTTATCGCGCTATAAGTGTAAAGGGGTTCGGGCTGCTAAAGGGCCCCCGGCTAAGGTATTGTGGTATCTTCCAATAATACCTAGATTCAAGCGCTTGTTTTCTATAAAGAAAGATGCGTTAAATTTGAGGTGGCATGCAGATAGGGTGAAGAAAGTTCACTTGCTCACACATCCATCTGATTCTCCGGAGTGGAAGAGTATTGATAGGTTGCATAAGACTTTTGGGCATGAGGTTCGTAATTTAAGGCTCGGACTGTGTACGGATGGAATGAACCCATTCGGCAATCTTAGTTCTCAACATAGTACTTGGCCGGTACTTTTAGTGATCTATAAGTTGCCACCTTGGTTGTGTATGAAGCGTAAGTACATAATGCTTTCGCTTCTTATCTCGGGTCCTAAACAACCTGGCAATGACATAGATGTGTATCTTGCACCTCTCGTTGAGGATTTGAGAAAGATGTGGGATGAAGGCGTTTCAGTGTTTGATGCATATGCTAATGAGGAGTTCACCTTGCGTGCAATGCTTTTATGCACCATTAATAATTTTCCGGCATATGGCAACTTATCGGGGTATAAGAAGAAAGGGAAGAAAGCATGCCCAATATGTATCGATGACATGGAATCCACGTGGATTCCTAAGTGCAAACACGTATTCATGCACCATCGAAAGTTCCTCCCACGAGACCACCAATATCGTAAGAAGAAGAAGTTGTTCAACGGGGAGGTTGAGGACCGTGTAGCTCGTCGACCGTTGACCGGTTATGAGGTTTATGAACAAGTTAAGGGAGTTGAGACTGTATTTGGTAAAACGGGGCAAGTGCAAGGGGGTGAAGACTGATTATGGAAAAAAGAATCAATCTTTTGGAAGCTTCCATATTGGAGAGATCTACAGGTTAGGCATTGTCTTGACGTTATTCATATAGAGAAAAATGTATGTGATGCCATAATCGGGACTCTAATGAACATTCCGGGTAAGACAAAGGATGTTAGGGCCGTGCGAGATTGGTTTGAATGTAAAGGTCTTCGTCTGGAGTTGTGGGCACATGTTAAGGTGAGTAAGAAAAGAAATAGAGCTGATGAAGTTGGTGGCAGTAAGAAGAAGATGAGTAATGACAAAGTTTATTTGCCTCCAGCTTGCTACACATTGTCCAAAGCAGAGAAGCGGACATTTTGTGAGTGTTTGTATGGCATTAAGGTTCTGTCTGGGTACTCATCCAACATGAAGAGATTTGTGAGCCTAAATGGTGAGCTGAAGTTGGGAAGCATGAAATCTCACGATTGCCATGTAATGATGCAAGTGTTCTTACCAATTGCAATCCGTGGAATACTGCCAAAACATGTGAGATATGCTATTACCGAGCTGTGTTCGTTCTTCAACACAATTTGTAGTAAAGTTCTTGATCCCTTTAAACTTGATGCACTTCAACTCGACGTGATTGTAACTTTATGCAAGTTTGAGATGTATTTTCCACCTTCTTTCTTTGACATAATGGTTCATCTTATTGTCCATCTCGTTCGTGAGATCAAGCTTTTAGGTCCAGTTTTTTTAAGGTGGTGTTATCCTTTTGAAAGACACATGGGTGTTTTACAAACCAAGGTGAGGAATCCAGCACAACCCGAGGGGAGTGATTCAAGGCACTGTGAGTGATGAGATTAGTAACTTTATCGCCGAGTATTTGGCCATGGCAAAGCCTATTGGACTTCCCACCTCTAGACATCAAGGAAGGCTTGAGGGAAAAGGAACAATTGGCTCCAAATCGCTCACACCTCCTCAAGAAAGCCTTCTACAAGCACACTTGTATGTGTTGCATCATATTCCGGAAGTTCATCCTTTTTTGAGTGAGCATTTTGATATATTGCGCGCAAAACATCCTTCTAAAGGGGATAGGGCATTGATGCAGTTGCATAACAAGACGTTTATTAATTGGTTTCATAATCGAGTAATATGCGAAGAACTCAAGGGTGTATCCGAAATTGTTAATTGGTTAGCTTTTGGTCCTCGTGATGATATCAACAAATATGAGGGTTACGATGTCAATGGCTACACATTTTGGACTGAGGGTCAAGACAAGAAGTCATCGTATCTACAGAATAGTGGGGTTTCTATTTTGGCGTCATCTACATTTTACGCGAGTGCGAAGGATCAAGCGCCGGTTGATGCTAAATTGGTATACTACGGGCGGGTACATGAAATATGGGAGCTTGACTACTCTACTTTCAATATTGGTCTTTTCAAATGTAAGTGGGTAGATAATAATCGACGATGCATAAAAACTGACGACCCTTGTGGATTCACTCTTGTAGACTTAGCTCGTTTGCGTGATAGTGAGGAGCCATTCATACTAGCCACACAAGCCAAGCAAGTATTCTACATTGTAGACCCGTCTGATAAAAAATGGTCTATTGTTGTACCGGGAAAAAGAAGCATCCTTGGTATAGGTGATGTTGAGGATGAGGAACAATATGAAGCTTTTGAAGACTCCCCTCCCTTGATCAACCAAAATCAGTGGATCAAGATGATGTAGATGTTGGTTATATGCGTGTAGATCACACGGAAGGAATACATTTGAATTAAGTGATTCACAAGGTATGAATTTAAAGCTTTTTAAAGTTTTTTTGGCACTAGGTTTGTTTTGCATGAAACTTTGCACATAACACTATTTGTTATATATTATTGTGTTGAACGCATTAGAATTGTAAATCATAGTCATATTCTTAATATTACTTAGCTTATGTTCTAATATATTTCTATTCATACTCTTTCAGTTACTGATAAACAATGCATCTATTCAGAGACGAAATTGTCCCCGAGATTGAGACCTCGGATAATGAGCATCGTAGTTATGACAACGAAGAGGACCAAATTGTGAGATACGAGCGTATGGCTGAAAACGCTCCACCGATTGACAATGATTTTGAGACTGAAGACGCCCCACCAATGGATGCTCCCACTACCAATAAGAAAAGAAAAGGGCGAGGTCCTACGAAAAACCTCAAAGTCACAAAACCCGTGCATTTGGAATACAATGCATTGGGTCAATCCTGCGGAAAATGGCGTAGGAAATATGGAAAACAAGTGGGTCTATGTATCCGCAAGCTTTCCATATTGCACGCATAGAACGAGGTTCCAAAGGGTTTGAAGAACTCTCTATGGAATGATACAGTTGTAAGCAACTTTATTATTTTTACTCATTTAGTTTCATTTTAAAATTAATTTGATTGACAGTAATAAATATAAATTTTTTTTGTAGAATCTTTTCCACATCGAGAGCGATGAGGACAAGAAGAATATGTTTCTTTCAGCTGTTGCTGAAAGATTCAGAGATTACAAATCCAAGTTAGTAACTGGCTGGATTACGAAGAGGCGTGCCTGTACGACCAAAAAGGTCAAAACGGGAAACGAAGGTGGAGAGCAATCACCTTCGAAGATGCCCTACGAAATATGGGGTCACATATCGAAGAGGGATTGGGAGGCCTTTGTTACCAAAAGAACAACTCCCATAAAAGTTGTAAGTATTTCATATTATATTAAAGTTTACCAATTTGAATTTACTTCTTTTGATTCAGTCATTAAACTAATACATGACATTCAATTTCTATTGATTAATTAGGAAAAGCGTGGTAAAGCTTCTGATTCTGCAAGCAAAAGGAAGTTTTACCATCGCTTGGGCCATAAAACGTACGATGAGGTCCGAAAAGAGTGGGTGGATGCGGGTTTATACCCCAATCAAAGTTCATCCATGCCCTCATCTACGACTACCTCCGCATCCGTGAATACTCCTGCTGGAGATCGGGTGCGTGATTGGTATTGCGGGCTTCATTCCCGAGATGAAAGTGGTAAATTTACCATTAATGATCCGGGAACGAAGAAGGTTGCTGATGCTGTGGTGAACTTTGAAATTATTAAGTATATTCTTGATTTGTTTTGTATTCTTTGGCTTTGATGTACTTATACTAATTGCTATATATGTCACTTTTTATTTGAACAGATGGGCTGGAAGGACAAAGAAGCTACGGGGGAGTTCACCCCAAGAGGCAATGTTGACGCATTGCATATGATCTTAGGGAAAGACCACAGTGGGCGGGTAGTCGAAAAAGGAGGCGTCCGCGTGGGGTTACAGAAGGCATTCGGCAAAGAGTGTGTTGCTACTCAATCCCGAACGGCGCTGCGGGATGAAGTAGCAACCCTTCGAGCGGAGATTACGAAGGACGTTCTCGCCAAGCTGGCCGCTGTGTTGCAGAAGATGGGAGTACCCATTGTTGACTTGGCAAACTTGATTGTCGAGGATCAGGAAAGTCAACATGGGGATCCTAACGCTTCGGTCGAGCCAACACCCAAGCCCATTACCCCCGTAGCACCCCAGCTCATTACTAATACTCCTGAAGGAGAAAACCCCACACCGGAGAACATAAACTCCGTTGCTCAAAATCCGGAGCCAACTCCAGAGCCAGTGCTACAGGTACATAGTTTTTAAATATATAAGCACTTATTAATTTAAACTGCAACGCGTTTTAATATTTTATTATGATGCTTATTATACTAAACGACAAAATTTTCAGGAGGCGACTCCTTGTTCTCTTTTGCTGCCTCAGTTAGGTGTTGCTAGTGATGGCGACTTAATTGTGGTTGCATATGGTGTGGCCCAGCCAAACAAAGAGGGCCAAACAGTGCATTCAATGCCTGTTATAAGTGGCCACATCAGTGTGGCCGTGGAAACTATTGTAAAGGTGTTTGAAGATTTCTCACTCCCGATTCCAATGCCAGCATGGAGCCTTGAGAAACTCTCACACGCTCTAGGTAGTTTCACCACATGGCCATATGCTTGGGTCCGATTCACTAACATGGTAAGAATCATTTGTACCTTATTTTTTTTATTTTTTTAATTGCATGCTCACACTAATTTAATAGTATAAATTGGAATAGCGAAAGAGTCCAAAAGGATCTTGGAGAGAGGTCGGTTCCTCAGCAAAGGTGTCGACTGGGTCAAAGTCGATGCCAAGCACTCCAACATGGCTGCATTATTGTGCATCTCGCATAAGTGAGGAGGACCCATTCATTCTGAACCTGCTGAAGGAGCAATACTGCTTTTTAGAGAGCCCGTTTGTAATTATTGGTCCTAGTGACATCGGGCAATTTTTGAGAGGAGAGATGCTGAACGTAGCTCTTTTCCATGTCTACATGAGGTGATGTTCATTATCTTACAAGTTAGGCATTGTTGTTTAATTGTTTTAATAACCGAATTACTAACAAAATTTTCTTATTTGTGAGTTTAGTGCGGCTTACGAGGAGCTAAATTCTTGCGAACCTCCAATAAAAATTGGATGGTTTTGTCTTGAGTCGATTTCGGGTAGTAAATGTGTAAATGATCCAGATGACGTCAGAGCATACATTGAGACTGCTTTGACTAATTCCCTTGCATCTAAACACACGTGCATTCTGGCTCCATATATGGAAGAGTAAGTTTTATTTTTGAAATTGAACTTATCTTTTGATTTTTAAAGTCACCTAATCTCTAATTTATTGATTTTAAAATTGCGTTTGTAGTTTGCATTGGATACTATTGGTCATATGTCCTTTAACGAACACAGTGCACGTCTTCGACTCATTAGAAAAACCTCAAAGCCCGCCTCGTAACACAAAATTCAAAGCGTTGTTGAATGCGTACGTAATATTAAATATTTTACAAAGTTGATTTTAATTAAGTGTTATATAGATGTATAAATAGTATTACTTTTCCCATGCGTTTCAGCACAATGAAAAAAGTGCGTGGACAAATGGGATCTACATCCAGAGCCACATTTCCAAAATGGACAGCAATAAAGGTACACAAATTCGATGCGTTTTTAACCGTTTTTGGCACTTTCGCGCGTAAAGTAGCTCAAACTTGGTTTGTTTTGCACGAAACTTGGCACACAACACTCTTTGGTATATATTATTGTGTTGAAGTGGATATAACTGAAAATCATAGTCATATGCTAGAAATTACGTGTTAAGTTGCGATTTTATGCGTTTTTAAGCGTTTTTGTCAATTTTGCGCGTAAAGTAGGTCAAACTTGGTTTGTTATGCACGAAACTTGGCACATAACACTTTTTGGTATATATTATTGTGTTGAAGTGGTTAGAATTGAAAATCATAGTCATATGCTAGAAATTACGTGTTAAGTTGCGATTTTATGCGTTTTTAACCGTTTTTGGCACTTTCGCACGTAAAGTAGCTCAAACTTGGTTTGTTTTGCACGAAACTTGGCACACAACACTATTTGCTATATATTATTGTGTTGAAGTTGTTAGAATTGAAAATCGTAGTCATATGCTAGAAATTACGTGTTAAGTTGCGATTTTATGCGTTTTTAACCGTTTTTAACACTTTTGCGCATAAAGTAGCTCAAACTTGGTTTTGATGCGAAACCGGGGCTGATTAAGGCCTTGGTTATGCAAGGATTAACGTTGTGCGGAAGCTTTGATTAATGACACAGACAAAAACTACAAATGATCATGAAAAGAACACGAAACAACCACAAACACTTAGATAATTCTGATCTAGCAAACTGTCGAGCAGCCCTCCTTCAGCTCAGCTTCTAGGAGTCCACGGGGATTGTTAGAATGGTTTAAGGACCTTGATAGCTAGATCGAAGTACCGAGATTCCATTTCCACTTTAGCCTAGGTCCTGGACTCATACGTTTAGTCTCCACGTGTCGTGCACGGTGGTCTGGTCACTAGTTTGCTGCTGTGTCGTGACGTCTGTATGCAGCCCTCCTTCAGCTCAGCTTCTAGGAGCACGGGGATTGTTAGAATGGTTTAAGGACCTTGATAGCTAGATCCAAGTACCGAGATTCCATTTCCACTTTAGCCTAGGTCCTGGATGCATAGGTTTAGTCTCCACGTGTCGTGCAAGGTGGTCTGGTCACTAGTTTGCTGCTGTGTCGTGAGGTCTGTATGCAGCCTTGTGTGGGCTCCTTTGGTATCTTCATTTCATACAACCACATTTGTATCATATTTGCACGAAACTTGGCACACAAAACTCTTTGGTATATATTATTGTGTTGAAGTGGATAGAATTGAATATCATAGTCATATGCTAGAAATTACGTATTAAGTTGCGATTTTATGCGTTTTTAAGCGTTTTTGTCAATTTCGCGCGTAAAGTACGTCAAACTTGGTTTGTTATGCACGAAACTTGGCACACAATACTATTTGGTATATATTATTGTGTTGAAGTGGTTAGAATTGAAAATCATAGTCATATGCTAGAAATTACATGTTAAGTTGCGATTTTATGCGTTTTTAACCGTTTTTGGCACTTTCGCACGTAAAGTAGCTCAAACTTGGTTTGTTTTGCACGAAACTTGGCACACAACACTATTTGGTATATATTATTGTGTTGAAGTTGTTAGAATTGAAAATCATAATCATATGCTAGAAAATACGTGTTAAGTTGCGATTTTATGCGTTTTTAACCGTTTTTGGTACTTTCGCGCGTAAAGTAGCTCAAACTTGGTTTGTTTTGCACGAAACTTGGCGCACAACACTATTTGGTATATATTAATGTGTTGAAGTGGTTAGAATTGAAAATCGTAGTCATATGCTAGAAATTACGTGTTAAGTTGCCATTTTATGCGTTTTTAACCGTTTTTGACACTAACATCTATTTTCTCTTAGTGCTTTCAACAACCTTCTTCTTCCGTTGAATGCGGTACTACGCGCTGAAGTATATGGACGATATTATAAAATCCGTGAAGGAGTTTGGAGTCGAAAATATAGATGTCGTAAGTATTTGTTACGTTCTTAAATAATTATTGGTAAAATCTAATGTTTATATATTAATCTTTTATTTTTATATTATATTATAGGTTTTAAACGACATTCCTAGTGAAACACGCCCTTTGAGAAGTGGAGAGATGCACGAATTAAAAGACAAGATTGCTGCGTATCTTGCTAATATTTGTCCTTGATAAATTGTAATTTGTATAGATTAATTTTTTATACTTTAATGTATATTTTATATATATATATATATATATATATATATATATATATATATATATATATATATATATATATATATATATATATATATATATATATATATATATATATAGGTACGTACATAATATTATATTATATATACGAGCGAGAGTTTATTATTACAAAGAGATTATTGTTGATTATTTGTGATTATCATTGGATTAATCACTGTTATTACATTGTACTATTAGTGGATTATTATAAGGATAAAACGAAAAAAGAAAAACAAAATAGAAGTATTTGCTGCAGTCAGGGGCAAAACCGCAGCAAATAATGCCCCACTTATTTGCTGCGGTTTTGCCTCTGACCGCAGCAAATACTCCTCCTTATTTGCTTCGGTTTTGTTTTGACCGCAGCAAATAATGCCCTTTTTCGCTGCGGTTTTTAGCCGCAGCATTTAAAGTAGGACATTTGCTGCTGTCACTATTGCTGGGGGCCAAAACCGCAGCAAAAAATGGCCAAAAAAACCGCAGCCAACGAGGTTTTTTACACTAGTTTTTCAAGAGAACACAAAAATTCAGAAAAATTCTTAAGCTTCATTTGAATTCCTTACCATTCTAGCTTTTCAAGAGAACACAAAAATTCAGAAAAATTCTTCCTTCTTCCTTCTTGTTTCGGCTCACTTCAAAAGAAAAAAAAATTCTTTTGTTCCATCCAATCTTTTGATCAAAGGGGTTAGTTTAATTGAATTGTTGATTATAGATATTATATATTAGATTTCTAAGATGAATTATATTTTATGTATGATGATATCCTATGACTTTTAGGAGGATTGAGTATATTTTCTTTATATGTAATTTGCTCTAATAATCCTTTAACAAACTTCAATTGTTAAATGGATTAAGTTATGTTTCTTTCAAAAAAAAAAAAAACTTCTTGATATTTAAAAAAATTTATTATGGTTTACATTTCTCTAACAAAATTTCAATTTGTTATAAGAAATTTAAAAGGTATGGATCAAGTAATGTAGTCATCCAAGAATTTATAAATCTTTTACCAAAATTGATTTGCTTGAAGGATTGTGTTTATATATATGTCTTGATTTAAAAGGGTGATTTGGTTTTATGATTCTCTACAAAATTTTAATTTGTTAAGAGAATTAAGTATTTAATTTAATTATCATGATTTATGGAATTTGAAGTTTCTTTAAGGATTTTGTGGATGGGCATGTTTCTTTTTATTTAATGACTTATATGCTTTGTTGATGGGGTTTTGTGTATTAATATATGTGTGGAAATGTCGAGTGGTTGTGTGATAGGAAGATTGGTCTTGTTTGTTTTATCTTAGTAGCTGTGAATGTGGTCTTGTTTGTTTTATCTTAGTAGTTGTGAATGTGGTCTTGTTAGATTTATTTTGGTCATGAGATTTAAAAGGTTAATAATTTGAATAATGTATATATAAAATAATAATAATAAAAAAATAAAATAAAATAAAAAAAATTCGGGTAGCAGCAGTTTCTGCCTCGGTAATGGTGCCGATCCGGAAACGTTAGTCGGGTTCCGTTGTTGTTTTATGTGCCGATGCGTTAAAAACTCGTTAAATGCTTAAAATAATTAAAAATAGTAATCGGATGTTGAAAATTATGAAATTTGGTATCCAAGGTAATTGACGCGTTCCGGACGCAGTGGCGAAGTCGGATTTTCCATTTGAGTTTTTTGAACTATCTGAATTGTTCGTTTAAGTTTCTGGTTAAATATTTATGTTTGGAACTATTGGGAATTTGATAAAAATATTTAAATTATCAAGTCTTATTAATATCTTAGTAGTATGAAGTGGATTAAATGTGTAAACGGTTCTAATACGTGATCGTTTTGTGTGTGTGTTATTTAGGACCTCGATTCATAAGAGGGCGAAATTACTATCGTGATTAGACTTCGTTTGTTGGCAGCGCTTAAAGGTACACGCTTAGACCATACTGTTTATGTGGTTGTGCAAGTAGTGTTGTTTCATTTCTAATCGAGGCATTGTAATTTACATAAGGATTAGACATCTCAAATAATTTGAAAGAAGATAATTGGAAATTGAGAATTTATGTGTTTGTTACCCAAAGGGGTTAACGTTTTGGTTTGTATCATGTTACCCAAAGGGGTTAACGTTTTGGTTTGGATTATTACAATTATTTTTCCCATGGCAGTTTTGGATCATTACGGTCACCATGGGGGTATGCATACTTTTACCTCTGACAACTCGAACAGGACGGGCAACATCTTAGGTCGATGGTTGCCTTAGGATTAGCTCTCCCAAGTGTATTCCTCCAAAAGGATTGGATTTATGCTTGAACGACTCGAACAGGACGGGCAACGTTACTAGTTGGAATTATCTAATAATAAATGTATTAGAGCCTATGCATGCTAGGATAAACACATTGCTTGTATTCAACCTGGTTGACTTTTGTATGAAGTCTCTGACGTGTATTGGATTGTTCTTTGGAACTTACTACGTGTTGTCACATGACGGCAAGTAGGTTGATTGCAGGTGGGGACTGGAGTGAGGTCTCGACTTAGAACCCGTAATCATCAAGACTATGCTTCTTTCTTTTGTTATTAGATTATGAGTAGAAATAATTCTGAATTGTGTAACAAGAGATGGTGTTGCTTACTTTTCGTTTTCATCTAATTTATTTAGTGTATCCAGAGGCCTTTAGGCTCTCGAGTTGTACGTATGGACTTCCGCTGACTTATTTTCTCTCACGCTGGTACTGTTTTTGTTTTATTTATATTTCTTAATCGACGGAACGTTGACGACCCTAGAGGAGATTTTTCTCTAGAGTCCAAGAAGTGGACCGGAATTTGTATTTTCATATGAATTTCCGAGTCACTTAAACCGTACCGTTACAAGTTTGTTCAGTGCTGGAGTGTAGATATGACACAATTCCCAAGATTTGTCCCTCACTAGTGGAAAAAGCCTCATTTGCTGCGGTTTTTTGGCCATTATTTGCTGCGGTTTTGGCCCCAAGCAATAGTGATAGCAACAAATGGTCTATTTTAAATGCTACGGTTAAAAACCGCAGCAAAAAAGGGCATTATTTGCTGCGGTCAAACAAAAACCGCAGCAATTAAAGAAGACTATTTGCTGCGGTAGCACCCAAAACCGCAGTAAATAGTGCCCTATTTTTTTTTCTTTTTTCGTTTTATATTAATAATAATCCAATAATAATGTACAATGTAATAACAATGATTAATCCAATAATAACCCAATGATAATCACAAATAATCACCAATAATCTCTTTTCAATAATAAACTCTCGATCGTGTATATATGTACGTACATATATATATAATATACATTAAAGTCCTAAAAAATCTATACTATTTACAATTTATCAAGGACAAAAATTAGCAAGATACGCGACAATCTTGTCCTTTAATTCGCACATCTCTCCACTTCTCAGAGGGCGTGTTTCCCTAGGAATATCGTATAAAACCTATAATATAATATAAAATTAAAAGATAATAAACATTAGATTTTACCAATAATAATAATTTAAGAATGTAACAAGTATTTCCGGCATCTATATTTTCGACTCCAAAATCCTTCACGGATTTTATAATATCGTCCATGTACTTCAGCGTGCAGTAGCCGCAATCAACAGAAGTAGAAGGTTGTTGAAAGCATTAAGAGAAAATAGATGTTAGTGCCAAAAAAGCTTTAAAACGCATAAAATCGCAACTTAATACGTAATTTCTAGCATATGATAATGATTTTCAATTCTAACCACTTCAACACAATAATATATACCAAATAATTTTGTGTGCCCAGTTTCGTGCAAATCAAACTAAGTTTGAGCTACTTTATGCGCAAAAGTGGCAAAAACGTTTAAAAACCCTTAAAATAGCAACTTAACATGTAATTTCTAGCATATGACAATGATTTTCAATTCTAACCACTTCAACACAATAATACATACCAAATTATGTTTTAATAAATTTCTTGAAATACATGAATTTAAATGTTAACTTATATTTATATAAGTTAAAAATATAGTTACAGTTTCTTAAATAAAGAGGTTCGAATCAAAATGATATTTTATTAAAATGTGTCAGCCCACGAAGGTGAGTTTCTTAGTTGGGTCTCGCAAGAAAAAGAATCGAGATAAAAAAATAAAAAAATAAAAAAATAAAAATAAATAATAATAATAATAATAATAATAATAATAATAATAATAATAATAATAATAAGAATAATAATAAAAATAATAATAATAATAAATAATAATAATAATAATAATAATAATAATAATAATAATAATAATAATAATAATAATAATAATAATAATAATAATAATAATAATAATAATAATAATAATAATAATAATAATAATAATAATAAAACCCGTACAAAACCCTAAACGCTTAAGAGAGTCGTCACTCTCCTCCTTCTCCTTCTTTCTCTCTTCCCCCCCTTGCACCTCCAGAGGCAGTGGGCCGCCACCAGCTGCTGCATGGCCCCACAAAAGCACCACCAAGCAGCACCAGAGCTTCCCTTCACTCCCACGGGCAGCCCAGCAGCAGGCGTGTAACGGCCCGGTTAAAGTGACCCGGAAAATCATGTGAAAACATGAATCCGGTTCACTTACGGACACAAATAAACACATCCTTACTCGGATCGTCAACGTTCCAACGGTAAAGGAATATGGTCAACAAAGAAAAACAGCGCCAAACAAAACAAAACCAAACAAAACAGCGGAAGTCTTTACATACAACTCGAGAGCCCACCGGCCTCTAGACTAGCTAAAAGTTGTACGAAATAAAAAGAAAACATCATAAACTTTGTTTACATAAACTGAGGTATTTAGACTCATTACAAAGTAAGTCTAGACTTGATAGTTACGGGTTCTAAGCTGAATCCTCACTCCAGCCCCCTCCTGCAGTTAACCTGCTGCACGTCATATGATAACACGTAGCAGGTTCCAAAGAACAACCAATACACGTCAGAGACTTCATACATATACAAAACAGGTTGAATACAAGCATTGTGTTTACCCTAGCATGCAAAGGCTCTATTATGTAATCTTTATTCATTATTTCCAAACCTTGTAACGTTGCCCGTCCTGTTCGGGTCGTACAAGTCATATTCCAAATTTGTTTTGGTGGAATACACTTGGGAGAGCAAATCCCAAGGCAACCACCTACCTAAGACGTTGCCCATCCTGTTCGGGTCGCCACAGGCTAAGTATGCATACCCCCATGGTGACCATAAAGATCCCTGAATGCCATGGGAAAAATAGTTGATAGTTTTCCAATTTATTTGTTAACCCTTTTGGGTAACATATCCATAAATTCTCAATTTCCACATAATTATTTCATATTATTTGAGGTGTCTAATCCTTATGTGATTACAATGCCTTGATTAGGAATAAAACAACATTACTTGCACAACCATATAAACAGTATGGTCTAAGCGTGTACCTTTAAACACCGCAAATCCAAACGACGTTTAAGCACGACAGGAATTTCACCCTCTTATGAATCGAGGTCCTAATTAACAAACACACAGAACGACCACGTTTAATAACGGGTTTACACACACAATCCACTCCATACTACTAAAATATCACAAAAACTTGATAATTTCAAATGTTTTCATCCAACTCATGATTGCTCCAAAATTCCCATTCTGACCAGAAACTTTTATGGCCAAATCGGACAGTTTAGAAAATTCAAATTAAAAATCCGACTTCACCGCTGCGTCCGGAACGCATCAATTACCTTGGGTACCAATTTTCATAATTTCTAGCATCCGATTACTATTTTTAATTATTTTAAGCGTTTTAACGAGTTTTAAAGCGCATCGATTAGATAAAACAACAACGAAACACACCCAACACTCGGATCGGGGCGCCACTACCGAGGCAGCAGCTGCTGTCCGAAACTCCTTCTACTTAAATTATTTTTATTTTATATATATTTTTTTCTATTTAAATTATTTAATCCTTTTTAAATCTCCATACCAAAATACACCTAACCAAAAATCGAATTTACATTTTACTAAGATAAAACAAATAAAACCAAATCTCCTATCACACAATCCACTTGATATTTCCACACATCTAACAATACATCAAATCCCATCAACAATCTAAACCATCATCAAAACATAAAACTAACAACTTTAGTCATACTCATCCTCAAGATCTTCAAGAACATTTAAAATTTCATAACCATGATAAGTAAATTAAATATTTGATCCTCTTATCAAATTTAAATTTTGTAGAGAATCATAAACCAACATTTTTTTTTAATTTTAAACCGAACATATATATATAAGGACAATCCTTTAAACAAATCAAATTTTGTTAAAGGATTTGTAAACTCATGGATACTTACATCACTTAATCCACACACTTCAAATTTCATCTAACAAACTAAAATCTTGTTAGAGAAATATAAATCGTAAAATAAATTCAATTTAACATTTGAATAGACTTTATTCTTATAACAAATTTAAACTTTGTTAAAGAATGTAAATCAAGGAAAATTTTGCATAACAGAAATATGATTTAACTCTTTTAACAAATCAATTTTATCAAAGGATTATTAAAGAAAACTTATATAAAATACTCAATCCTCCTAATAAGTCATAGGATATCATCATATTGAAAGAAATATTATATAATCTCATACTAGAATTTCTTATAAATAAAATTTATAAATAACAACTCAACTTACTTACCCTTTGATTTGAAGATTGGATTGAACAAAGTTTTTTTTTTTTTCTCTTGAATACCGAAACAAGAGCAAGAAAAGAGGAAAATTTTCTGAATTTTGTTCACTTTGAAAGCTTAGGAAAAGTGAGGAAACTCAAATGATGCTTAAGGATTAATAGGCACTTAAGAGGTGAGCTTAATGTGCCATAATACTCACTTATGAGAGGAGTTACAAACTCCTCCCATTCCTCCTCACCACAACCGGCCACCCCTTCACTCCCCTCTCAATTTTTATTTATTTATTTTTTTATTTAATTTAATTAATTAATTAAGTCATTATTATATTATTGTTAAAATAGAAAGAACCGTTACGCGATAGCCTCGTACGCGATAAAACTCGTTACCGTTAAAATTTAACTCACTTTATTTCTTAAAATTATCTATGTGGAATAATATAATTTAATAATACGTATTTATTTTATTTTATTATATTATTTCTTAAACCCGATAAATTACGGGGTGTTACAAGGCGGCTGCAGTTACGCCCCACAGCAGCAGGCGGCTGCGGGTTGTTTCCCCTTTGGCTCCGTGCAGCCTTCCTCCTCCACCACCGTGTCTTGAGTCACGCCACCACCACAAGAACCACCAACCTCTTGACCCATTTTCTAGTCTCACCCATTGTAAGCATCTCACTTTTCAATTGATTAATTTACTAATTTTAACTAGAATCTACCATGTTCATGAGTTGTGTGTTGATTGTGTATTGTATTAGTCTTATTGAATTCTAGTATGGGTAATAGTTAAAAGAATTATCCTTGAATATGAAATGATTAGGGTTTTATTTAGAGATGTGATTACTAGTAGTGTGTGTGTGTGTGTTTGTATGCTACTTTGGTGGTGTGATGATTTATTCAATAATCTTATAAGTAGTTTGAGACTTGGTTGATTATTGTTGTGGCAATTAGTAATGTTTTTGATTACAATTGGCTATAGAAATGGTTTTTGGTTGTTAATTGGGAGTAGGAGTTGCTAATTGTTATTGATTTAATTGTGAGAGTTACTAATACCTCATTAGGTTGTTATTGAAATCATGAATACATAATTGTAATAAGCCATGAACATAGTGTCAACTGTTGAGAATTATTAAAATTACTTGTGTGATGTCTTGATTTTAGTTCTTCCTAGCCTTGGAGAATATAATAAATGATATTGCGATGTGATAACTTTAAGATTCGTCCTTGTCGTCGTATTAGCACTACATCAACATTAAGTGTGAATCGTCGCCTTATATTAAGATGATGTGAACCATTATAACTCAAAGTTAGTTGGTATAATGAAGCGGTCGACATAATCCTTTTATTCCTTGCCAATGGAAAAACTCGTGTTATTGTTGAATTGACGATTATGTTTGGTGTTGAATGAGATGCGTACGTGCTAGAAGTAATTGAAAACTTGTCGTGAATGGATGATAGTGGTTACCTTGGTTTCTAGCTGGTATGACAAAGTAGTTAAGAGAACTTTTAAGTTCTATTCCTAACTTGTATAGGTTCCCAGTTTATAAGAGGAAAGTAGACCCTTAGTGGGGTGATTTTTGTAACTTGTGGTCGTGCAGTGACGCTTGCAAGTACGTATACGCAGTAATTTATTTTCATGTTTATCGTTACAAAGTATTATCCATATTTCATGATTATATACATCGTATTAGAATTATAGAGCACCAGAAAGTAAACTATGCTCGCGTATAGTCATAATAGTGATATAGGCAAGTAGAATGAAAACATTAGGAGACTAAGAGAACAGATTTCTAAATAGTAGCGAACACACCATGGTTGTGTGTGGTATCGAAGTGATTTCCTACTTATTGAGCCTTGATGTATGATTAGTTGGCGTGACTCAACTGGATTATGTCCAGTTGATTTAATAGTCCCCTAGGTGAGGTTCGACGGGACCACCGTAAGGGGGGTATGAGCATGCTTGGGTCACTGGGCGCCGGATGGCCGATACCGCCCCTTGACCGAGGTGATACCATGCGAGCCTTGCAAACCCCAATATGATGGCCTCTTCATTGGTTTAGTACCCCAGTGTGTTAGTTTTTTTCCCGAAGGTAGGACCCGAGAGGGTCAGTTGGAGGGGGCATGAGCTCATACTTTGCCATTGGCGCCGGATGCCCGATAATGCCCTTGGCCGTGTCACTATGCCATGAATAGAGAAAGGATTCACTACCCTTGAATATATTTCGAGAGATTAGTAGTTTGAACTCATTCTGTCGTGACGTATTCTTTTGAAAGGCGTTATAGGCCTTAGATTAGTTTAATCATGTTAATCATTTATATATACATATATTCTTGACACATCCTCAGTTTTAACCGAGATGCTACCGAAATTTCCGCTCACTCACCTTTTTAATTAATCTTTAGCGTTTATTTAAATTATTTTCCTTTTCTTTTTATGTAACACCCGAATTTCCTCCCTTCCTTCACGATTCTGGTTTCGTTTAAGGGGTTGGAAATTCAGGGGTGTTACATGTAATTTCTAGCATATGACAATGATTTTCAATTCTAACCACTTCAACACAATAATACATACCAAATTATGTTGTGTGCCAAGTTTCGTGCAAAACAAACCAAATTTGAGCTACTTTATGCGCAAAAGTACCAAAAACGCTTAAAAACGCATAAAATCGCAACTTAACACGTAATTTCTAGCATATGACAATGATTTACAATTCTAACCACTTCAACACAATAATATATACCTAATAGTGTTGTGTGCCAAGTTTCGTGCAAAACAAACCAAGTTTGAGCTACTTTATGCGCAAAAGTGCCAAAAAAGCTTAAAAACGCATAAAATCGAATTTGTGTACCTTTATTGCTGTCCATTTTGGAAATGTGGCTCTGGATGTAGATCCCAATTGTCCACGCACTTTTTTCATTGTGCTGAAACGCATGGGAAAAGTAATACTATATATATATATATATATATATATATATATATATATATATATATATATATATATATATATATATATATATATATATATATATATATATATATATATATATATATATATATATATATATATATATATATATATATATATATATATATATATATATATATATATATATATATATATATATATATATATATAAAACATTTAATTAAATCAAATTGGTAAAATAAATAATATTACGTACGCATTCAACAACGCTTTGAATTTTGTGTTGCGAGGCGGGCTTTAAGGTTTTTGTAATGAGTCGAAGACGTGCATAGTGTTCGTTAAAGGACATGTGACCAAAAGTGTCCAATGCAAACTACAAACGCAAATTTAAAATCAAAAAATTAGAGATTAGGTGACTTTAAAAATCAAAAGATAAGTTCACTTTCAAAAATAAAACTTACTCTTCCATATATGGAGCCAGAATGAACGTGTGTTTAGATGCAAGGGAATTAGTCAAAGCAGTCTCAATGTATGCTCTGACGTCATTTGGAACATTTACACATTTAGTACCTGAAATCGACTCAGGACAAAACCATCCAATTTTTATTGGAGGTTCGCAAGAATTTAGCTCCTCGTAAACCGCACTAAACTCACGAATAAGAAAATTTTGTTAGTAATTCGGTTATTAAAACAATTAAACAACAATGCCTAACTTGTAAGATAATGAGCATCACCTCATGTAGATATGGAAAAGAGCTACGTTCAGCATCTCTCCTCTAAAAAATTTCCCAAGGTCACTAGGACCAATAATTACAAATGGGCTCTCTAAAAAGCAGAATTGGTCCTTCTGCAGGTTTAGAATGATTGGGTCCTCCTCACTTATGCGAGATGCACAAGTGTGCAGCCATTTGCAATCTTGAGAGAGATATTTTAGCTCCGCATCAGTCAAAATTGGAGTGCTTAGCATTGACTTTGACCCAGTCGACACCTTTGCTGAGGAACGAATCTCTCTCCCAGATCCCTTTGGACTCTTTTGCTATTTCAATTTATACAATTAAATCAGTGTAAGCATGCAATTAAAAAATAAAAATAAATAACGTACAAATGATTCTTACCATGTTAGTGAATCGGACCCAAGCATATGGCCATGTGACGAAACTACCTAGGGCGTCTAATAGTTTATCAAGGCTCCATTCTGGCATTAGAACCGGGAGTGAGAAATCTTCAAACCCCTTTAGAATAGTTTCCACAGTCACACTGATGTGGCACTTGTAACAGGTATCGAATGCACTGTTTGGCCCTCTTTGGTTGGCTGGGCCATACCATATGCAACCTCAGTTAAGTCGCCATCACTAGCAACACCTAACTGAGGCAGTAAAAGAGAACAAGGAATCGCCTCCTGAAAATTGCGTCGTTTAGTATAATAAGCATCATAATAAAAACTATTTAAAAACTATGTACCTGTAGCACTAGCTCCGTAGTTGGCTCCGAATTTTGAGCAACGGAGTTTATGGTCTCCGGTGTGGGGTTTTCCCCTTCAGGGAAAGTAATGGGCTAGGGTGCTAGGGGGGTAATGGGCTCGGGTGTTGGCTCGACCAAAGCATTAGGATCCCCATGTTGACTTTCCTGATCCTCGACAATCAGGTTTGCCAAGTCAACAATGGGTGCTTCCATCTTCTACAACACGACGACCAGTTTGGCGAGAACGTCCTTCGTAATCTCTGCTCGGAGGGTTGCTACTTCATCCTGCAGCGTCGTTCGGGATTGAGTAGCAACACACTCTTTGCCGAATGCCTTCTGTAACCCCACGCGGACGCCTCCTTTTCCGACTATCCGCCCACTGTGGTCTTTCCCTAAGACCATATGCAATGCGTCAATATTGCCTCTTGGGGTGAACTCCCCCATAGCTTCTTTTTCCTTCCAGCCCATCTATTCAAATAAAAAGTGACATATATAGCAATTAGTATACGTAATTCAAAGCCAAAGAATACAAAAAAATCAAGAATATACTTAATAATTTCAAAACTCACCACAGCATCAGCAACCTAAGTTGCACTAAAACGGACACGGACACGGACACGACACGGGTACGGGAAAACGCCAACTTAAAATTGGCGGACAAGGGGACACGAAAATGGTAATATAATAAATATATCAAATTAAAGATAATTTTACAATCTTTCATTTGATATATGTAAATAAACACTTTAAAAACATAAAACTCACATAAAATGCACATAAGTACCAAATAAACAACATGAGTATTTAAAAATAGTCATACAAACCAAGTATATGGTTAATATATCTCTCTTTTAATTGTTTGGTTCTTCCTCCCTTTTCTCAATTTATTTACTACTATCTTCTATTATCTTTGATTTATCTTATTTTATATGGCAAAAAAAAAAAGGAAAATGACAAAACAACAAAAACAATGAAAAATCAGAATTTGGTCATCTCTATTTCTCTATTCATTATCCTTTGAAATTACTCTTCCCAAATTACTGATTCTGGAAGGAGGAAAAAGGGTTCTTGCCATTGATTTTGAACAACCCACAGCAGCAGTGCAGCACCGACAACGTCAAAGGCTCAAAGCACCAGGCAGCAGCGACGGAAGGCGTCTGTGATGGAGCAGCAGCCGGCGGCATCATGGTGCGGGAGTGCGGTAGCGACAGTAGAGGTGGAGTCGTGGAGGAAGAGTTGTGTAGAGTTTTTAGGGTTACAATGAAAGAGAGCTGAGAGGAGTGAGAGCAAGAGAGGGAATTAAGAGGGAAATCTGGGAATTCGAGTGTACTACTAACAGTTCATCTATTTTTGATTTATTTTATTATTTTTTTTTAAAAAAAGAAAACACGTGTCCTTGCCGTGTCCCTTCCATGTCCTTGTCGTGTTCTTGCCGTGTCCACGTGTCCAGAAAAATATTAAAATATTGGACACTTCATTTGGCATGTCGAACACGGATTTTCGCATGTCTGTCGCGTGTCCGTGTCTGACACGCGACACGTGTGTCAAGTGGCGTGTCCGTGTTTCCTAGTCAGCAACCTTCTTCGTTCCTGAATCATTAATGGTAAATTTACCACTTGCATCTCGGGAATGAAGCCCGCAATACCAATCACACACCCGATCTCATGCAGGAGAATTCACGGATGCGGAGGTAGTCGTAGATGAGGGCGTGGATGAACTTTGATTGGGGTATAAACCCGCATCCACCCACTCTTTTCGGACCTCATTGTACGTTTTTTGGCCCAAGCGATGGTAAAACTTCCTTTTGCTTGCAGAATCAGAAGCTTTAACACGCTTTTCTTATTAATCTATAGAAATCGAATGTCATGTATTAGTTTAATGAATGAATCAGAAGAAGTAAATTCAAATCAAAAACAATAATATAATATGAAATACTTACAACTTCTATGGGAGTTGTTCTTTAGGTAACAAAGGCCTCCCAATCCCTCTTCGATATGTAACCCCATATTTCGTAGGATATCTTCGAAGGTGATTGCTCTCCACCTTCGTTTCTCGTTTTGACCTTTTTGGTCGTACTGGCACGCCTCTTCGTAATCCAACCAGTTACTAGCTTGGATTTGAAATCTCTAAATCTTTCAGTAACAGCTGAAAGAAACACATTCTTCTTGTCCCCATCGCTCTCGATGTGGAAAAGATTCTACAAAAAAAAGTTATATTTATTACTGTCAATTAATCTAATTTTAAAATAAAACTAAATGAGTAAAAATAGTAAAGTTGCTTACCACAGTATCATTCCATAGAGAGTTCTTCAAACCCTATGGAACCTCGTTCCATGCGTGCAATATGGAAATCTTGCGGATACATAGGCCCACTTGTTTTCCATATTGCCTACGCCATTTTCCGCAGGGTTGACCCAATGCATTATATTCCAAATGCATGGGTTCTGTGACTTTGAGGTTTTTCGTAGGACCTCGCCCTTTTCTTTTCTTACTGGTAGTTGGAGCATCCATTGGTGGGGCGTCTTCAGTCTCAAAATCATTGTCAATTAGTGGAGCGTCTCAGCCATACGCTCGTATCTCATAATTTGGTCATCTTCACTGTCATAACTACGATGCTCATTATCCGAGGTCTCAATCTCGGGGACAATTTTGTCTCTGAATAGATGCATTGTATATCAGTATCTGAAAGAGTATGAATAGAAATATATTAGAACATAAGCTAAGTAATATTAAGAGCGTATACCACAACAATTAATTTTTTTTTTCTTATTCTTTTTCCTATTTATTGCTGCGTATATACAAAACCGCAGCAAATTATACGCAGCAAATACGTTTTTTTCCACTAGTGCCTATTAGGTGTTTGATTCCCGAATCATCTTTAGTCGGACGATTATGAGCGAAACACGAACTACAATCAAACACATGAGCGTTATTACATATTTCTCACATCTTTTGAGAAATAATCAAGGGAGCGTAGACTTGTCACCTCTCTAGTTAGTGGGTGGCATGGCCTGTGTTGTAGCTTATCTAGTGATCCCAAGTCGGTGGAACTGGCTGTTCTTCTTGGTATTGCGCTCTTATGAGCCCATTATATTTGCACACCCATGGCTACGAAAGATTATTGCCTGTACACAGCTTGCGTTGTTCTGTCTTCCGCTCGCCTTGCATTACATGGCATTGGATTTGTGGGTTTCCTTCTGAAAACCCTCACGAGACCTTACTCGTCCTCTACGGGAGACCTAGGGGTTTAAAGGGCTTGTCGCACATGCTAAGTGCGACAGTGATTCCTACGAAAGTGAGTCTTAGGCTTTATTGTTTTTCGTAGTTTAGATTTTTTTTTTTGCCCTGCGCTTTCATTTTGTCCTGCTAGTTCATTTGCTGGGGACTAGCAAAGGTTTGGCTTGGGGGAGTTGATGTGCTCGTTTTTAGAGCACATTTATCTCCTCATTGTAGTGTCAAGTCTCGCATTTTAGAATACTTTTTACACACTTTACGCATGATTTTACCTTGTTCTTGTACACTCCATGGTGTTTTGAGGGAATTTCAGGTATTTTCGGAGATTTCAAGGTATTTTACTTTGCGTACGAGACTTAGATGCTTTGATCGAAGATTAGACACGCGTACCGAAGCTTTCCTAAGCATTCCAAGTCTTCCTCAAGGTCCCCGCAAAGTCCGAAAGGTATCCAAAGCTTTAAAAGACCAAAATAGGCCAAGTAGGAAAGCATTTGGCCGAATTGATGCTCCATTCGGGCGAATGGCTGATTCCTTCGGTCGAATGTTGCTGGATTCGGGCGAATGGCTTATAGCTTCAGGTGAATAGACCTAAAACTTCAAGGAAACGTGCTCGGACTTGCTGGAAACCACGAATGGAGCCCCATTCGGTCGAATGCGTGCCCATTCGGGCGAATAGACCTTCAATTCGGTCGAATGGAAGCCCCAAACTGCGCGACTTCTTTTCTTCACAAACTAAACTTCGAGGGCTTTTAGGGCATTTTACCCTTTTTGTTTCTTAGCCTATAAATACCCCTTATTTCTGAGAAGGGATGCCTAGTTTGAGTGCCTTTGTGCCTCATTTTAGAACATCAACCTCTTTAATGCTTTTTCTAGTTTTTGCCCTAATATAGATTTGTAGTTTTTCATTTATGCTTTCATCTTCTTTCTTTATGTAAGTTTACATTTCCTTTATGCTTAAATTTCTTTCTTGTTTTCATTTATACTTTCCTCTATTGCTTTCCTAGTGTAGATTTATTGCTTTATTGTCTTTCAATTCCTTTAATGGCTTCTTTATTGTTTTCTTGCTTTTGATTCTTCCTTTGTTCATTGCTTTTGTCTCTAGTATGTTAGAGTAGTTTCCTTAGGGTTTTAGGTTAAAGAAACCCTAGGTTTGGTCTTGTCTTCAATATTTAGGATTAGGGTTGAGGTTGATGATGGTTGTTGATAGATATTTAGTAATTTATATTATTATTATTTAATATACGTTGTAGTAAATTATTATAATATTATTATTATTTTGTAATTTATTATTATTATTATTATTATTATTATTATTATTATTATTATTATTATTATTATTATTATTATTATTATTATTATTATTATTATTATTACTATTATTATTATTATTATTATTATTATTATTGACATTATTATTGTTATTATTAATTTAAATAATTTATAATTTATATTATTAAATATTATTATTATTTTCTTATTATTAATTTAAATAATTTACATTTATATATTATTATTATTATTATTATTATTATTATTATTATTATTTTCTTATTATTTAATATTAATTTGTTTTATTATTTCTACAATTATTTTATTTTATATTTTGTATTGTTATTATTGTAATACTAATTATTGAAGTAAATTATATTTTTTTAATAAGCTAATGTATGGTTTATTTCATATTTTAAATTTGTAGGACTTTGAAAACTTAGGTGACAATGTAGATTACTCTGGTAGATTTGTTACGGATAGGGAATTGGATTCCGTAGATGAATTACATAGTTGAGCTGATGAGAGAGTAATAACAATTGGTTTTTAATTACACGTGCTTCTTATAAACGAAAAGAAGGACGTTCTAGAGTTAGTTTATATTTAAGATGTCACCGCTGTGGTAATATTAGGGGTGATTTGCATAACCTAGAATATGTTGTCCGACCTGGTTCTAAAAGTAGAACATGTCGGTGTAAATTTATGATTGTAGCAAGTAGTCGTAAACCAGGAGAAAGACCTTGGACGGTGAGGGTGTGTCCAGGGGAAAAAGGTAGACATAACCACCGATTTTTAGTGTACAGAGATGGTCATGTAAGGGCAAATGGGTTGAATGTAGATATTCGACAGCATATACGACAGCTTAGTGCAGTCGGCATGCAACCTGCCTTTATCATGACTTCAATTAGAGAAAATTTTCTTGGTTTTTTTTTCTAGTATGAATCAAATATACAATATTAGAGATGGAGGGTAGGACTCCCCTTCAACACTGTCTTTATATGGCCACAGAGCATAATTACGTGGTTTGGACATACTTGGATAGTGAAGGGGATTTGAGCAAATTATTAGTTGCAAATCCTACATTCATCTATTCTGGAGTACTTTGACGTACACAGAGGTAGGAGATGACACCAACGAAGGAGTACGGCACGCAAACGCCGATGACAAAGAGTACTTTCAATCATTGGTCGATGAAGTCTTAAAAGCTGATCCGGCTGTTGTACGACGCTTGTCTCATGTACTTGAACATGAATTACATCCTGATGGAGCCGATATACTTGAGCCTTACGCAAGTCCACCTAGAAAGGAAAGACCAACCACAAGCAAAACCCTTAGAAGAAATAAAAGCGCATTTGAATATAGTAGATCATCTTCTCGTGGACGTCTAGATCTTCATCCCGCGGGAGATCCAGTGGTAGATCTAGTGGTCGGAAAACACAATAATCCTTAGTTGGAATTAAGTTTAATTTCAACTTATCCGGTACATGACTTTCCTTACCGTTATGGAAATTAGTTTGTTACAGCTTAATCTTAATAACCTTATTTTTAATAATTACAGATGATCCAATAGGTCGTGATTTTTCACTGTTTCCATGGCCTAATCACATCTCGCACGTTCTCCCTCCTTACTTGTTTGATTGGATTGATGTTATAGGTAATGGTAACTATGGTTTTAGAGCTATTGCCGTCACAGAGTTGGGAGGCTAGGAGGCATGACCTCTATTAAGACGTGCAATGTGCATGGAAATGCAATTGAACAGAGACCAATAGTAAGTCATAATTTATCAGAGGAGGCGTAAGACAATGCTATATTCAGAATTGGTTCACACAGCAATGGACCTGCTCCTTATATTCACTGGATGGAAGCACCATTGTATTGTACTCTGCAGCAACATGTCTTAACATTGGCATTGCTTATTATGGTTTTGCTGACGGTAATCTGATGTACAACTGTTTGGTTCTTTCGTTAAGGAAAGCAGCGGGTGTGCATAGTGTAAATAAAGTTATACATATATATTGGGTGAATAGAAATCATTTTGTTCAACTATTAATGAACGACGATTCATCTCCACTGCCGCCAGTCCAGTAATCATGGAGAGAAGCAATTGACAATTCTTCCAAGAATATAGAATCACATTTTAGTAGTAGGATTTTGCTTTGGAATAGACTATGCGGGCCGCGACCACCACAACGTAATAACACCGCTGAAGATGCTGTAAATTTAGATAGTCCATAGTGTAACACATTGTGTACATCACTATTTAGTTTAACTACACATGTAAATGGGATTCAATTTATAAATAGTCCATAGTGATACTATTGTGTACATCATTATTTAGTTTAACTACACATGTAGATGAGATTCAATAAGTGGATGAAATTCAATATGTATAGAATTGATGTAAATTAATAAAAGCATTAATGTAAATTAATTTAACTATAATGTAAAAAGAATTAGTTTACAATTACAAAAACCAACAGTCTATGAAGGGCCATGCCCCTTAAAAGTTTTCCATTCGGCAAATAAATCTCTAATATCAGAAATGTATACATCTAAAGCATGTATTTCCCGGAGGTTCATTTCCACAACAGGAGGCAGTCTCACCAATGGAGCGACTCGACTCGGCCTTTCATTTAGAATCTGTAAAAAAAAAAAAGGAAAAAGGGTGTGAATAACATATTAAACAACATCTAAATAACACAAACACATAATACAAAACAAATAAATTAAAAAAACTAACGTATTCTGCTCTGCTTTCAGCTGGACCAAAATCGACACTCGGTCCTTCGCCGGGGAGGAGGTATGGGTGGGAGGAGACTCTGAACCAGTCAACGTAACTAAGATCAGCCTCTGATGGAACAGATGCCCGACGAAGTGCCTGATCACTAAGGCGGCCACAATAGGGGAACCTACTCCATGCCCTCCGTGTAAATAGGCGGAGAAGCAAAGGTCACGGAATAGGTATCGTGTGCCGGTCGTATAGCCTGGCTTGGTCTTATAGGAGGGGGGGAATAGCCTGCACAAAGCCGACCTGTCGCACTGTCCTCTCCGGCAAATACACCTCGACGATATCAAAGCAAGTGATGCCCCCGAAGTAGGTGGTTCGTGGGTGCTCATTTAGCAATGCCCTTGGAGAAATCATGTACGGAGTCCATTCCACCTGCATACAAGCAAAATTAAAATATGCAAATAATCTAAAATTAAGATAACATGAATAATAAAGTGTGATGTGATGTACAATACCTGAGTTTCCGTCATGGAGTCCAATATCCTCCTGCAGTCCCTCAGCCTGTTGATCTCACGACCAGGCCTAGGCGTGGACCACATCTCCGTCCTAGTCTTATTAGGCACATCTGCTTGACAAGGATGAGGGCGGAAGGACGGAAAGTACTCGTAAATCCATGTCTAAAGCAATGTCAGGCAACCAGCAATGATCTTGCAACCAAACCTAGATGCCATTCCCAGTTGCCGATACATGTAGGCCAGTGTCACTGCACCCCAGGCAATCTCATTCTGATTGATGTTGACGGTTAGTATCGGATGAGGTCGCATGCTGGTTCTGGTCTTATCTGCACCCCATTATGCGTTGCACATCGTGCAACATAATCGTCATCTCCCCCCATGGCATGTGGAAGGTGTTCGTATCCGGCTGCCACCTCTCCACGAAGGCCAATATCAAAGCACAGTCAATGTGCTGGTGCATAATGTAGGGTAGTCGGCCGAGGGGAGTGGCAGGTAGAACATCATAAAGCGCATCAGACATATCCCGCAGTCCGATGATCGCCTTCAATGTCTTCTTTCGACTACGGCACTCCAGAACCGGAGGCGTACACTCAGAGCCGTCAAAAATAACTTTAGCTTTGTGCCTGCAATAGCTGGGTATTAGGCACGTATCTGTGGGCCCCCCGGGTTGGGGTGATGTGACCAACCAGTCCGTTCAAGCAGACTGTAAGCGCCTGCTCCCCCGTGGCAGCTCATCATCAACGTGACTATGTCCAGCATGCTCAGATGTGCCTGCAGAACTACGGGCGGCACGTGTGAATTTACCGTCGACCCCGCGGACAACAGCCCAATCCACTGGGCGACCAACAACACTTTGGTACTCATCATCATCATCAATAGAAACCCCCCTACTACTCTGTACGCTAGCCTGGTCATCAAACCGAGTGCGAACTTGGTGCAGCGTAGTCGACTGTTAGGCCTCACTGTGTCTGGCAGCCTCTTCCTCCCTAGCCCTCATAGCAGAACCCGTTACCCCCCTCTCATGAGGGTCCCCTCTGAGTAGGGTAGGCCTAGAACTATTTCTGCTCAACAAGTGTCTAAAAAAACCCTTTTCTTTCCCTTGACTACCAGTCATTTACTACAATTTTGATAATTTAATTAACTATTTATAATAAATAAAAATGATCAAACATAATGTTAAATTAACCACATGAACAAAAGACAATAATTAATTAACATATTAAACTACACAATATCAACAAATATAATTTAACAACAACAAAATTTAACTAATTATTATCAACAAATATAATTTAACAAAATATTAATTATTATTATTGTAATTAATTTTCTAAATTAACAACAACAACAACAACAACAACAACAATAATAATAATAATAATAATAACAACAACAACAACAACAACAACAACAACAATAATAATAATAATAATAACAATAATAATGATCATAACATTAATAACAAAAATAATAATAATAATAATAATAATAATAATAATAATAATAATAATAATAATAATAATAATAATAATCATAACATTAATAACAGAAATAATATTTAAAAATAATATTAAAGAAAAATTTACTAACAATAACAATAATAATAACAACATCACCAACAAAAATAATAAAAACTATATTTGAAGAAAAAATAAAAAGTTAATAATAATAATAATAATAATAATAATAATAATAATAATAATAATAATAATCACAATAATAATAATAATAATAATAATAATAATAATAATAATAATAATAATAATAATAATAATAATAATAATAATAATAATATTTAATAAAATAAATTAAAATTAATATTTAAAAGAATAATAATAATAATAATAATAATAATAATAATAATAATAATAATAATAATAATAATAATAATAATAATAATATCAATATTTAAAAAAAAAAAAACAATAATCATAGTAACATCAACTATAATAACAATAATAATAATAATAATAATAATAATAATAATAATAATAATAATAATAATAATAATAATAATAATAATAATAATAGTAATAATAATAATAATAATAATAATAATAATAATAATAATAATAATAATAATAATAATAATAATAATAATAATAAAATAATAATAATAAAAATAAAACAAAAAAATTAATAATAATAATAATAATATTATTAAGGATATTATTTCATAAAAAAAGCAAAAAAAAAATTGAGTCGCACGCGACTCGACCTTGGGTCAGTCGCACGAAACCCGCGACTCGGCCACGGCTCAGTCGCATGTTTTTACCCATCGTAGCGAGATTTTTTCAAAAAAGAGATGTCGCGATTACTTTTATAGGGTGACTCTTTCGGAAATATGGTCGAAACAAGTACTTATTTGTCTATTTTCCGATACGTAGACCGAAAAGTTAGCATTCTGTTTTCGGAAAAAAAACAAAGAAGGCGCCAAACACCTTACCAATCCCTCCTTGTTATTAATCACCAATTATTTCTCAAAATCCCAAGTTTTTTGTACTTGAAGTCACCATTCTCACTAATTTTCTTCTCTTTTAAAAACTCATCAGAAAATAAAAACTAAAAAGAGAAACTGTTTAAAAAATTGGCACAATATAATTAATGTTAATAGGTTTAAATCGGGTCGCATCCGGAACAGAATTTTAAGTATCCGGAAAACCGGGTTCCCGGTTTTTCGGAATCGGGTCGACCCGGTATCCGGTTTTGAACACCCCTAGTATGTATGTTGCACGCGTCTTACCAATTAGTTAATCCTAAATGTGTAAACATTACGTGTCTCCACTTCTGCACTTGACTTCATTTGTGTCTCCGCAAAAAACTTAATTGCGTTTTTACTTATATTAAAGTGCAAACATTACGTGTCACCATTCTCACTAATTTTCGTCTTTACTTGCTGTTTGATAGAAAAAATGAGCAATTTTTATGGAAAAATGCGAGTTTTAAAGGTATGAAAACACTAATCTAAGACTTAGACGGAGAAAAGTTAAAAATGAAGTAAAAGGCCCAAATGTCTAAAGATTCGAAAGCAAAATCTGATACGTGTTTATTGTTTTGGTCGAAACTTTTAATATACAAGTCTGAATGCATGCCACAAGACTAATGCCATTGAAAAGAAGATTTATTTCGACTAATTTTAGATCTAAACTTAACACATAACACGTCTTTTTGTCAATTTTTAATATATTATAAATTTATTTGGATTAATTTAGACGTAAACTCAATATATAAACTCATTTTAGACCTATGTTGATCTTAAGAAATATATTATGCAGTGAGAATAGTTGATTTGGATTAAACCCATCATATAAGTGGGTCTAGGCATTAATGCAAAATTTTAGACCCTTATTGGTTTGAGTTTGAGTCTATAAAAATTTAATGGGTTTGAGTCTAGGTTTGAGAATGGTTGGATCAAATCCAAACATGATCTGTTACGATCCTTATAATATTTCATGTATTATCAAATGAGACAATCTCACAATAAGAACATATTTATTGGGCTGACCCAATGTACACTTATTGTGTTAAAATGATCACTTATAGTTTAAAATGATCACATTTTATAGCCATAGTAATCATTTATAACTTTAAGTGATTAATTACAATCTTAATTATATTAGTAATCATTTCATAGACATTCTTACTAATTTCTTTACTTTAAAAAAATCATTAGAAAATATAAAGTGAAAGGAGGAACTGTTCAAATCAATTGGCACGGTACAAAACCAGTTCTAACCCTAGATTTTCATCCTCATTCTGGACTTCTCGCCACAGGCGGCGCTGATTTTGACATCAAGGTTAACCTTCTTTTTCTCTCTTTTCTTCTTTCATTTTTGTTTGATTGTCCATTATTTTTAATTTCTTATTCACAATATCAATTATTGCTCGAGTATTCTAGTTTAGCGATTGTATACATGTATGATTAATTTGAGTATTCGTGTGATGAACTGCAGTGTTATTGTTACCTGATTTTCTTTGATTGTCCAATTTAGATAAATAAGGTATTAATATCTCAATTTTGAAATCATATAGGTTTAAGGTTTCCGTAAGTGGACCTTCTAACTATTGAATTCTTTAGGCCTGATTTCATATGAGTAAAAGTTTTAAATCTGCTGAATTCAGAATCACAATATTAATTAATGGAGTGTATCTCATGTCTCGAGAATTCAACCATCATATTAGCCTTTTGTTTGTGTTGGTTCACGATATGATATTAAAAGCCAATGTGACAAAAGAGTTTGAATCTCATGCACTCTTCAATTGATCTAGAATATTTAGAACCATCGGTTTAAACTTTTGGTTAATTTGGTTCTTTGACATTAATGTAATTTATGAGTCCTAGAAATTTGGGTAAGTGATATAATTTTCATTATGGTGCAACATCCCTTGCTACTATAACTGAATTCTATTCAATCCTTGGTCTAATTGACGACCTAGGCAATTCATGTAGTTCATTAACTATTTCATCATCAATAGAGGAAAAGTATGTAATTTATTGATTTTGGATTGCAATGACAATTGTAGTATGATATGTTGTGTCATATATACTTCATTTTGATTACAAAGTAGCATGAGAGAAGGAAGAGGATTATGTGAGAATGGAACTCAAAAACTTTTTTTTGTAGATAGTGGTACTTGTTCTCTAACTAAGATAATACACAATTACACACTTCATAAGTATAAGATGTTGTAGATATGTTTGTCATCAAAGGTCAATTAGAAACAACCTCATTCTTGTAAATAAAGGCAAACGTAATTTTTTTGAAGGGCCCAATAAGTACAATGGTTCTACTAATAAACTTTATTGATTTGTTTACAAATTTTACAATAGAAAAATAATTTTTGTAGAATAATGATAGGGCCTTAGACCTCCCATGACCTAAGTTAGGTTACCATTGGTTTAAAGAGGGTAAATTTATGTACATTCGATTTCTTAAACCATGTCCAGTGAGATACACTTGGACCAATGCCAATGGTGGTCATTTTGTTTTAAAAAGTGAAAACCTTTAATTGAAAACAAAAAAACCATCAACGCCATTGGTGATTACAAAAACCATGTCATAGTTTGTTATCAATGAAAATCATTGCTTGATAATTTTTTTAAATAAACTAATGGTGAACTCTACATGTTCATACAACTTTTGTTGATTTCAAGATGATTTAAGTGATTTAGAACATCTAATTTACTCTACCATCAATGATTAGAGTCCTAAATTGAATTTGGAAAAATGCAAAATTAGAAATTTTTAATAAAGAACTTACTACTATGCAATATTAATTAACCCAAAATGTTATATATTAATTTACACAAAAAGAAGAAAAAAATATCCATTAATTAATTTGACCTTATGAAATGCCTAATAATTTGAATGAAAACAAAGTTATTATAACATTTATAGGCTTTAAATGAATTAAACGGAGAATTAAACGTTAAAACGCTGAATTAAACAAAAACTGGAAGCTACCATGTGCAAAAAACTTACAAAATGATGAATTATACGGAATTTAACAAGAACTTAATGGAAAATGTTATGACAATTAGATAGTGCATAAATTGAATGCTACATGTGGAATTTTCTTAAAAAAGTGCTATGGAACTTCTCCCTTCCGTCTTCCTTCACTCTCCAAATCACTATTTTCATTATATTTAGGGTTTAAAGACCGCAAATTCATTCATTTTGAAGATTTCAAGAAAATCAATGGCTCATTCATCACATATTTCTCCTTTCGGTAAATCACTCTATACATCTCCATTTGCTTTATCTGTATCTTATTGAATGCTAATTTTTCACTTTTTTCTTTATCAACTGTGGATGTCGCAAGATTTAGCTCTCTTTTTTCTCCACGCAATTCGTAAGATTTCTCCTTATTCTCAACCCTAATTTGATTTTTAATACATGTTCTAATGTCATTGATTATGCATTTAGGCTAAAGTTTTATTAAAGTTTGAATTTCTTATATTTGATGTTTTGATTATGTAAGTTGATGAAATAATTTGGTGTATTCTATGTAGCATTTGAGTAAAATTTTTTTCTTGCTTGATTTGTTTGGCAATGAATGATGGTGCACTTTGGGGCACATGGAATCGATTTGTACATTTGTAGCTCCCTAGAAAGGAATAGTTCCAAATAGTGAGCATATATTGACCTTAGCTATATTCACAATGGTTTATGTATCTCTAAGATGACGAATAGTCCCACAACATGTTCTGCAGACAACCTAATTAAGCTAATCCAGATTGAAAAACTTTTTGAAGAGAAGTCTCCTATATATATCTAGCTACATTGAGTTATAGACCTACTAAGTTGATATGAAAGAAAAAGTTCCATGTGGAAGTATAAAATATGTTTGAGTTAAGTTTTTTCCTTGCTTGATTTTTTTATTAACGAATGATAGTGAACATAGGGGCACATAAAATGGATTTGTACATTTATAGCTCCCTAGAGAAGCATAGTTTCCAATAGTGAGCTTAAATTGATATTAGTTATATTCCCAATGATTTATGTATCACTAAAATGAATTTTAACTTTGTTGGAGGTTGTATATGTTTGCCACATTTTTCCATGATATACTAGATTTGGATGTAAATCAGTTTAACTATTTTATTCTATGGAGAGATGGGAAAAATATTTTGTTGAAATGAGTTATGAGCTATAGCCGATAAGTCACTCCCAGCTTTATTGAGTAGCTTATGTTATGGTCGAGATAAATAGGAAACTTTCTTACGATTATCGGTAAGACTCCATACATTTAACACATTTTCTCCCTTTAGGTGTGATCATAGAGACATTTGGGTAATCTTATTATTGTTATCATTGTAGTAAATTTGGGAATCTATTATTATTCTTCTTCTATTGCATATAGAAATTTATTTTATGAAGTTAATTAGAATTGTAACCTTAATTGCAATAAGCATATAAATTTTTGCCCTTATTATTTGGAGTTGTATTTGGTCATTAATTGGTGGGCAATTTGCACCTTGTAGTTATCATACTCTAATACTTTACTTTTTTTTTCCTTTGACGTTTTATCTATGCGATGAGATCTAAATGTAAGCAATTAATTTGACGAGACAAATAATGGAATCCTATAGGGCTAGAAAAAAAGACTTGCATGTAGTTCGCATTTCCTTGAAAAAGGCATACGTTTAAGTACCAAGTGAAGTACTTTGGTGAGAAACGAAAAGTAAGAGTATTCACAAGAAACAGATTAATACAATGCATATTTTTTAGTATCAGGGATATTGAACAAGATATGACCCATAAATGTGGGGGTCAAAAATGGTATGTGGGAAATGAAAAAAAGAGTATTCACAAGAAATAGATTAATGCAATGGATATTTTTTTAGTATTCGGGATATTCAACATGTCAAAATGGTAAGTGGATACTATAATATTATGTAATTGAGGTGTGCCCTAATGCTAAAGGGCAACTTATATACCAATAGACTAAGGCCACTATATGGATCTTAAAGTTGGGCTTTTAGAAAGAGCGGTGGTCAAAATGTAGATGCTTATATGCATGAGTGGAAATACATAGAGATGTAAAATTTGAAATGAAGATATAAGAAAATGTTAGGCATCATAGATATTGAGGATAAGATGGAAAAAATCATTTTAGATGTTTTTGGCATGTGCAAGGACAAAGTCGGTGAATTAGTTAAGAAAATAAAGCGTTTGAACATTGAGGGTTTTAAAAGAGTGTGGAACACTGAAAATGACCTGAAAGACAAGAATGGAAAATATATAATGAATTTAGATTTACATTTTGAGATGATAGAAAATCAAAATGAATGTTGAAGGAGAATTCGTATGGACAACCATTAAAATGATCTTTTGGTTCATTTGATGAGCATAATCTTTCGGCATTGTTGTTTTTGTTGATGTTTTATTTATCTTAAGGAAAAATTGACAACTATTTATAAAAATGACAAACCCTTGTTATATACTCCTATAATAAACTACCTCATAATTGATTTTTCCTAGTTATATTTTAGTGTTGGATAGGTTGATAAAAGAATAAACTATTCTCTTACCTTGATTGATTTGTTTGGATTCATGTAGCATTATATATATAAAAGACTACATCATAATTGATTTTCCTAGTTATGGTTAATTGTTGGATAGGCTGATAAAAGAATAAACTATTTTCGTACCTTGATTGATTTGTTTGGTTCATGTGGCAAGATTTTGGCATTATTGTTGCATTAACATTTAACACACCTATGGCTGCTTAAATTGGATGGATTTCTTTAAATGATATTGTTATGAGATTTTTTTTGGAAGGTAGATTTTTTTTTAAAAAAACGAACCTTTTAAAAAGATGGTTATAGTTTTGTAATTTGCAAGGTGGTTTTTTGTCATTTTTTCTTTAATCTTATCTTTTCATTCTTATGTGGAATATAAGTTCCTAATTGGTGAAGCAAACATTGAAATAACTTAATTTTACAATTCATTATTAAGTTATATGTACAGGATATTTGGATATGATGCAATTGTCATGTTTGTTAAAGATATAGCTATGAATGTACGAGACTCTTATCAACAGATGGTGCCAAGTCCTGAATCAGAAAACAATAATTTTCACGAAGAAGAAGCATCTCGTGCAGTTTTTAATGTGTTAGATGGCATTTTGAAAGACACCTTGGATCGTTTGAAGACTATAAGGTGGCCATTTTTCTACAGTGCTCTTTCATCATTATTAATTCTTCTTTCTTGATATCACAACATCATATTCGAAGTGGTTTAAAACTGTACCAAATTTACATTTCTTCTATTTCCTTTAGATGTTTGAATGACATGTTCAAGTTTTAAAAAATTCAGTAGGCCCTTGAGTTTGTATCTATTTCATGTGACCCCTCATCATCTTTCAATTTGCTTTGTGGAAAAATAGAGTTCACACAATATTTGAACTGGACTTAGAGGATGGAGTTAAGTGTGGTAGGCTTGTGGGAACTAGGAACTTATAATGTGTTATTTTATTGATATGACAGGGAAGCTGGATGTGATCACACACAATCACCTAGTTAATGCATTTTGTAGAGCTGGATGCTTGGAGGAGGTTGATTGTCTTATCAAAGAGATGTTAGCTCAAGGTCCTTTGCCTAATTGCACGACTTTCAACACATTTATTAGGGGTCATTGTTTAAAGGGTGATATAGACAAAGCTTTGTCTGTATTTTCCTCAATGGCACAACATGGAATTAAGCCAAACAGGATTACTTGTAACATTCTTCTTCATGCTCTTTCTAAAGAAGGTTTGGTGGAAGGTGCTAGGAATCTACTCATGAGGATTTTAAGCGAGTGTGAGAAGAAACATATCGATTTAATTACATCAACAATATTAATGGATGGATATTTTAAGAATGGTGATGTTGTTGAAGCTCTTCATTGTTGGATAAAAATGTTGCATGAGGGTACACAATTGGATGTTACTGCATTCAATGTTCTTATTCATGGTTTTTGTTTAAATCAGGAAATAAAACTTGCATATATTTGGTTTGGAAAAATGATTAAGAGAGGATTTATTCCTGACGTGTTCACTTGTAATTCGTTTATAGGTTACTTATGTAAAATTGGAACATTTGATGAGGCATTGAAGATTCTTGGTATGATGCTGAAAATGGGAATAACCCCTAATTGTATTACTTATAAGATGCTTGTTCAAGGACTCTGTTTACATAAAGAGGCTCATAAAGCCGCACAACTACTCTGCTATATGTTAGAAAATTTCATTGTTCCCGAGCCTATCATTTGGAATGCCATCATCCACAGTTATGCGAAAGGTGGAGCCACAAGAAGTGCATTTTCCATACAAGAATTAATGGTTGCTATTGGTGTTATTCCAAATACATATACCTATAATGCAATGATTTATGCCTTGCGGAAAGAAGAGAACATCAAACAAGCTTTATTTCTCAAAAGAGAGATGGATGATAGAAGTATTTCTCATGATCTGGTGACTTACAATATGTTGGTGGGTGCCTCTTGTAATCTTGGGTTGATTGAGCTTGCACTTAAGTTACGCGATGAAATGATTAGGAGAGGGTGCTTCCCAGATGTTGTGACTTACACTGAACTAATTAAGGGTTATTGCTTCAAGGGTCAATTTAAGGAAGCAGAACAAATTTTTGTCAGATTATGGCGTTCTGGTCTCCAAGTTGACCATGTGCCATGCCAAATTTTGGTTAAAACTTACTGTAGATTCGGAGTGCTCAACCATTCAATTAGCCTCTTTGAAAATCTATTGAATGGATAAAAATGAGTGTATGCGAGCTTGATAATGATCAATTCATTTAGAGATTAAGAAAGAAGCTTCGGAAGTGGACAACTAATCTTTTACACATCTGAACTACTATGAATAGTGAATAGAGGTGGATGTGACAATGACGACAAACATTGGAATCGAATATAGTTACTCCATCAAGAGCATATTGTTCTGCAAGTTTCGTAAACGCCATTGAATCCCAATGATGTCGAAACTTGTCAGTTGTCACCTATGGGTCATTACTAATTAGTTACTCACTCTCTCCAAGAGCTGGAGCTGTTGATTCTTGATATTTGCACCAATCCATATCAATTTTCGAGGTATGTCTTTGAGTGTCTTTTCTTTGATCTTCTTAGCTGTTTTGATTTGTTATCCCGCCCTACTGTTCAAGATTTACTTAAAATAGTCAAGCATCCATATTTTTTGACTCAAAGCTTAAATCAGACTACCTATTATGGAGAAATTCTATGTTAGCTTTAGTTTCTTATGTTAGATAAAAAAGATTAACACTATGTTTAGATAATAATTTTGGAAAGAAAAGAAAGAAAGGAAAGGGAAAGGGGGAAGGGAAAGGAAGGGAAGAAAAATTCAAAGAAAGTAATAATTTTCGCCACACTTTATGGTTTTAAAATAGGTTTTTTTTATAGTTCTTATATTTCTAGTTGTTTGTAAGAATAGCATCTTGTAATGGTTGTTAATCCATGATTGTAAATCATTGGTTACGTAATAGGGTTTTGTTGTTCGATAGGCTCAAAATCTTCTATGAAAAATTCGTCGTGTAACATAATGACTCATTTTTTTTACATAGTCACTGTGTTTGCTTTGGAAAGGCAACAAAGAGGGGATGGAAATGACGAAGAGAAAGAGAAGGTTAATGACATTAATGGTGATACTATTTTAGGTAGGTAAAGCCGTAAAGGTGAGGGAAGAAGAGGGGGAAAGGAAGAGGAGAGAGATCTTTGAGTTTTTTCTTTTAAATCTTTCCAATGTTGAAAAGATTTGTTTAGTACAAAACATAATGGACTTATCCCCTTCAATTCCCTTCCTTCCATTTCCCTCCTCTCCCCTTTTGGTATCTAAATGCGGGAAATGACATCCTTTATTTTCCGCCTCTTTATTTTCCTCTATTTTCTTCTATCATCTAAACATAGTGTTATACAACTTATCTTAAATTACATTGAGTCAATTGGGAAAGATACTCCCTAATATTGGGGTTATATTAAGTTAATCAATTAGTGGAACTATTTGATGAAGTGTGAACATCATTGGATCATACGTGTTAATTACATTTATGTCATGCATGAAAATTACTATGAATAGGCATTTTAGAGTATGGGTCGTGTATAGGGATCTAAAAAATAGCACTGAACCCGGACCTTCTTATATTGCATCCAAACCCACATCCAAACCCTAAAAAAACCTTTTTCATAAGTGGATTTTAAGGGTGTAAAATTTTAACCCTAATCTGGACCCTTAGGTCTTATAATCTAAAGAAAAATATATGAAATGTAGTTGTACAATATAAATGTTCTTACTGAACTGAATTCCAAAATCAGGCTAAAAAGTCATTATTTGGTTTTTATAAACTCAAAACTCATTTCCATATTATTCTAACTGCAAAGAATAATATCTAGTAGGAAATAATCGGTTATCTAAAAGATGCTGAATAAATGTCTAATAATTATGAATGAAGATAAATCTAAGTTTACCCTCAAATTGATATGTAAATTATGAAAAGAAACTCCAAAAACTATAAATTATTGAACACTATACTAGAGTTGTTGAATACATGTTCCATATTGAAGAAAAAAGCAGCTACATTTTTCTTATGATGTCTGTTTTGCATTTGAATGATTTGAACCACCAAATTCTTCAATTTTAATTTGACGTGACCTTTGATCTAAGTTTTTGCCTTTAATTTTTGAAAGTTTGGAGGAAAGTTTGATTGGAAAACCCTTGATTTTTTACAATAAGGGTAGAAATCAAGAGGAGAGAGAATAGAGTAGAGCTTAACAAAATGGACATAATGTTTTGTAAAACCCTAATATCACTATTTAACCCCAAAATTTAAACATTAAAAAATGGGTTTAAGGTTTGGATTCGGGTCTAAAGTATTTATTGGACTCGGACCTAGACTTGGGCCCCTAGGGTTACAAAAAAGACCCTTAAAACGAGTAAGGTCTAATAGGGTCCGGGTAGGGTCTTGGACTCTTGCCCATCCCTAAAAATTACAAAGGGGGAATAAGAAACTTTCTTAGAGCTTTGAAATACTCTAGAAATCATACGCAATAATTTATGTTATTTTGTTGGCAAGTTATTTTGGGAAGTTGTTGAGTCTGTTACTTTTTTTTGTATAGAGAAAATATATTTTTCTATTGGATTGTTTTTCATGCAAGTTCAAAATTTCAATCTATAACCAGGATTATCTGGATGTAGTTCGTGTTGTACTGTATTCTATTCTACAATCGTTCCTTAAATTGTAATCAATTAGCTAGACATCATCAATGAAGATCTGACCATTGATGTTGTAAACATTCCTAGACCTTAATGCTTCAACATATGTTTTATAGTTTTTGACCCCTCATTTAGTATGCACGTGGTTATTTTATTCATAAGATGGTTACTGAATTTTTTTTTTTTTGCTAAACAGGTACACCAAAAACTGTATAGTCAACGTTAATAAGGATTACTTGAGCACGAGGATGGTGCAGAGTATTTTTCCTTCCTATGCACCGTTGTCTGGTCAGAGTGAACGAAAAGCCTATCAGGGCTTTTATAATTCCATCAAACAAGTCACGAGATTAGATTAGATTAGATTATTGCACTAAAGGTGCATTTGGGTTTGAATAATTTTGGGTCGGATTAAAGTTGAGTTCTATGTTCACAAAGTTAATACACCACTATGAATCCAAATTTGAAGTTGGGCAAGACCGGGTCTATTTTATACACGTCTAGGCTAAATGATATGTGAAACAAGTCGAAATGCTTGCCACTTTGGTTGTGTATGAAGCGTAAGTACATTATGCTTTCGCTTCTTATCTTGGGTCCTAAACAACCTGGCAATGACATATATGTATATCTTGCACCTCTCATTGAGGATTTGAGAAATATGTGGAATGAAGGCGTTTTCGTATTTGATACACATGCTAATGAGGAGTTCACCTTGCGTGCAATGCTCTTATTTACCATTAATGATTTTCCGGCATATGGCAACTTATCAGGGTATCAGAACAAAGGGAAGAAAGCATGTCCAATATGTATCGATGACATGGAATCCACTTAGTTTCCTAAGTGCAAGCACGTCTTCATGCACCATTGAAAGTTCCTCCCACGAGATCACCAATATGGTAAGAAGATAAAGATGTTCAACGGGGAGTTTGAAGAACGTGTAGCTCGTCGACCGTTGACCGGTTATGAGGTTTATGAACAGCTTAAGGGAGTTGAAACTGTATTTGGTAAAACAGGGCAAGTGTAAGGGGGTGAAGACCGACTGTGGAAAAAAGAATCATTCTTTTGGAAGCTTCAATATTGGAGAGATCTAAAGGTTAGGCATTGTTTTGACGTTATGCATATAAAGAAAAATGTATGCGATGCCATACTCGAGACGCTCATGAACATTTCGGGTAAGACAAAGGATGTTAAGGCCGTGTGAGATTACTTTGAATGTAAGGGTATTCGTCCGGAGTTGTGGCCACATGTTATGGTGAGTAAAAAAAGAAATTGAGCTGATGAAATTGGTGGCAGTAACAAGGGAAAGGATGGTAAGAAGAAGATGAGTAATGACAAAGTTTATTTGTCTCTAGCTTGCTACACATTGTCCAAAGCAGAGAAGCGGACACTTTGTGAGTATTTGTATGGCATTAAGGTTCCGTCTGGGTACTCATCCAATATGAAGAGATTTGTAATCCTAAATGGTGAGTTGAAGTTGGGAAGCATGAAATCTCGCGATTGCCATGTAATGATGCAAGTGTTCTTATGAATTGCAATCCGTGGAATACTGCCAAAATATGTGAGATATCTATTACCGAGCTATGTTCGTTCTTCAACACAATTTTTAGTAAAGTTCTTGATCTCTTTAAACTTGATGCTCTTCACGTTGACGTGATTATAAATTTATACAAGTTTGAGATGTATTTTTCACCTTTTTTTTAACATAATGGTTTATCTTATTGTCTATCTCGTTCGTGAAATCAAGCTTTTAGGTCTAATTTTTTTAAGGTGGTGTTATCCTTTAGAGAGACACATGAGAGTTCTACAAAGCAAAAGGAATCCAGCATAAAGTGAAGAGCCATTTATATTAGCCACACAGGCCAAGCAAATATTCTACATTGTAGACCCATCTGATTAAAAAATGGTCATTGTTGTACTGAGAAAAAGAAGTATCCTTGGTATAGGTGATGTTAAGGATGAGAAAGAATATGATGCTTTTGAAGACTCCCTACCCTTTATCAATCCAAAATCTGTGGATTAAGATGATGTAGATCTTAGTTATACACGTGTAGATCACACAAAAGCAATATATTTGAATTAAGTAATTCACAAGGTATGAAGTGTTTATGCTTTTTCGGCATTTTCTCGCATAAAGTAGTTCAAACTTAGTTTGTTTCGCATGAAACTCGGCACATAATATTATTGGGTATATATTATTGTGTTGAAATGTTTAGAGTCGAAAACAATAGTCATATGCTTGATATTACATGCTAAGTTGCGTTTTTTAAGTTTTTTTTGGCACTTTCTCGCATAAAGTAGTTCAAATTTGGTTTGTTTTGCATGAAACTTGGCACACAACACTATTTGGTATATATTATTGTGTTGAAATGTTTAAAGTCGAAAACAATAGTCATATGCTTGATATTACGTACTAAGTTGCGTTTTTAACGTTTTTAAAGCGTTTTTAGCACTTTCTCGCATAAAGTAGTTCAAACTTGGTTTCTTTTGCATGAAACTTGGCATACAACACTATTTGGTATATATAATTGTGTTGAAATAGTTAGAATTGAAAACAATAGTCATATGCTTGAAATTACGTGCTAAGTTGCGTTTTTGAGGTTTTTAGCACTTTCTTTCATAAAGTGGTTTAAACTTAGTTTGTTTGCCACGAAACTTGGCACACAACACTATTTGGAATACAATATTGTGTTGAAATGGTTTAGAATCAAAAACAATAGTCATATGCTTGAAATTACGTGCTAAGTTGCGTTTTTGAGGTGTTTAAGTGTTTTTGGCACTTTCTCGCATAAAGTGGTTCAAACTTAGTTCGTTTCCCACGAAACTTGGCACACAACATTATTTAGTATATGTTATGTTGAAATGATTAGAATCGAAAACAATAGTCTTATGCTTGAAATTACGTGCTAAGTTGCGTTTTTGAGATTTTTTAAACGTTTTTGGTACTTTTTTGCATAAAGTAGTTCAAACTTGATTTATTTGCCATGAAACTTGGCACACTATACTATTTGGTATTTGTTATTGTGCTAAAATGATTAGAATCGAAAACAATAGTCATATGCTTGAAATTACGTGCTAAGTTGCATTTTGAAGGTTTTTTAAACGTTTTTGGCACTTTTTTAAATTCTAATATTATATATTTAACATTGGTAAAATCTAATATATAAGTATTGTATAAGTTTTTTTAATTATTTCATACTCACTCCTATTCATAAAGAATGAAACATTTTCTTTGGGTCAATTTACTTAAATTGTCCCATTTTAATTTTTGTTATTCTTTTTTACCTTTTTACGCTTACTACAACAACACAATAACACATAATTATAAATGCTCTTACTGGAAAAAGAGAGTTTCCACCCACTTTTAAGTGGTCCCTCATTCCTCCTTGGTTTTGGTGCAAAACCCAAATGTCTCATTCTCTATGAGTAGGAGGGAGTATAATATTTAGATTTTATACGACACTCTAGGAAAACACGCACTTTGACGAAGAAGAAATGCGCGAATTGAAAGAAAAGGTGGCTGTGTATCTCTCTAATTTATGCGTTTGGTAGTGTAATTAGTTTAGATTTTGTATATGTATATATATATATAGTTAAATTATTGTTAGATTTTAATATACATATACTTCTGCCATTGTATATATGTATGTATTATTTATGATATATATATATATATATATATATATATATATATATATATATATATATATATATATATATATATATATATATAAACATATATATATATATACATATATATATATACATACATATATATATAAATATATATATATATATATATATATATATATATATATATATATATATATATATATATATATATATATATATATATATATATATATATACATACATACATATATATATATATATATATATATATATATATATATATATATATATATATATATATATATATATATATATATATATATATATATATATATATTTGTTTATTTTAATGATCGAGTGTATATTAGTGACGAATTTATGGTGATTATTTGCTTATTGCAACATTGTACATTAGAAATGAGTTAGATTATTAATAAAGCATTGGAGTATTAATAAAACAAAAAAACCAAGAAAAAAAAAGAAATAACAATATGCTGCGGTTTTCCTAGAACCGCAGCATATAGTTATTTTTTTTGTGTAACTATATGCTGCGGTTCCAGGAAAACCGCAGCACATAGTGTGTTTTTGTGCTACAGTTTTAAATTTCAGCATTTAAAAAAGTCTATCTGCTGCCATCACTTATGATTGGAGTTGAAACTGCAGCATACGGTGGCTAAAAAACTGCAGTGTTTAAAATTTTTTCCACTAGTGGTATGGCATAGCTAACCCTACTCTTTTTGTAGAACATTACATTATATTATATTACGTATGTGTATGCTAAAACTATTTTTAGTATGTTAATTTAATAATTTTTGAACAAGTTTAGGAAGTTGGGTGTAAAATTATATTCTAGTGATATTAAGTATAATTTATGTTATATATTAGTGCTAGTATGTTTATGAGTTCTGTGTTACATTAAGAATGTTATTATATTTAAGAACTTTTATGTTAGAACTTTTACCTTCAAACTAGTTTATAAGGTATATTTTGTGAACGTATTTTTTATTAAGTATGATTATATTAAGAATATTATTACTATACTTTATTTTGAGATTTAAGTTTATCCTTAAAGTTATACTCCCTCCGTTTGTTTTTGTTCTTTTAATTTGCTTTTTGCATAGTTTTCAATGTAAACTTTAAACCTCAATATCTCTAAATACACATAATAAAAAATTATAAAAAATACACAATGAAAGTATACATTAAGACAAATCTAACGAGATTTCACATTGATATATTTTATCTTCAAAATATATGTCAAAAACATTAATTAAATTTCTCTCTCCTTAAGGTGGAATATTTCAAATGGGAAGAACATTAAAGAACGGAGGGAGTAGTAAATTTCTAAGTTATTGCGTAAAGTTTTTATTTTTTTAAGTGGTTATGTTAATTATTTAAATCTAGGATTTAGTATGATAAATTAAATTAAGTCGTTTTTTTATGTGAAAAAGTCTCAAAACACTCATAGGCCATTCGGCCACTATCATAAAAAAAAGAGTTTGATTTACTATTTTAAATTATTACAACTATTTTTGTGATAATAATGAAATAGAAATTTAAAAAAGATATTTTTGAGAAATTTTTATAAGCTATTAAATATTGAAGTGTTTTTCCTGAATATATGAGATTTCATATAAAAGTAACTTTTAATCACTATTTAGTAGAAATATTTTATCTGCTAACTAATTGACCAAAATTTATGTAAAATGATGTAAAAATATTTTTAGTATACTTGCCGCTCAAACTATGTGTGAAATATTGATTTTGTGAGATTACAAGTTTAACTTGTTTTATAATTAGAAATGTTGACTTTTGTGAAAATTATAAGTTTTAAAACTATGAAAATTAATTTTTGTGAAAATTATAAGTTTTAAAACTAGAAATATTGATTTTTGTGAAATTATAAGTTTTATTTGTTGTAAACTAAAATGTTGATTTTTGCAAATCTAATAAGTTTACTTAATTTTTTTTCTAAACTTGAAATATTGATTTTTGATGAATTTGTAGAATTTTGGAAACTTATCCAAAAGGATACAAATTTAACTTGAATTGTAATTAGAATATTTGATTTTTTTTGAAGAGAATAAAGTTTCATTTATTGTAAAGGTGAAAATGTTAATTTTAGGAACTTATTTAAAGAGAAATATATTTTTGTAGCTACTTGTGAAAAATATTAATTTGGAGACTATTAATAGAGTGTTAAGTTATTAGTGTGAATTTAGTGAATTATTAAAAATAAAGTTATAAATAAAATTTAATGTGTAAAATAATAATGAATGTATGAAGATAAAAATTAATTTTACGTTATGTTTTAAGAATTTTATTAAATAAAAGTGGTTATCACCTAAGTTGTTCAAACTCAAATTGTAGTAATAAAAATGTGATGAACTTGTGTGAATGAATATTGATTGAATGATTAATAGTAAGGTAATGTCGAACCATGGACCGACATGAAAAATCCCGGCATCCGTGTTGGCCGACACGTAAAATGTGATGTAAGACAGGGGGTTCGATACCTATCCTGTAGAGCTCGAGCATAGTTGTATTGAAGGGGTGACAACTCCCACCACAGTTAGGGTTTAGGACTACGGTCCTCACCTAACCAGTCCCTTATATATAGTTAGGGTTTAGTGCTGATCGATTCAATCGACTGTCATCCGTATCATGGATGACAACATTTTGCAGGATTTAGTTTCAAGTTCCGATCCAGGCCGTAGCAATTACTATTTATCGAGAACTTAGTTGCTTTTTGTACCTTTATTGATGACTTGATGATGATGTAATTTTTTTTTCATTTTGAGCAAACAATATTTCTTATCAGATGTAATATTTTACTTTTGTTTTAAACAATTTTAACAAATCGACATTTTGAGACTTCCGCAATATTTTTGTATTAAACATTATTATTAAATGTTAATTGTGTATCGAGATTGCCGCTCCTGTTACAAATATATTTTAGTCTTTTTATTAATTTTTAACAAATATTTTACTAATTTTGCTATGGTATTTATAAATTTGAAATTTTGCTGCTACTATGTAGAAAAAAAGATAAAAAATATGTGACAAACTTATTCAAATATAAATGCTAAGCAAGAACTAAAGTATTGATGCAAAATTAAATAATAATGTGAAATCAATATTATATTGATCACTATACTACATATTTTAACTTTGAAAATAGGTGTTTAACAAATATAAATTTGAGGTGTTTAAGAAATAAAAAAGCTACCAAGCTCAAAAGTATTTGACTCAAAATAAATTAAACATAGAATTATTGACTACATACAAATCCCATCTAAAATATAAATAATATTAGATGATAATAATAATTAGGATAAATATTAAACAAATCAGTTTTGTTCTCCCCTTTCTACTACTCATCATCTCCTTCCTTATTCCCATGTTCCAAATCCCTTTCTCTTTCGCTGCACATAAAGGAAATTGCAACCTCTGATTCTCGATGAAGCTAGCAAGACCTGCAATCTCTGATTTTCGATAAAGCTAGCAAGAACCTTTCTTCTTTCTCTGAGTCTTTCGAAACACCACAACAATGGCCATCCTGCTCAGATTTTGATTGAAGCACGTGGGTCCTCCCTCCTTTGCTTTCAACTTATGAAGAAAGAAGATCCCTTATTCTGCATCTGATTTTAGAATTTGGGATAAAGCAACAACATGTATATTCATCTTGCCTTCTTTATCTGATTTTCGAATTAAATAACCAAACCATAAATCCCTAATTTCATTGAGCATCAAGAACTGAATAACCAAGCTTTCCATTCAAGCCATTCAAAACCTAACTACCCTTTCCCCATTTCTCTGATTTTCAGTTATAGATGTCGCAGAAGGCAGTGGCTACTGCCTCATCTTTCCCTTGATTCATTGCCGCCAATTCAGAGGTAAAAATTGTATTCCTCTTAATTATTATTTCGTTTTTAATATTCTTGTCTTTAATCCTCATAAATATCGAGGTTATCAATTTCTTCTATGTTATTGTATTTTCTTATTGTTACTCATCATAATATTATCCCCACATTGAGATTAATTGGATCTTTTGAGATTTGAGGATTTGTGAAAAACATGAAAGGCGATTTATTTTGGTTTTTGGTTAAAATCTAAAAATATCCAACGGGTCTTCTGTTTCCTTAACTCTTCACCCTTGAGCGAAGAATCATTTTTCGTTCAGCAGTAACCGGCTACGACTACGATATACATCTCTCATTTCATAAAATCTCACGGCATTAATTTTTGTAAAGGTTTTTTTTTTTGTTATTCTCCCTCCTTCTCTCTTTATAGATTCATTTCATCTCCTTTTGATATTAGTTATGCTTGCTTTGTCGATTGAGTTGTTCAGTTACCTAGTTTGTTTGATATTTAATTGATGATTCTATGATTTTGGGTTGATTGAATAAACTTTGAGTTTAATTTGGCTATAGATAATGAGTTTGTTTGGTTTTTATCCAGTGAAATTATTTAATGTTACGGTTTTCAATTTTTCTACTGAACAAATCGCAATTTTTCATTTTTGGCTGTATTAATACTATAATACAGAAGTAAGGCCATTGATGATATTCATTTCTAGATCATGCTCAAAACCCAAACATTTTCCCCAGTAACAGTCAAGTTATAATTTCTTTAATCTTCTTCCATTTACCCGTTTTCAAATTAATTTGTCAATTAAGCTACTGATTTCGCCTATAATGCCCTCTTTTATTGCTCTCAAATTCTTAATTTCACTTTTATTTATGATGTGTAAGTGTCAAGATACTTTATCAAAAACAAATTTCCATGATTTTAGTTCTTAATTGCTTCCAATTTTTTTCCTTTTGGGTTATTGTTTTTGGGAATTTTGTCTTTGCCTTTAATATTCAGTTATGCAAGTGGAAAACTTGGTTTTCATTTATCTGATTATCGTGTTCGTTGAATTTTTTTGTGGTATTTAAGTGTTTATCTGTAATGGAATTTTCTGTGTTGGGCGCCAGTAAAGGTAATGCCCACCAAGTGTTGATTTATTAATCCCTAGTTTTGTGTAGAACCCCACGAATAATACTTACTTTTTTTTGTTGGTTTTCCATCTTTATAGGTAAATGTCGAATCTGGGAGGAGATGCAGAAGCGCATGCAAGATTTAAGCAATATGAATACAGGGCGAATTCGAGTCTATTTCTCACCACAGATTCACGCCCTAGGGATACGCATGAGCCCACTGGGGAGCCAGAGTCTCTCTACGGTAAAATTGACCCAAAATCATTTGGTGACCGTGCTGCCAGGGGAAGACCTCTTGAGCTTGATGAGAAGCTGAAGAAATCTTCAAAGCGGAAAAAGGAGAGGGAGCTACTCTCTGAGCAGGCACCCTCAAGGCAGAGCCAAAAACAAAGGAAACCCGAGCTACATATGAGACTATATTAAGTATCATTCAGCAGCAGTTGGGAGGGCAACCACTCAACATTGTCAGTGCTGCAGCTGATGAGATTTTTGCTGTTATAAAAAATGATGCTATCAAGCACACGGATAAAAACAAGGAGATTGAGAAGCTAGTGAATTCTATTTCTCCTTCTGTGTTTGATAGCCTAGTTAACTCCGGTAAGTTTATTACTGACTATCAAGAGGGTGGTGATGCAGCTCCATCAGCAAATGGGAATGGTCTTGATAATGAAGTGGGTGTTGCAGTGGAATTTGAGGAAAATGATGATGATGATGATAGTGATTTAGGTTCGGTAGAGGATGTGGAGGAGGAGGATGAAGATCTTGCTGAAGCGTGTTCTTCAGAGGTTATGCAAATGGGAGGGGACCTGCTGGAAGTTACCCACGAGGGAACAAGTGAAGTGAAGCGTTCCAAGATTGACTTGCTATGTCAAAGTATGAAAGGTTCGTAATGGAACCTAGAGAAAGCATCCAAGAGATGTTTACAAGATTTACAAACATCACAAATGAACTTGTCTCTCTTGGAAGACTCATTCCCACCGATGAACAAGTAAGGAAAATTCTAAGGAGTCTCCCTCAAGATGAACGTTGGAGAGCCGAAGTCACAGCCATCAAGGAACCCAAAGATTTTACAAAGTTCAATCTGGAAGAGCTAGCTGGTTCCTTTATGACTCACAAATTACATCTGGGGACAACAGACAGTTCTCGAAACAATGGATTGGCTCTGACAGCAGCTGATCAAGAAGAGTCAGAATGTGATGAAGAGGAGGCTGCCAAGTTGGTTTGAAGATTCAACAAGTTTTTAGGAACAGCAGATACACCAATCAAAGAAACAATAAAGAAACAAGATCTTCCAATACCAAATCCAACCTTGAATGCCACAAATGTGGAAGTACTGATCACTTCATCAAAGATTGCCCTATGTGGAAAAACGAAAAGGGCAAGGAAAAGGCAAGGGAAACAGGAAGACTACCAACCAAAAGAAATCTCAATAAAACCGACTTTCGCAAAGCCATGATTGCTGTATGGGGAGAATCCGAGAGTGATGCTGAGATAGAAAACCCTGAAGAAGAAGAAACAACTAATTTATGTCTCATGGCCTCACATGAGAGTAAGAATGAGAATTCCAAAGGAAAGTAGGTAAAGTCTTCTAATTCATTTCCTAACCATCTGTTTAAATTAAATAGATATAAATTAATTGAGTTCCTTATGGAGGCACAAGCTAAATTGAAAGAAAGTAATGATAAATGTCTCCAACTTGAAAAAGACCTTAAGATTAGTAAAGATCATGTTTCTTATACAAATGCTTTTAGATCCGATGTCCAAAATAAATTTTTTAATTTGCTAGATCAAAATGTCATTTTAAAGGAAACAATGGAAAGAGTAAAAAAGGAGAATATTATTCTTAATGTTGAATTGACCAAATATAAATTACTAGGCTTGAACAAGGAATTAAATGACACATTTATTAATGATTTATGTACTGATTTTCAAAAATTGAAAATCAACCTAGAATCCAACCAAGCCGACAATGATAAATTAGAACTTGAATTAAATTCAAGAGGAAAAGGGAAAATCAAAAATGTTCCCAAATGGATTCTAAATGCTAAAAGTAAAAAATTCAGAAGGCCTAAATTACCATAAGAATAATAAAAAGAAAAAGGTCTATGTCGATCTCCCAAGTAGCAAAGTCTGTACCTTTTGCGGAAAAACTGGACATCTAAAAATCCAGTGTGCCAAAAGGGAACAACATATTGTCTCTAACAGAAGCTATGTTGATCGTATCTGGAATAAGAAAGTTGATTCATGTCAAATCGACAAGGAACCCAAGAATGACCGGGTTTCTAATTCTAACAACTAATTTTTCTTGAAGGTTCTAGTGAGGAGAAACAACTCATGGTATCTCGACAGTGGGTGTTCTAAGCACATGACATGTGATAAATCAAAATTTCTCTTATTGGAAACCTATGATGGGGGAACTGTGACTTTCGGTGACAACATGAAAGGTGAAATCATCATGAAAGGAAAAGTAGGAAGGTCAAGTTCCAATACAATTGATAATGTATTTTTGGTCGACAATTTAAAACATAATTTACTAAGTATTTCTCAGTTCTGTGACAAAAGTAACTCTGTAAACTTCACTTCTGAAAAATGTATTATTTCTAGGAGTGACACAAGAGACACTGTTCTGGAAGGGATCCGAAAAGGAAACACTTATGTTGTGGATATCAACACTGTTCCCAAATCGAGTCTAACTTGCCTTAGTGTCATAGAGGAAGATCCTCTTCTTTGGCAAAAACGTCTAGGTCATGTTAACTTTTCTTTAATTAATACCTTAAGATCAAAAGACCTAGTAAGAGGATTGCCATCCATAAAATTACTAAAGGATGAAATTTGTGATACTTGCGCCAAAGGAAAACATATGAGGTCGTCCTTTAAACCAAAGAATGTGGTGACCACTTCAAAACCGCTTGAACTAATCCATATGGATCTTTGTGGACCTATGAGAATTCAAAGCCGTAGTGGGAAACGATATGTATTTGTTATTGTTGATGATTATAGTAGATTTACATGGACTTTATTTTTATTAAGCAAAGATGAAGCTTTTAATGAGTTTGTTTCTTTTACTAATAAAATACAAAAATCTAGTTTTAATCAACTTATTCACATAAGGTCAGATCATGGTAAAGAATTTGAAAACTCAAGCTTTATGAATTATTGTAATGAACATGGAATAAGTCATAATTTTTCCGCACCTAGAACCCCACGAAAAAATGGTGTAGTAGAAAGAAAAAATAGAACATTTGAAGAAATGGCTAGAACATGGAATAAGCCGAGGTTGTCAATACTGTATGCTATATTTCAAATCGTGTACTGATAAGACCTATCACGTCTAAGACCCCCTATGAATTGTTTAAAGGTGTAAAACCGAATATTTTCTATTTTCGCGTGTTTGGATGTAAATGCTTTGTTCATGTTAATTGAAAATAAAACATAGGAAATTTTGATGAAAGAAGTGATGAAGCAGTATTTCTTGGCTATTCATCTCATAGTAAAGCTTATAGAGCAAGAGAACTATGTGCGTAGAAGAATCCGTTCACATTATTTTTGATGAAACTAACTTTATGACAAATGAATAGGATACAAGTAATTTTAAAATAGGTTTTGCAAATTTGGAAGATGATGAAGATTTAACTAAAGAGAAAAATCAAAGAACAGTAGGAGAACAGCTGATTCAAGAACAAACCGAAGTACCAGACCAAACAGAACAGCTAGTAAATGAGGACCAGCAAGCCGTTCCCAATTCAGCTGGTCTCAGAAATGAGCAAACTGATCCAGTTGAAGCTGAGTAGAATAGCAATCAAGTCAATGACCATGAGCCTACAACTGTTCCCACAAGAGAATTTGTGCCAAAACCTTGGAAATATCAAAAATGTCATCCACTTGATTTGACAATCAGTAATTTGAACAAAGGAACACAAACCAGATCCCAAATGAGAAATTTCTGTGCACACTTCGCGTTCCTCTGAACAATTGAATCCATGAATCACGAAGAAGCTTTAAAAGATTCCGAATGAGTTGTTGCGATGCAAGATGAACTGAATGAATTTGAAAGAAATAAAGTATGGCACTTAAAACCCAAACCAAAAAACAAAAAGGTGATTGGACTAAAATGGGTATTTCGGAACAAATTGGATGGACACGAAATCATTGTAAGAAACAAAGCAAGACTCGTGGTCAAAGGATACAATCAACAAGAAGGAATTGATTATACAGAGATATTTGCTCCGGTAGCAAGGTTAAAGGCTATCAGAATTTTAATTTCTTTTACTGCTTTTATGAATTTTAAATTATATCAAATGGATGTGAAATGTGGTTTCTTAAATAGTTTTCTGGATGAAGAAGTCTTTGTGGAACAACCCCCTGGCTTTGAAAATTCCTCTTTTCTTGATCATGTCTAAAAGCTTGATAAAACTCTTTATAGGCTAAAACAAGCTCCTAGGCAATGGTATGAAAGATTATCAAAGTTTTTGATTGAAAATAACTTTGTTAGAGGTAAAATTGACAAAACCTTATTCTTTAAGTATAGAGGTTTTGATATTTTAGTTGTTCAAATTTATGTTGATGATATTATTTTTGGTGCTACCAATGAATTGCTATGTAAAGAATTTGCTAACCTAATGAGCACTAAATTTGAAATGAGTATGATGGGAGAATTAAATTTCATTCTTGGTTTGCAAATTAAAAAAATAACTAATGAAATCTTTATTCATCAACAAAAGAACTTCTTAAGAAATACAGTCTAAATAATGCTAAAACTAACCACACACCCATGGCTACAAATGTTAGATTAGATGAAGATTCAAATGGTATTGATGTTGATCAAACTATGTATCGAGGCATGATTGGTTCTTTATTATATCTAACTGCAAGTAGACTCGATATTGCTTTTAGTGTTGGTTTATGTGCTAGATTTCAATCAAACCCCAAAGAATCACATCATACAACAGTGAAAAGAATTCTGAGATATTTGAAGGGAACAAATGACTTGTCCCTATTTTATCCAAAAAGTGATGTTTATGATTTTAAAGGTTATAGTGATGCAGATTATGCAGGTGATCTAGTAAACAGAAAAAGCACTTTTGATATGATACAATTTCTTGGTTCTTGTTTAGTATCTTGGTGTTCCAAGAAACAGAACACCGTTGCACTATCCACCGCTGAAGTAGAATATGTGGTAGCAGCAGCTTGCTGTTCCCAAATGCTTTGGATCAAGCAACATCTAATTTGAATGTGTGCATATTTATTGTGATAATACCAATGCCATATGCATATCTAAAGATCCAGTGCATCATTCTAGAGTTAAACATATACATATAAGACATCATTTTCTTAAGGATAGTGATGGCCACGGTCCGGGTTGGGCCTGTTCCGTTCCGCTTCCATCCGGTTCCGGTTCCACCCGGTTCCAGTTCCACCCGGTTTCGGTTCCATTTGGAACCTGATTCGAATGTTTCGGTTTCGGGCGGTTCCAAACGGTTCCTTGGCGGTTCATGAGGCGGTTCCGGCGGTTCCAACTCGCGGGACGGGCGGGTCGGACAATCGGTTCCATTTTTATTTTTCCTTTAAATATAATAAAAATTACTATAATATTGCGGACGTAAATTTGATGATTACTTGATTATTAGCGAAATTCATTGCTTGTCAAGTTGTCATCGTTATTAAAATATTTACTAAAAAGAATGAAAAAAATAAATTAATAAGAAACGAATCAACGATAATGTCGATAAAGATGATTAATAAAATAAGAGGGAGAAAATGGACTTGAATCTAGTACCCAAAGGAATACTAAGCTGCCTACGTATCCCGAAGGAATCAAAGCCCACGTATTTCTTTGTCATACCTTTTATTTGTAGTTGTTGAATGTTGATTTATCGTTGTCCGATTGATCCTATTCGTCTTCGTCGTCATCATCTCGTTGGTTAGATGCTTCTGCTGACTCTCCTCTTGACGATGATGCAGATGTATCCATCATCATCCATGAATCATCATCATCGCCTTGATCATCATTATTCCTTAGTCCTTGTGTTCGAATCTCCCCTTGATCCCAATCTTTCTTGCAAACACATATTTGAATACTTACGCTTCATACACAACCAAGGTGGCTTATTATAGATCAGTAAAAGTACCGGCCAAGTACTATATTGAGAACTAAGATTGCCGAATGGATTCATTCCATCCGTACACAGTCCGAGCCTTAAATTACGAACCTCCACTAGTGGAAAAAACCTTATTTGCTGCGGTTTTTTGGCCATTGTTTGCTGCGGTTTGGCCCCAAGCAATAGTGATAGCAGCAAATAGTCTATTTTAAATGCTGCGGTTAAAAACCGCAGCAAAAAATAAGCTATTTGCTGCGGTCAGCCAACAAAACCGCAGCAAATAGGTGTCATTATTTGCTGCGGTTAGCCCCCAAAACCGCAGCAAATAATGGCACCTATTTGCTGCGGTTTTGTGGGCTGACCGCAGCAAATAGCTTTTTTTTTTCTTTTTTCCTTTTATTCTAATAATAATCCAATAATAATGTAGAATGTAATAACAATGATTAATCCAATGATAATCCAATGATAATCACCAATAATCTCTTTGTAATAAAAAACTCTCGATAATATAATATGATATGTACGTACATATATATATATATATATATATATATATATATATATATATATATATATATATATATGTATATATATATATATATATGTATATATATATATATATATATATATGTATATATATATATATATATATGTATATATATATATATATATATATATAATATACATTAAAGTCCTAAAAAATCTAAACTAATTACACTTTATTAAGGACAAAAACTAGTAAGATACGCGGCAATCTTGTCTTTTAATTCGCGCATCTCTCCACTTCTCAAAGGGCGTGTTTCCCTCGGAATGTCGTTTAAAACCTATAATATAATATAAAATTAAAAAACGATTAATATGAATTAAACATTAGATTTTACCAATAAGAATTATTTAAGAACGTACTAACAAATACTTACGGCATCTATATTTTCGACTCCAAACTCCTTCATGGATTTTATAATATCGTCCATGTACTTCAGCGCGTAGTAGCCGCATTCAACGGAAGAAGAAGGTTGTTGAAAGCACTAAGAGAAAATAGATGTTAGTGTCAAAAACGGTTAAAAACGCATAAAATCGCAACTTAACACGTAAATTCTAACATATGACTATGATTTTCAATTCTAACTTCAACACAATAATATATACCAAATAGTGTTGTGTGCCAAGTTTCGTGCAAAACAAACCAAGTTTGAACTACTTTACGCGCGAAATTGACAAAAACGTTTAAAAACCCTTAAAATCGCAACTTAACACCTAATTTCTAGCATATGACTATTATTTTCAATTCTAACCATTTCAACTCAATAATATATTCCAAATTGTGTTGTGTGCCAAGTTTCGTGCATAACAAACCAAATTTGAGCTACTTTACGCGCGAAATTGACAAAAACGCTTAAAAACCCTTAAAATCGCAACTTAACACGTAATTTCTAGCATATAACTATGATTTTCAATTCTATCCAATTCAACACAATAATATATGCCAAATAGTGTTGTGTGCCAAGTTTCGTGCATAACAAACCAAGTTTGACCTACTTTACGCGCGAATTTGACAAAAACGCTTAAAAACGCATAAAATCGAATTTGTGCACCTTTATTGCTGTCCATTTTGGAAATGTGGCTCTGGATGTAGATCCCATTTGTCCACGCACTTTTTTCATTGTGCTAAAACGCATGGGAAAAGTAATAGTATGTACATATATATATATATATATATATATATATATATATATATATATATATGTATATATATGTATATATATATATATATATATGTATATATATATATATATATATATATATATATATATATATATATATATATATATGTATATATATATATATATATACATATATATATATATATATATATATATATATATATATGTATATATATATATATATATACATATATATATATATACATATATATATATATATGTATATATATATATATATATATATATATATATATATATATATATATATATATATATATATATATATATATATGTATATATATATGTATATATATATATATATATATATATATATATATATATATATATATATATATATATACATATATATATATATATATATATATATATATATATACATATATATATATATATATATATATATATATATATATATACATATATATATACATATATATATATATATATATATATATATATATATATATATATGTATATATATATATATATGTATATATATATATATATATATGTATATATATATATATATATATATATATATATATATATATATATATATATATATATATATATATATATATATATATATATATATATATATATATATATATATATATAACACTTAATTAAATCAAATTGGTAAAATAGTTAACATTACGTACGCATTCAACGACGCTTTGAATTTTGTGTTGCGAGGTGGGATTTGAGGTTTTTGTAATGAGTCGAAGACGTGCACAGTGTTCGTTAAAGGACATATGGCCAAAAGTATCCAATGCAAACTACAAAGACAAATTTAAAATCAACAAATTAGAGATTAGGCGACTTTAAAAATCAAAAGATAAGTTCAATTTCAAAAATAAAACTTACTCTTCCACATATGGAGCCAGAATGAATGTGTGTTTAGATGCAAGGGAATTAGTCAAAGCAGTCTCAATGTATGCTCTGACGTCATCTGGATCATTTACACATTTACTACCCGAAATCGACTCTGGACAAAATCATCCAATTTTTATTGGAGGTTCGCAAGAATTTAGCTCCTTGTAAGCCGCACTAAACTCACAAATAAGAAAATTTTGTTAGTAATTGGGTTATTAAAACAATTAAACAACAATGCCTAACTTGTAAGATAATGAACATCACCTCATGTAGACATGGAAAAGAGCTACATTCAGCATCTCTCCTCTCAAAAATTGCCCGATGTCACTAGGACCAATAATTACAAATGGGCTCTCTAAAAAGCAGTATTGCTCCTTCAGCATGTTCAGAATGAGTGGGTCCTCCTCACTTATGCGAGATGCACAATAATGCAGCCATTTGCAATCTTGAGAGAGATCTTTTAGCTCCTCATCAGTCAAAATTGGAGTGCTTGGCATCGACTTTGACCCAGTCGACACCTTTGCTGAGGAACCGACCACTCTCCAAGATCCCTTTGGACTCTTTTGTTATTTCAATTTATACAATTAAATTAGTGTGAGAATGCAATTAAAAAATAAAAATAAATAAGGTACAAATGATTATTACCATGTTAGTGAATCGGACCCAAGCATATGGCCATGTGACGAAACTACCTAGGGCGTCTGATAGTTTCTCAAGGCTCCATGCTGGCATTGGAATTGGGAGTGAGAAATCTTCAAACCCCTTTACAATAGTTTCCACGGCCACACTGATGTGGCTACTTGTAACAGGCATTGAATGCACTGTTTGGCCCTCTTTATTTGGCTGGGCCACACCATATGCAACCTCAGTTAAGTCGCCATCACTAGCAACACCTAACTGAGGTAACAAAAGAGAACAAGGAGTCGCCTCCTGTAAATTGTGTCGTTTAGTATAATAAGCATCATAATAAAATATTAAAACGCGTTGCAATTTAAATTAATAAGTGCTTATAGATTTAAAAACTATGTACCTGTAGCACTGGCTCTAGAGCTGGCTCCGGATTTTGAGCAACGAAGTTTATGTTCTCCGGTGTGGGGTTTTCCCCTTCAGGGGTATTAGTAATGAGCTGGGGTGCTACGGGGGTAATGGGTTCGGGTGTTGGCTCGATCAAAGCGTTAGGATCCCCATGTTGACTTTCCTGATCCTCGACAATCAGATTTTCCAGGTCCACATGGTGCTCCCATCTTCTGCAACACGGCGGCCAGCTTGGCGAGAACGTCCTTCGTAATCTTCGTTCGGAGGGTTGCTACTTCATCCCGCAGCGCCGTTCGGGATTGAGTAGCAACACACTCTTTGCGGAATGCCTTCTGTAACCCCACGCGGACGCCTCCTTTTCCGACTACCCGCCCACTGTGGTCTTTTCCTAAGACCGTATACAATGCATCAACATTGCCTCTTGGGGTGAACTCCCCCGTAGCTTCTTTTTCCTTCTAGCCCATCTGTTCAAATAAAAAGTGACATATATAGCAATTAGTATAAGTACATCAAAGCCAAAGAATACAAAACAAATCAAGAATATACTTAATAATTTCAAAACTCACCACAGCATCAGCAACCTTCTTCGTTCCCGGATCATTAATGGTAAATTTACCACTTGCATCTCGGGAACGAAGCTCGCAATACCAATCACGCACCCGATCTCCAGCAGGAGTATTCACGGATGCGGAGGTAGTCGTAGATGAGGGCGTGGATGAACTTTGATTGGGGTATAAACCCGCATCCACCCACTCTTTTCGGACCTCATCGTACGTTTTCTGGCCTAAGCGATGGTAAAACTTCCTTTTGCTTGTAGAATCAGAAGCTTTACCACGCTTTTCCTAATTAATCAATAGAAATCGAATGTCATGTAGTAGTTTAATGAATGAATCAAAAGAAGTAAATTTAAATTGGTAAACTATAATATAATATGAAATACTTACAACTTCTATGGGAGTTGTTCTATTGGCAACAAAGGCCTCCCAATCCCTCTTCGATATGTGCCCCCATATTTCGTAGGGCATCTTCGAAGGTGATTGTTCTCCACCTTCGTTTCCCGTTTTGACCTTTTTGGTCGTACGGGCACGCCTCTTCGTAATCCAGCCAGTTACTAGCTTGGATTTGAAATCTCTGAATCTTTCAGCAACAACTGAAAGAAACACATTTTTCTTGTCTTCATCGCTCTCAATATGGAAAATATTCTACAAAAAAAATTTATATTTATTACTGTCAATCAAATTAATTTTAAAATAAAAATAAATGAGTAAAAGTAGTAAAGTTGCTTACCACAGTATCATTCCATAGAGAGTTCTTCAAACCCTCTGGAACCTCGTTCCATGCGTGCAATATGGAAAGCTTGCGGATACATAGACCCACTTGTTTTCCATATTGCCTACGCCATTTTCCGCAGGGTTGACCCAATGCATTGTATTCCAAATGCATGGAATCTGTGACTTTGAGGTTTTTCGTAGGACCTTGCCCTTTTCTTTTCTTACTGGTAGTGGGAGCATCCATTGGTGGGGCGTCCTCAATTTCAAAATCATTGTCAATTGGTGGAGCGTCTTTATCCATACGCTCGTATCTCACTATTTGGTCTTCTTCGCTGTCATAACTACGATGCTCATTATCCGAGGTCTCAATCTCGGGGACAATTTCGTCTCTGAATAGATGCATTGTATATCAGTACCTGAAAGAGTATGAATAGAAATATATTAGAACATAAGCTAAGTAATATTAAGAATATGACTAAAACAATTCTAATACGTTCAACACAATAATATATAACAAATAGTGTTATGTGCAATGTTTCATGCAAAACAAACCAAGTGCCAAAAAAACTTAATTCAAATGTATTCCTTCCGTGTGATCTACACGCATATAACCAACATCTACATCATCTTGATCCACTGATTTTGGATTGATAAAGGGAGGGGAGTCTTCAAAAGCATCATATTCTTCCTCATCCTCAACATCACCTATACCAAAGATACTTCTTTTTCCCGGTACAACAATAGACCATTTTTTATCAGACGGGTCGACAATGTAGAATACTTGCATGGCTTGTGTAGCTAGTATGAATGGCTCCTCACTATCACGCAAACGAGCTAAGTCTACAAGAGTGAATCCACAAGGGTCGTTATTTTTAATGCATCGTCGATTATTATCTACCCACTTACATTTGAAAAGACCAATATTGAAAGTAGAGTAGTCAAGCTCCCATATTTCATGTACCCGCCCGTAGTATACCAATTTAGCATCAACCGGCGCTTGATCCTTCGCACTCGCGTAAAATGTAGATGACGCCAAAATAGAAACCCCACTATTTTGTAGATACGATGACTTCTTGTCTTGACCCTCAGTCCAAAATGTGAAGCCATTGACATCGTAACCCTCATATTTGTTGACATCATCACGAGGACCAAAAGCTAAGCACTTAACAATTTCGGATACACCCTTGAGTTCTTCGCATATTACTCGATTATGAAACCAATTAATAAACGTCTTGTTATGCAACTGCATCACTGCCCTATCCCCTTTAGAAGTTTGTTTTGCGCGCAATATATCAAAATGCTCACTCAAAAAAGGATGAACTTCCGGAATATGATGCAACACATACAAGTGTGCTTGTAGAAGGCTTTCTCGAGGAGGTGTTACCGATTTGGAGCCAATTGTTCCTTTTCCCTCAAGCCTCCCTTCATGTCTAGAGGTGGGAAGTCTAATAGGCTTTGCCATGGCCAAATACTCGGCTATAAAGTTACTAATCTCATCGCTCACAGTGCCTTGAATCATACTCCCCTCGGGTTGTGCTGGATTCCTCACCTTGTTTTGTAAAACACCCATGTGTAATAACACATAATTATAAATGCTCGTACTGGAAAAAGAGAGTTTTCCACCCTCTTTTAAGTGGTCCTTCACTCCTCTTTGGTTTTGGTGCAAAACTCAAATGTCTCATTCTCTATGAGTAGGAGGGAGTATAATATTTAGGTTTTATACGACACTCTAGGGGAAACACGCACTTTGACGAAGGAGAAATGCGCAAATTGAAAGAAAAGGTGGATGTGTATCTCTTTAATTTATGTGTTTGGTAGTGTAATTAGTTTAGATTTTGTACTTTTGTATATATATATATATATATATATATATATATATATATATATATATATATATATATATATATATATATATATATATATTTATATATTTATATATATATATATATATATATATATATATATATATATAATATATACATATATACATATATATATATATATATATATATATATATATATATATATATATATATATATATATATATATATATATATGTATATATATATATATATGTATATATATATATATATATATATATATATATGTATATATATATATATATATATATATATATATATATATATATATATATATATATATATATATATATACATATATTTGTTTATTTTAATGATCGAGTGTATATTAGTGACGAATTTATGGTAGTTATTTGCTGATTGCAACTGTGTACATTAGAAATGAGTTAAATTATTAATAAATCATTGGATTATTAATATAACGAAAAACCAAAAAAAAAATAACTATATGCTGCGGTTTTCCTGGAACCGCAGTATATAGTTATTTTTTTTTTGTGTAACTATATGCTGCGGTTCCAGAAAAATCGCAGCATATAATGTATTTTTGTGTTGCGGTTTTAAATCTCAGCATTTAAAAAAGTCTATCTGCTGCTATCACTTATGTTTGGAGTCGAAACTGCAGCATACAGTGGCCAAAAAACAGCAGTATTTAAGGTTTTTTCCACTAGTGGTATGGCATAGCTTTTTACCCTACTCTTTTTGTAGAACTTTACATTATATTTACTTTATAATATGTAAAGTATGAAATATGTTGATATGTTTTACTATGAAGTTTGTTTAATGAAATTCTAATCAAGATTATATTAAGTATGTGTATGCTAAAATTATTTTTAGTATGTTAATTTAATAATTTTTGAACAAGTTTAGGAAGTTGGGCGCAAAATTATATTCTAGTGATATTAAGTATAATTTATGTTATATATTAGTGCTAGTATATTTATGAGTTCTGTGTTACATTAAGAATGTTATTATATTTAAGAACTTTTATGTTAGAACTTTTATTAATATGTTTATGTTAGCCTTTAAACTAGTTTATATGGTATATTTTATGAACGTATTTTTTATTAAATGTGATTATATTAAGACAAATCTGTTTGTTTTTGTTCTTCCAATTTGCTTTTTGCACAGTTTTCAATATAAATTTTGAACGTTAATATCTCTAAATACACATAATAAAAAATTATAAAAAATACACAATGAAAGTATACATTAAGACAAATCTAACGAGATCTCACATGGATATATTTTATCTTCTAAATATGTGTTAAAAACAGTAATTAAATTTCTCTCTCCTTAAGATGGAATATTCCAAATGGGAAGAACATTAGAGAACGGAAGGAGTAGTAAATTTCTAAGTTATTGCGTAAAGTTTTTATTTTTTTAAGTGGTTATGTTAATTATTTAAATCTAGGATTTAGTATGATAAATTAAATTAAGTCGTTTTTTTATGTGAAAAGGTCTCAAAACACTCATAGGCTATTCGATCACTATCATAAAAAAAAAAGAGTTTGATTTACTATTTCAAATTATTACAACTATTTTTGTTAATAATAAAATAGCAATTTAAAAAGATATTTTGAGAAATTTTTATAAGCTATTAAATATTGAAGTGTTTTTCTTGAATATATGAGATTTCATATAAAAGTAACTTTAATCACTATTTAGTAGAAATATTTTAGCTGCTAACTAATTGACCAAAATTTATGTAAAATAATGTAAAAGTATTTTTAGTATACTTGCCGCTCAAACTATGTGTGAAATATTGATTTTGTGAGATTACAAGTTTTACTTGTTTTATAATTAGAAATATTGACTTTTGTGAAAATTATAAGTTTTAAAACTAGAAATATTGATTTTTGTGAAAATTATAAGTTTTAAAAAACTAGAATTATTGATTTTTGTAAAATTATAAGTTTTATTTGTTGTATAACTAGAATGTTGATTTTTGCAAATCTAATAAGTTTACTTATTTTTTTTCTAAACTTGAAATATTGATTTTTGGTGAATTCGTAGAATTTTGGAAACTTATCCAAATGATACAAATTTAACTTGAATTGTAATTAGAATATTTGATTTTTTTGGAAGAGAATAAAGTTTTATTTATTGTAAAGCTGAAAAATATTAATTTTAGAAACTTATTTAAAGAGAAATATATTTTTGTAGCTACTTGTGAAAAATATTAATTTGGAGACTATTAATAGAGTGTTAAGTTATTAGTGTGAATTTAGTGAATTATTAAAAATAAAGTTATAAATAAAATTTAATGTGTAAAATAATAATGAATGTATAAAGATAAAAATTAATTTTACGTTATGATTAAGAATTTTATTAAATAAAAGTGGTTATCACCTAAGTTGTTCAAAGTCAAATAGTAGTAATAAAAATGTGATGTACTTGAGTGAATGAATATTGATTGAATGATTAATAGTAAGGTAATGTCGAACCATGGACTGGCTTGAAAAATCCCGACATCCGTTTTGGCGGCACGTAAAATGCGATGTAAGACAGGGCGTTCGATACCTATCTTGTAGAGCTCGAGCATAGTTGTATTGGAGGGGTGACAACTCCCACCACAGTTAGGGTTTAGGACTACGGTCCTCACCTAACCAGACCCTTATATATATCAGGTGGTATATTTTTGCGCTTGTTGATCAGTGATAAACTTGATTAGTGTTTATGCTATGATGCATGGTACGGTTATGAGTATTAACCAAATGAACTTACTTAAGTGTTTTTAGACTCAATTGGGAACGGGAACAGCAACAAGAGGGGGGGGGGGGGGTGAATTGTTGTTGTTACTAGTTTAAGCGTTTTTGCCCTGTTTTTGGGGAATTGAATAAAATAAATAAAGCTTAAACTTAGAGCGAAATAATTAAAAGAGACAAACGATTTTTACGTGGAAACCTTCTAGGCCTAAATAGAAGGAAAAACCACGACCCCTCGGGATTTCTAAATTCTCCACTATGTTTAAGGCAACTCGTTACAATTACATTAAACATCTTACTTCACTCGAAGCGCATCAACTAGGCCAACTCTTCTCTCTCAAACTGCTTCACTCAAAGCAACAAACTTAGCTTCACTAAAAGCTAATTCACTCCACTAGCTTCACTAGAAGCTTTCTCCTTAGCTTTACTCAAAGCTAATCTCTTCTCTAGCTTCATTAAAAGCTATCTAATTTCCCCCTTAGACTCACCCAAGTCTACTTACAAAGATTCTCTCAAAAACCCTTACAAAAGGATAAAAATTATCTAAAAATAAAATCAATAAGTTGCACAAGAAAATATTATAAATTAATTGGCATTTTTAAAACAAAATTTTCTTGTAAAAGTTCTCCCAAAATTACGTATGATTTAATGGCTTGTACTAAAGCGAGTGTTGAAGAATAACCGAGTCCACTATTTATAGAGCTAAAATCGCTAAGAAAATGGAATATTCCAATCCATTATTCCCTATCAAAAGATCATGGGGAAAATGTGGATTACACTATCAAACGGTTATTTCCATAAGCCTTGAATAAATCAAACATACGGTTAAAGCAATAATAACTGCTGTTCCCATTTTCTAAAAATAGGTTCTGTTCCCTTTAAGCAGCAGTTTCACAAACAGCAGTTCCTGTTCCAGTACTAACTACTGGAACGTTTTTGCTATTTATAGAAACGGTTATCCTTGATAAAAATAGACATGATAACCTATTATCTAAGACAAGGACTGGTTAAAAATAATAGCTAAGACCTATTCAACAACTGCTATTTCTATTTTTAGCAAATCCAATATTTACTAAATATAGATCCTAAAATAAAGGATCTTTATTTAGAGGCTCATACGTAAAGTAATTTTAAGAAAACTTTTTGCCAATTAATTATAATAATTAATAAATGCAACAAATAAACTTTAGTACATTAACTAAAAATAATAATTATAAATAAATAACCAGAATTTCCAGTTAACGTAGGCTGACTCTAGTTCAGGAACAGTGCACTGTCTCCAAAATCCAGTTTTGCTAGAACATCCAACCTGGGAACAGTAGACCTGCTGTCTTCATTTTACATCCCAAGCGATATACTTCTTCTAACATCTTTCGGATCCTTTTGACACGTACATTTCCATGAACCAAGTCATAGGTACTATCAACGATCATAATCACGACCGGATATCGACCTGCACACAATCTCTAAAAACATATTTGTTTAAATAAAGTGTAGTCATCATCAAAACTCAAGAGGTCCAACAAATTCCCCCTTTTTGATGATGACAAACTTTTAAACAAACTTAAAATAAAATTAGAGTAAAATCATTATTATAGAGCATGTCAGAGATTAAAACAACTCTACATAACTTTGAAAATTAACTCGTTACAATATAATTTACCAAGCAATCATAGTAACACAGTCTACTCCATATAGTATATAAAAACACAATATAAAATATATGTTTTTAAATAGTTTCCAAAAATAGTTAACATAAATCACTAAGTATTTCAAATGTAATAACTTTGAAATCAAAACAATTAATCATATAATCAGAGCATACATCTTATACTCCTATCAACAGAACATTCAAAACAATTATTAGAACAGTTCATCATCAGAGTCATCAGAGCAACAGTTCATCAAGTAACTTCTATTATCAGAGCATCCAGCATTACAAAAGGACTTTGACAATCAAACAAACAAGCAATCAAGCAATAAACAATCATCAACAGCACACAGCCAAACAGCCTTAGATCATGAATCATAACCTTAATCCTAAAGTCCAACATAATAGATTTAATCAGAGCTAAGCATACAAGCATTATTTAAGTTTGTGTCAAATATTCCCCCTTTTGACATCATTCAAAAAGAATTGGAGCAATCAAACCACAGCACTAAGCATATAGTCATAGTCAAAGAGAGAATAAGGATGCACAAAAGAAAAAGTAGTAACAATGAATGCAAACAAGATCAGCTATGATTAATCGTCACAGGTAGTTAGTAGCATAAAAGAAAATGTAGTTCATAGTATGAATTAGGACAAACAGTACCCCAGCTGGTACAAATCAAAAGCAAGAAAAGATTGTTTGATGATAGTTATGGTTGCAACAAATAAGAAAATATTATGAGTATCAGGAGGAATTAAGATGCAGGAGCTTCATCATCCACATATTCTGTCTCCACCTCTACTGTGTCGAGCTTGGCCCCCAAACGCGCTTCCATTTGGTCCATTTGAGCAGATAGTGAGGCTATAGAAACACGAATTTCATCTTTAAAAACAAGGAAGCTGGACTGCAATTCTGTAAGTTTTAGGAAAATGGAGGATAGAGGGGTTGTAGGAACTATAGTGTCACCTAAACCTTGATTTGGTGATGTGTGTACTGGTGGTGGTGATGATGGTATAGGTGACTGTGGTGGTGAAGATGGTTGAATTGGTGATTGTGGTGGTGAAGATGGTTGTATTGGCGACTGTGGTGGTGAAGAAAAATTATGGAATGACGGTGTGGCAGGTTTAGGTGAGGAAGGATGGCTTGGTTTAGCTGTTGTATATGAGGTTGAGTCATCATCAATAATAACAACAGGTTTCTTTCCTTTGGAAGCTAGCCTACGACTCTTCCTAGGGTTTGAACCAGGTAAAGAACTCTCCTCATCTTTCTCTTCTTCTTCCTTCACAGCATCCTCTACAGGTTCTTTCTCAACTTCCCCCTTACATGAATTTTCCTCCTGTTCTTCTTCAGAATACCCCTCTGCCTTCTCAGTGGCAGAGGGAACAGACTCCTATTCCTCCTTATTTACTTCCTCCTCCTTAACATTTTCTTCATTTTCTTCTTCATTTGTGCCCTTAGATTGTTCAGAGATATTCTCAAGGGTCCCTTTTTCATTTAATCTAAGATGCAAGTTGTTCAAACACTTAACACCTACTTTGTTATTTGGACCCATGGGATAATTTGGACCATCAAGAGGAACACCCAACTTCATAAATATCCATGTTAACAATCCACCATATCCTAACACATTACGCTTAAAAATACAATCATTCAAGTGAAAAATCATCAAAGAGGGAAAATTAATCTTGATGTTATTAGCCATACAATATATTAACGTAGCATCCCTTAAACTAACCTCACTTCTTTTAGATGTGCGAGGCAGAATAAATCGTCTTGCTATATTGTATAACAACTTGTGCATAGGTGACAGCACATTGTGACTAACCTTTCCTCTTTTTTCTTTTATCCCTAAAAACTTCCAAACTACCTTCTCATTTATCCCAGAAAAATTGATTTTTGACCCAACAACGTATATATCAAATCCAGTGGAGGGAACACCTAACCACCCTCCTTAAATCAAACTATTAAATTCAATTTTAATCCCCTTAACAACAATAGTACAAACGCCATGGTCAAAAGAAAAATTTGAAATAAACTCGCGCATCAAGTTGGGATACATTGGATTACAACAGTGTTCAATCATTAATGATTCCCAAAATTGATTTTGCAAAATGGCATGAAATTGAGGAAAGAAATTGGATTCATACCATTGTTTATCAAGATCGAAACCAACAATCATCTCTTTAGATAGCTCTTCAGCACTTACTTGAACATCAACTTTTGCCCTTTTTGAAGATGATTTCTTTACTGTAGAGTCCCTCTCTCTCTTTTTGGTTTCATGCACTCCAGAGGCAACCGGGGTTTCCTGTTGCTTTCTTGATGAGGACTCAGTTTCGGTAATGAGAGGTGTTGGATGGATGATTTGTAGAGGTTTGGGTTGCTTCATCTTTGGTGTTTGGTTCTTGGTTTTCATGGTGGTTTGAAGAATTGATGGAGCGAGATTTTGCAGGATATGTGAGAGGATGAAGATGATTTTGGAATTCAGAGTTGATGCGTTTGAGGATGAAGGGTTTAGGGCTTGGCGTGTGAGAATGTATAAAATGAATGTGAGGGGACGTGTGTTTAGGTTATTCATGTTCCTTATTTAATTCATGCATATGGACACAGAATGTGAAATGGAAACAGACAAATTTAGTGAAGAACTATGATGATTTAACTCCCGCTATTTTAATGGAAATTGCTGGGTAAATATATATATTGAATATTATGAAATTTTTTATGAAAATGAAAAATAAATGGAAATTTTATGCTACTATAATTTGATCAATTCAAACAAGCAATCATATGAGCATTCACAGTATATACTTTTAAATGGTGCGTACCTGATCCTTTCGATAATCGATTTTTCAATCAAGATTTTGTGGTTAATCGACCTTTTCAATTTTCATTCTGTCTTTAAGGATCACATATGTCACTCACTTCAATGCAGCTTGATCATGCCAAGTTCCAATCTCATTTTCTCATGTTTTTCCCTTGGAAGTGGTTTAGTCATGATATCTGCTATTTGCTCGTTGGTGTTTACATGCTTTAAAATAATATTTTTATTTTCAACATTATCCTTAAGAAAATGATGCCTTATGTGGATGTGTTTTACTCGTGAATGATGCACTGGATCTTTAGATATGCATATGGCACTGGTATTATCACAATAAATAGGAACACATTCAAACTTAATACCAAAATCTCTTAGCTGGTGCTTTATCCAAAGCATTTGGGAACAGCAAGCTGCTGCTGCTACGTATTCAGCTTCGGTAGTGGATAATGAAACAGTGTTTTGTTTCTTGGAACTCCATGAAACTAAACATGAGCCAAGAAATTGTACCATACCTGATGTACTTTTTCTATTAACTAGATCACCTGCATAATCTGCATCACTGAAACCTTTCAAATCATAAACATCACTTTTAGGATAAAATAAGGACAAGTCGTCAGTTCCCTTCAAATATCTTAAAATACGTTTTACTGCAGTGAGATGTGATTCTTTAGGATTGGATTGAAATCTAGCACATAAACCAACACTGAAAGCATTATCGGGTCTACTAGCAGTTAGATATAATAAAGAGCCAATCATGCCTCTATACATAGTTTGATCAATATTTGTTCCATTTGGGTCTTCATCTAATCTAACATTTGTAGCCATAGGTGTGTTGTTGGTTTTAGCATTATTCAAGCCATATTTCTTGAGAAGTTCTTTTATATATTTTTGTTGGTGAATAAAGATACCATTAGCTGTTTGTTTAATTTGTAACCCAAGGAAGAAGTTTAATTCCCCCATCATGCTCATTTCAAATTCAGTGCTCATTAGGTTAGCAAATTCTTTACACAACAGTTCATTGGTGGCTCCAAAGATAATATCATCAACATATATTTGAACAACTAAAATATCTGAACCTCTATTCTTAAAGAATAAGGTTTTGTCAATTTTGCCTCTTACAAAGTTATTTTGAATCAAAAACTTTGATAGTCTTTCATACCATTGCCTAGGAGCTTGTTTTAAGCCATAAAGAGCTTTATCAAGCTTGTAGACATGATCGAGACAAGAGGTATTTTCAAAACCTAGAGGTTGTTCAACAAAAACTTCTTCATCAAGAAAACCATTTAAGAAAGCACATTTCACATCCATTTGATATAATTTAAAGTTCATGAATGCAGCAAAAGAAATTAAGATTCTTATAGCCTCTAACCTTGCTACCGAAGCAAATGTGTCGGTATAATCAATACCTTTTTGTTGATTGTATCCTTTGACCACGAGCCTTGCTTTGTTTCTAACAATTATTCAATGCTCATCTAGTTTATTCTGAAATACCCATTTCAAACCAATTACCTTTTTGTGCTTCGGTTTGGGTTCCAAGTGCAATACTTTATTTCTTTCAAATTCATTTAATTCGTCTTGCATGGCCACGATTCATTCGGAATCCTTTAGAGCTTCTTCATGATTCTTGGGCTCGAGTGATGATAGGAACGCAAAGTGTGCACAAAAGTTTCTTATTTGAGATCTAGTTTGTGTTCCTTTATTCAAATCACTTATAATCAAATCAAGAGGATGATAACTTTGATACTTCCAAGGTTTGGGCACGAATTTTCTTGTGGGAACAGTAGTATGTTCTGGTTCATCAGCTTGATCGTCATTCTGTTCAGCTACTGGATCGTTTTGCTCTTCTGTGGAAACAACTGTATTGGGAATAGTCTGTTGGTTCTGAAGTACCGGCTGTTCCTGATCAAGATCGTTCCTTTCTGCCTCTTCTGGGATCAGCTATTCACCTGCTGTTCCTTGATCTTGCATTTTCATTTCCTCTTCATCATTCTCTAGATTTGCAAGACCTATCTTAAAATTATTTGCATCCTGTTCACTAGACAAAAGGTTAGTTTCATCGAAAATTATGTGAACGTATTCTTCCACGCTCATTGTTCTTTTGTTATAAACTCTGTAAGCCTTACTATGTGATGAGTAGCCAAGAAATACTGCTTCATCACTTCTTTCATCAAACTTCCCTATATTTCGTTTTCCATTCACATGAACAAAACATTTGCATCCAAACACACGAAAATAGGAAATATTTGGTTTAACACCTTTAAGCAATTCATAGGGTGTCTTTGAAGTGATTGGTCGTATTAATACACGATTCAAAATATAACATGCAGTATTAACAGCTTTAGCCCAAAAATTTCTAGGTAGACCACTAGCAATTAACATGGTTCTAGCCATTTCCTCTAAAGTTCTATTTTTTCTTTCAACTACACCATTTTGTTGTGGTGTTCTTGGTGTCGAAAAATTATAACTTAATCCATGTTCATTGCAATAATTTATGAAACTTAAATTTTTCGAATTCTTTACCATGATCTGACCTTATGTGAATAATTTGATTATTGGTAAATTTTTGTATTTTGTTAGCGAAAGAAACAAACTCATTAAAAGCTTCATCTTTACTAACTAAAAATAAAGTCCATGTAAATCTACTATAATCATCAACAATAACAAACACATATCTTTTGCCACTGCGGCTTTGTATTCTCATAGGTCCACATAGATCCATATGTAATAATTCAAGTGGTTTAGTGGTGGTCACAATGTTCTTTGATTTAAAAGATGACCTCACTTGTTTTCCTTTGGCACAAGGATCACAAATTTCATCCTTAAGGAATTTTATAGCTGGTAGTCCTCTAACTAGGTCATTTGATCTTAATGTATTAATCAATGTATAACTAGCATGACCTAGACGCTTATGCCCAAGAAGTGGGTCGTCTTCTATAACGCTTAGACACGTTAGACTGGTTTTGGGAACAGTGTCCAGGTTCACTACATAAGTGTTCCCTTTTCTGGTTCCCTCAAGAACGATGTCTCCTGTGTCATTCCTAGAAATAATGCACTTTTCAGAAGTAAAGTTCACAGAGTTACCTTTATCGCAAAATTGAGAAATGCTAAGTAAGTTATGTTTCAAATTCTCGACTAAAAATACATTATCGATAGCATAGGAACATGACCTTCCATCTTTTCCTTTGGCGATTATCTCACCCTTCATATTGTCACCGAAGGTTACTGTTCCCCCATCATAGGCTTCAAGTGAGAGAAATTTAGATTTGTCACCCGTCATGTGCTTGGAACACCCACTGTTGAGATACCATGAGCTGTTCCCTCTCACTTGGACCTGAAAAAAATTAATGGTTAGCTACAGGAACCCAGGTTGTCTTGGGTTCCTTGTCGATAGTTTTTGTATATTATTTCTGAAAAACTAAATGAATACCAAGCATCATCTTCTTACAAAACCTCAAGACTTTTGCTCAGAATTAATCAAGAGGATTGAACAAAAACTATCGAGATATATTCGGCAACTCTTAGCTCTATTCTAGGCTAGGATTATGCTAACAAATATATACTTACTAAACTTGATTATATACCATAATTACAAAGTCAAAGAATATATGTGTGATATATTCTAACATTGATTTATCAGGATAGAGGGAGCTGAAATTAATAAAAGCCTCTTAGCTCTTTAGGAGTGTATTTGTGCACTTGACAATGACCAACTTCATATTCCATTTCGAGGGAGTAAACTCACTGAAGTTCTTCGTGATTCCTTTGTTGGCAACTCAAATGATATCTTGCATTTCTCCAAATGCAGGTTCATGTGAACATACCCTTAACACTTTGAGATATGCTGATAGGTACTTGAATTTTTTTATTGTTTTTATGGAATAGATGGTATTGAACTAGTTTAATGCATGTTGCGTTCACTATTTTAAAATGAAAGAAAAAAAAATATTTTAGGCCACAAGCAAACCGCCACATGAAGTGGCGGTTTACCAGGGACCAAACCGTCACTTGAGATGGCGGTTTGGTGCTTAAAGCAAACCGCCATCTCAAGTGGCGGTTTTGTCTGAAAAATAAAAATAAAAAAAAAATTCTGACGTGGACGGTAATGTGGGAAATAGTTTCCCATTTCAAGCAAAGTGGGAATTATTTTTTTTTTTAGCCATAATATGGGAAAAGATTCTTTTTAATCCTCATAAATATCGAGGTTATCAATTTCTTCAATGTTATTATATTTTCTTATTGTTACTCATCATAATATGATCCCCACATTGAGATTAATTGGATCTTTTGAGATTTGAGGATTTGTGAAAAACATGAAAGGCGATTTATTTTGGTTTTTGGTTAAAATCTTAAAATATCCAACGGGTCTTCTGTTTCCTTAACTCTTCACCCTTGAGCGAAGAATCATTTTTCGTTCAGCAGTAACCGGCTACTACTACGATATACATCTCTCATTTCAGAAAATTTCACGGCATTAATTTTTGTAAAGGTTTTTTGTTATTCTCCCTCCTTCTCTCTTTATTGATTCATTTCATCTCCTTTTGAAATTAGTTATGCTTGCTTTGTTGATTGAGTTGTTCAGTTACCTAGTTTGTTTGATATTTAATTGATGATTCTATGATTTTGGGTTGATTGAATAAACTTTGAGTTTAATTTGGCTATAGATAATGAGTTTGTTTGATTTTTATCTAGTGAAATTATTTAATGTTACGGTTTTCAATTTTTCTAGTGAACAAATCGCAATTTTTCATTTTTGGCTGTATTAATACTATAATACAGAAGTAAGGCCGTTGATGATATTCATTTCTAGGTCATGCTCGAAACCCAAACATTTTTCCCAGTAACAGTCAAGGTATAATTTCTTTAATCTTCTTCCATTTACCCGTTTTCAAATCAATTTGTCAATTAAGCTACTGATTTCGCCTATAATGCCCTCTTTTATTGCTCTCAAATTCTTAATTTCACTTTCATTTATGATGTGTAAATGTCAAGATACTTTATCAAAAACAAATTTCCATGATTTTAGTTCTTAATTGCCTCCAATTTTTTTCCTTTTAGGTTACTGTTTTTGGGAATTTTGTCTTTGCCTTTAATATTCAGTTATGCAAGTGGAAAATTTGATTTTCATTTATCTGATTATCGTGTTTGTGGAATTTTTTTTTTGGTATTTAAGTGTTCATCTATAATGGAATTTGCTGTGTTGGGCGCTAGTAAAGGTAATGCCCACCAAGTGTTGATTTATTAATCCCTAGTTTTGTGTAGAACCCCACGAATAGTACTTACTTTTTTTTGTTGGTTTTCCATCTTTTTAGGTAAATGTCGAATTTGGGAGGAGGTGCAGAAGCGCATGCAAGATTTAAGCAATATGAATACAAGGCGAATTCGAGTCTAGTTCTCACCACAGATTTACGCCCTAGGGATACGCATGAGCCCACTAGGGAGCCAGAGTCTCTCCACGGTAAAATTGACCCAAAATCATTTGGTGACCGTGCTGCCAGGGGGAGACCTCCTGAGCTTGATGAGAAGCTGAAGAAATCTTCAAAGCGGAAAAAGGAGAGGGAGCTACTCTTTGAGCAGGCACCCTGAAGGCAGAGCCAAAAACAAAGGAAACCTGAGCTGCATATGAGACTATGTTAAGTATCATTCAGCAGCAGTTGGGAGGGCAACCACTCAACATTGTCAGTGCTGCAGCTGATGAGATTTTGGTTGTTCTAAAAAAGGATGCTATCAAGCACACGGATAAAAAGAAAGAGATTGAGAAGCTAGTGAATTCTATGTCTCCTTCTATGTTTGATAGCTTAGTTAACTCCGGTAAGTTGATTACTGAATATCAAGAGGGTGATGATGCAGCTCCATCAGGAAATGGGGATGGTCTTGATAATGAAGTGGGTGTTGCAGTGGAATTTGAGGAAAATGTTGACGATGATGATAGCGATTTAGGTTCGGTACAGGATGAGGAGGAGGACGATGAAGATCTTGCTGAAGCGTGTTCTTTAGAGGTTATGCAAATGGGAGGGGACCTACTGGAGGTTACCCACGAGGGAACAAGTGAAGTGAAGCGTTCCAAGATTGACTTGCTGATGTCAAAATATGAAAGGTTCGTAATGGAACCTAAAGAAAGCATACAAGAGATGTTTACAAGATTAAAAACATCACAAATGAACTTGTCTCTCTTGGAAGACTCATTCCCATCGATGAACACGTAAGGAAAATTCTAAGGAGTCTCCCTCAAGATGAACGCTGGAGAGCCAAAGTCACAGCCATCCAGGAATCCAAAGATTTTACAAAGATCAATCTGGAAGAGCTAGCTGGTTCCCTTATGACTCACAAATTACATCTGGGGACAGCAAACAGTTCTCGAAACAACGGATTGGCTCTGACAGCAGCTGATCAAGAAGAATCGGAATGTGATGAAGAGAAGCTGCTAAGTTGGTTTGAAGATTCAACAAGTTTTTTAGGAACAGCAGATACACCAATCAAAGAAACAATAAAGAAAGAAGATCTTCCAATACTAAATCCAACCTTGAATGCCACAAATGTGGAAGTACTGATCACTTCATCAGAGATTGCCCTATGTGGAAAAACGAAAAGGGCAAGGAAAACAGGAAGACTACCAACCAAAAGGCCTAAATTATGGGGAGAATCCAAGAGTGATGCTGAGATAGAAAACCCCGAAGAAGAAGAAACAACTAATTTATGTCTCATGGCCTTACACGAGAGTAAGAATGCGAAGTCCAAAGGAAAGGAGGTAAAGTCTTCTAATTCATTTCCTAACCATCTGTTTAAATTAAATAGATATAAATTAATTGAGTTCCTTATGGAGGCACAAGCTAAATTGAAAGAAAGTAATGATAAATGTCTCCAACTTGAAAAAGACCTTAAGATTAGTAAAGATCATGTTTCTTATACAAATGCTTTTAGATCCGATGTCCAAAATAAATTTTTTAATTTGCTAGATCAAAATGTCATTTTAAAGGAAACAATGGAAAGAGTAAAAAAGGAGAATATTATTCTTAATGTTGAATTGACCCAATATAAATTACTAGGCTTGAACAAGGAATTAAATGACACATTTATTAATGATTTATGTACTGATTTTCAAAAATTGAAAATCAACCTAGAATCCAACCAAGCCGACAATGATAAATTAGAACTTGAATTAAATTCAAGAGGAAAAGGGAAAATCAAAAATGTTCCCAAATGGATTCTAAATGCTAAAAGTAAAAAATTCAGAAGGCCTAAATTACCATAAGAATAATAAAAAGAAAAAGGTCTATGTCGATCTCCCAAGTAGCAAAGTCTGTACCTTTTGCGGAAAAACTGGACATCTAAAAATCCAGTGTGCCAAAAGGGAACAACATATTGTCTCTAACAGAAGCTATGTTGATCGTATCTGGAATAAGAAAGTTGATTCATGTCAAATCGACAAGGAACCCAAGAATGACCGGGTTCCTAATTCTAACAACTAATTTTTCTTGAAGGTTCTAGTGAGGAGAAACAACTCATGGTATCTCGACAGTGGGTGTTCTAAGCACATGACATGTGATAAATCAAAATTTCTCTTATTGGAAACCTATGATGGGGGAACTGTGACTTTCGGTGACAACATGAAAGGTGAAATCATCATCAAAGGAAAAGTAGGAAGGTCAAGTCCCAATACAATTGATAATGTATTTTTGGTCGACAATTTAAAACATATTTACAAAGTATTTCTCAGTTCTGTGACAAAAGTAACTCTGTAAACTTCACTTCTGAAAAATGTATTATTTCTAGGAGTGACACAAGAGACACTGTTCTGGAAGGGATCCGAAAAGGAAATACTTATGTTGTGAATATCAACACTGTTCCCAAATCGATTCTAACTTGCCTTAGTGTCATAGAGGAAGATCCTCTTTTTGTAAAGGTTTTTTGTTATTCTCCCTCCTTCTCTCTTTACTGATTCATTTCATCTCCTTTGGAAATTAGTTATGCATGCTTTGTCGATTGAGTTGTTCAGTTACCTAGTTTGTTTGATATTTAATTGATAATTCTATGATTTTGGGTTGATTGAATAAACTTTGAGTTTAATTTGGCTATAGATAATGAGTTTGTTTGATTTTTATCTAGTGAAATTATTTAATGTTACGGTTTTCAATTTTTCTAGTGAACAAATCGCAATTTTTAATTTTTGGCTGTATTAGTACTATAATATAGAAGTAAGGCCATTGATGATATTCATTTCTAGGTCATGCTCGAAACCCAAATATTTTCCCCAGTAACAGTCAAGGTATAATTTCTTTAATCTTCTTCCATTTACCCGTTTCAAATTAATTTGTCAATTAAGCTACTGATTTCGCCTATAATGCCCTCTTTTATTGCTCTCAAATGCTTAATTTCACTTTCATTTATGATGTGTAAATGTCAAGATACTTTATCAAAAACAAATTTCCATGATTTTAGTTCTTAATTGCTTCCATTTTTTTTCCTTTTGGGTTATTGTTTTTGGGAATTTTGTCTTTGCCTTTAATATTCAGTTATGCAAGTGGAAAACTTGGTTTTCATTTAACTGATTATCGTGTTCGTGGAATTTTTTTGTGGTATTTAAGTGTTTATCTGTAATGGAATTTGCTGTGTTGGGCGCTAGTAAAGGTAATGCCCACCAAGTGTTGATGTATTAATCCCTAGTTTTGTGTTGAACACCACGAATAGTACTTACTTTTTTTTTGTTGGTTTTCCATCTTTATAGGTAAATGTCGAATCTGGGAGGAGGTGCAGAAGCGCATCCAAGATTTAAGCAATATGAATACAGGGCGAATTCGAGTCTAGTTCTCAGCACAAATTCACGCCCTAGGGATACGCATGAGCTACTGGGGAGCCAAAGTCTCTCTACGGTAAAATTGACCCAAAATCATTTGGTGACCGTGCTGCCAGGGGAAGACCTCCTGAGCTTGATGAGAAGCTGAAGAAATCTTCAAAGTGGAAAAAGGAGAGGGAGATACTCTCTGAGCAGGCACCCTCAAGGCAGAGCCAAAAATAAAGGAAACCCGAGCTGAATATGAGACAATGTTAAGTATCATTCAGCAGCAGTTGGGAGGGCAGCCACTCAACATTGTCAGTGCTGCAGCTGATGAGATTTTGGCTGTTCTAAAAAATGATGCTATCAAGCACACGGATAAAAAGAAAGAGATTGAGAAGCTAGTGAATTCTATTTCTCCTTCTGTGTTTGATAGCCTAGTTAACTCCGGTAAGTTGATTACTGACTATCAAGAGGGCGGTGATGCAGCTTTATCAGCAAATGGGGATGGTCTTGATAATGAAGTGGGTGTTGCAGTGGAATTTGAGGAAAATGATGATGATGATGATGATGATAGTGATTTAGGTTCGGTACAGGATGAGGAGGAGGAGGATGAAGATCTTGCTGAAGCGTGTTCTTCAGAGGTTATGCAAATGGGAGGGGACCTGCTGGAAGTTACCCACGAGGGAACAAGTGAAGTGAAGTGTTCCAAGATTGAGTTGCTGATGTCAAAGTATGAAAGGTTCGTAATGGAACCTAGAGAAAACATCCAAGAGATGTTTACAAGATTTACAAACATCACAAATGAACTTGTCTCTCTTGGAAGACTCATTCCCACCGATGAACACGTAAGGAAAATTCTAAGGAATCTCCCTAAAGATGAACGCTGGAGAGCCAAAGTCACAGCCATCCAGGAATCCAAAGATTTTACAAAGTTCAAGCTGGAAGAGCTAGCTGGTTCCCTTATGACTCACGAATTACATCTGGGGACAGCAGACAGTTCTCGAAACAACAGATTGGCTCTGACAGCAGCTGATCAAGAAGAGTCAGAATGTGATGAAGAAGAGGCTGCCAAGTTGGTTTGAAGATTCAACAAGTTTTTTAGGAACAACAAATACACCAATCAAAGAAACAATAAAGAAAGAAGATCTTCCAATACCAAATCCAACCATAAATGCCACAAATGTAAAACTACTGATCACTTCATCAAAGATTGCCCTATGTGGAAAAACGAAAAGGGTAAGGAAAAGGCAAGGGAAACAGGAAGACTACCAACCAAAAGAAATCTCAATAAAACTGACTTTCGCAAAGCCATGATTGATGTATGGGGAGAATCCGAGAGTGATGCTGAGATAGAAAACCCCGAAGAAGAAGAAACAACTAATTTATGTCTCATGGCCTCACACGAGAGTAAGAGTGAGAAGTCCAAAGGAAAGGAGGTAAAGTCTTCTAATTTATTTCCTAACCATCTGTTTAAATTAAATAGATATAAATTAATTGAGTTGCTTATGGAGGCACAAGATAAATTGAAAGAAAGTAATGATAAATGTCTCCAACTTGAAAAAGACCTTAAGATTAGTAAAGATCATGTTTCTTATATAAATGCCTTTAGATCCGATGTCCAAAATAAATTTTTTAATTTGCTAGATCAAAATGTCATATTAAAGAAAACAATGGAAAGAGTAAAAAAGGAGAATATTATTCTTAATGTTGAATTGACCCAATATAAATTACTAGGCTTGAACAAGGAATTAAATGACACATTTATTAATGATTTATGTACTGATTATCAAAAATTGAAAATCAACCTAGAATGCAACCAAGCCGATGATAAATTAGAACTTGAATTAAATTCAAGAGGAAAAGAGAAAATCAAAAATGTTTCCAAATGGATTCTAAATGCTAAAAGTAAAAATTCAGAAGGCCTACATTACCATAAAAATAATAAAAAGAAAAAGGTCTATGTCGATCTCCCAAGTAGCAAAGTCTGTACCTTTTGCGGAAAAACTGGACATCTAAAAATCCAGTGTGCCAAAAGGGAACAGCATATTGTCTCTAACAGAAGCTATGTTGATCGTATCTGGATTAAGAAAGTTGATTCATGTCAAATCGACAAGGAACCCAAGAATGACCAGGTTCCTAATTCTAACAACTAATTTTTCTTATAGGTTCTAGTGAGGGGGAACAATTCATGGTATTTCGACAGTAGGTGTTCTAAGCACATGACAGGTGATAAATCAAAATTTCTCTTACTGGAAACCTATAATGGGGAATTGTGACTTTCGGTGACAACATGAAAGGTGAAATCATCACCAAAGGAAAAGTAGGAAGGTCAAGTTCCCATGCAATTGATAATGTATTTTTGGTCGAGAATTTAAAACATAATTTACTAAGTATTTCTCAGTTCTGTGACAAAAGTAACTCTGTAAACTTCACTTCTGCAAAATGTATTATTTCTAGGAGCGACACAAGAGACACTGTTCTGGAAGGGATCCGAAAAGGAAACACTTATGTTGTGGATATCAACACTGTTCCTAAATCGAGTCTAACGTTAGACTTGCCTTAGTGTCGTAGAGGAAGATCCTCTTCTTTGGCACAAATGTCTAGGTCATGCTAGGTTTTCTTTGATTAATACCTTAAGATCAAAAGATCTAGTAAGAGGATTACCATCCATCAAATTCCTAAAGGTATCCTTGCGCCAAAGAAAAACATATGAGGTCGTCCTTTAAACCAAAGAATGTGGTGACCACTTCAAAACTGCTTGATCTAATCCATATGGATCTTTGTGGATCTATAAGAATTCAAAGCCGTAGTGGCAAACGATATGTATTTGTTATTGTTGATGATTATAGTAGATTTACATGGACGTTATTTTTATTAAACAAAGATGAAGCTTTTAATGAGTTTGTTTCTTTTGCTAATAAAATAAAAAAATCTAATTTTAATCAACTTATTCACATAAGGTCAGATCATGGTAAAGAATTTGAAAATTCAAGCTTTATGAATTATTGTAATGAACATGGAATAAGTTATAATTTTTCCGCACCTAGAACCCCACAATAAAATGGTGTAATAGAAAGAAAAATAGAACATTTGAAGAAATGGCTAGAACATGGAATAAGCCGAGGCTGTCAATACTGTATGCTATATTTTAAATCGTGTACTAATAAGACCTATCACTTTTAAGACCCCCTATGAATTGTTTAAAGGTGTAAAACCAAATATTTTCTATTTTCGCGTGTTTGGATGTAAATGCTTTGTTCATGTTAATGGAAAATGAAATATAGGAAAGTTTGATGAAAGAAGTGATGAAGCAGTATTTCTTGGCTATTCATCTCATAGTAAAGCTTATAGAGTTTACAACAAGAGAACTATGTGCGTAGAAGAATCCGTTCACATTATTTTTAATAAAACTAACTTTATGACAAGTGAACAGGATACAAATAATTTTAAAATAGGTTTTGCAAATTCGAAAGATGATGAAGATTTAACTAAAGAGCAAAATCAAAGAACAGTAGGAGAACAGCTGATTTAAGAACAAACCGAAGTACCAGACCAAACAGAAGAGCTAGTAAATGAGGACCAGCAAGCCGTTCTCAATCCAGCTGTTCTCAGAAATGAGCAAACTGATCCAGTTGAAGCTGAGTAGAATAGCAATCAAGTCAATGACCCTGAGCCTACAATTGTTCCCACAAGAGATTTTGTACCAAAACCTTGGAAATATAAAAAATGTCATCCACTTGATTTGACAATCAGTGATTTGAACAAGGGAACACAAACCAGATCCCAAATGAGAAATTTCTGTGCACACTTCGCGTTCCTCTCAACACTTGAATCCAAGAATCACGAAGAAGCTTTAAAAGATTCCGAATGGGTTGTTGCCATGCAAGATGAACTGAATGAATTTGAAAGAAATAAAGTATGACACTTAGATTCCAAATCAAAAAAACAAAAAGGTGATTGACCTAAAATGGGTATTTCGGAACAAATTGGATGAACACGGAATCATTGTAAGAAACAAAGCAAGACTCGTGGTCAAAGGATACAATCAACAAGAAGGAATTGATTATATAGAGACATTTGCTCCGGTAGCAAGGTTAGAGGCTATCAGAATTTTAATTTCTTTTACTGCTTTTATGAATTTTAAATTATATCAATTGGATGTGAAATGTGCTTTCTTAAATAATTTTATTGATGATCATGTCTATAAGCTTTGAAAAATCCTCTTTTCTTGATCATGTCTATAAGCTTCATAAAGCTCTTTATGGGCTAAAACAAGCTCCTAGGCAATGGTATGAAAGATTATCAAAGTTTTTGATTGAAAATAACTTTGTTAGAGGTAAAATTGACAAAACCTTATTCTTTAAGAATAGAGGTTTTGATATTTTAGTTGTTCAAATTTATTATTGATGATATTATTTTTGATGCTACCAATGAATTGCTATGTAAAGAATTCGCTAACCTAATGAGCACTGAATTTGAAATGATTATGATGGGAGAATTAAATTTCTTTCTTGAGGTTTGCAAATTAAACAAATAGCTAATGAAATCTTTATTCATCAACAAAAATATTTAAAAGAATTTCTTAAGAAATACGGTCTAAATAATGCTAAAACTAACCACACACCCATGGCTACAAATGTTAGATTAGATGAAGATTCAAATGGTATTGATGTTGATCAAACTTTGTATAGGGGCATGATTGGTTCTTTATTATAACTAACTGCAAGTAAACTCGATATTGCTTTTAGTGTTGGTTTATGTGCTAGATTTCAATCAAACCCAAAAGAATCACATCATACAGCAGTGAAAAGAATTCTGAGATATTTGAAGGGAAAAGATGACTTGTCCCTATTTTATCCAAAAAGTGATGTCTATGATTTGAAAGGTTATAGTGATGCAGATTATGCAGGTGATCTAGTAAACTAGAAAAAGCACTTCAGGTATGATACAATTTCTTGGTTCTTGTTTAGTATCTTGGTGTTCCAAGAAACAGAACACCATTGCACTATCCACCGCTGAAGTAGAATATGTGGCAACAGCAGCTTGCTGTTCCCAAATTCTTTGGATCAAACAACAGCTAATTTAAATGTGTGCCTATTTATTGTGATAATACTAGTGCCATATGCATATCTAAAGATCCAGTGCATCATTCTAGAGTTAAACATATACATATAAGACATCATTTTCTTAACGGTAGTGATGGCCACAGTCCGGGTTGGGCCGGTTCCATTCCGGTTCCGGCTCTATCCGGTTCCGGTTCCACTCGGTTCCATTTGGAACTTGATTTGAACGTTCCGGTTCCGGGCGGTTCCAAACGGTTTCTTGGCGGTTCATGAGGCGGTTCCGGCAGTTCCAACTCGCGGGACGGGCGGGTCGGACCATCGGTTCCATTTTTATTTTTCCTTTAAATATAATATAAAAATACTATAATATTGCAGACGTACCTTTGATGATTACTTGATTATTAGCGAAATTCATTGCTTGTCAAGTTGTCATCGTTATTAACATATTTACTAAAAAGAATGAAAAAAATAAATTAATAAGAAACGAATCAACGATAATGTCGATAAATATAATTAATAAAAAAGAGGGAGAAAATGGACTTGAACCTAGTACCCAAAGGAATACTAAGCTGCCTACGTATCTCGAAGAAATCAAAGCCCACATAGTTCTTTGTCATACCTTTTATTTGTAGTTGTTGAATGTTGATTTATCGTTGTCTGATTGATCCTATTCGTCTTCGTCATCATCATCTGGTTGGTTAGATTTTTCCGCTGACTCTCCTTTCGACGATGATGCAGATGTATCCATCATCCTCCATGGATCATCATCATCGCCTTGATCATCATCATTCCTTAGTCCTTGTGTTCGAATCTCCGCTTGATCCCAATATTTCTTGCAAACACATATTTGAATACTTACGCTTCATACACAACCAAGGTGGCAAATTATAGATCACTAAAAGTACCGGCCAAGTACTATATTGAGAACTAAGATTGCCGAATGGGTTCATTCCATCCGTACACAGTCCGAGCCTTAAATTACGAACCTCATCTCCAAAAGTCTTATGCAACCTATCAATACTCTTCCACTCCGGAGAATCAGATGGATGTGTGAACAAGTGACCTTTTTCACCCTATCTGCATGCCACTTCAAATTTAACGCATCTTTCTTTATAGAAAACAAGCGCTTGAATCTAGGTATTATTGGAAGATACCTCAACACCTTAGCTGGGGGCCCTTTAGCATCCCGAGCCCCTTTACGCTTGTAGCGCAATAACCCACACCTAGGACACTCTTCTAAGTTCTCGTTTTCATTCCGATACAACCCACAATCATTCGGACACGCATGAATCTTCTGGTACTCTAAGCCGAAAGGACACATGAGCTTTTTGGTATAATATGTCGACTTTAGAAGTTCATTTCCTTCAGGAAACATCTCACATAACGCTTCTAATAGCATTGTGAAACTAGCGTCACTCCAATTGAACTTTGACTTAATGTTGAAAATTGTCAACACTGTTGTTAGTTTGTTGAACTTTGTACATCCAGGGTACAAAGGCTTTTGAGAAGCCTATGTCAACAAGTCAAAAACACGAGGACGTTTTCCTAACTCATCCTCGACTCCCTCCATCATCTCATCAACACGATCCACATCCTCATCGACATTCTCTTCATCTGTCTCATACCCATCAACATGATCTACTACATCCTCATTGACATCGGCCACATTATTGATGTCCTTAACAACACTTTTCTCTTTGTAAACTCCCTCCTCACCATGCAAAACCCAAACATGATATTGAGGCCTAAACCCACGTCGAAGTATGTGCTTCCTAAGGATATCAACACTATCTACCTTTGATACATTGCCACAACTGACACATGGGCAATAAAAACCAACTCCCCCCGTCCTAACTTGATGTTCAACTGCAATACTACAAAATTCTAATACGCCATCAATAAATTCCGACGATTCAATGCTTCCATACATCCAAGAACGATCTTTTGTCATCCTAATTAGTGTGATTAATTGATTGAAAACAAAATTAATACACAACTTTTAAAACATATATACTTATTTCTAACAAACATATTTGACCCTAAAAAAATATATACTTATTTATACCAAATCTATTTAACCCTAAATATACATACTTCATATTCTAATTTTATACTTCATACTTCAATATTAAGCACTACATTGTAAATAAAATCATATTCTAATTCTAATAGTTAAAGACATAACTATAACAACAAACCACATTTTTAACAAATTACACAAATATTTAACAAACTAATAACATAAACTTGAATATTGTAAAATTCATAAATAGTAAAATTTTGCTCAAATAATATCCAGATTTGGCATACTAGCATACAAGCAAAAGCAAACCATATCATTTGCAAATAACAATTCAAACAAAAATTCACTAAATTACTAAATTACATGTTAAACAATAAAGATATAAACTTGCAAATTAGTAAAATAAATATAATTACCTTGATTTCGTGGGTTATGTTATCTACAACGAAAAACAAAGAAACAAAATTAGTATACAAACGGTTGCCAAAATTTTCAAGTTTTTTCATGAATATCTTGCAAAACTTAAATGCTTAACAAATTAAAAGGAGAAAAAATACCTTAATGTCGTGGGTTTTGAAGATGAACAAGACCATAGTATTAAATTTCATGGGATTATAAACCAAGAAGATGAAGAACTTTGAAGAAACTGTTATAACACCGCGTTTTTCGAGTTTGCAGATGAAGATGAAGAACTTTGCTGTTACGTTTGTGAAGATGAAGAGGAGGAACGAAGCAGATGAAGATGAAGATGAAGCGTTTTTTCAATGGGTTTTGGGAACAACCGCAACAATGAATTGAAGAAGTCGAGTTTGTGAAAAAAAATTTGAAATGGCGGGTTTTAATTTATTAAATGTAATGGTTATTTGCTGCGGGCCTTGATAACCGGAGCAATTAAGTTTTGTGTAAAGATTATTTGCTGCGGTCAAGAACAAAACTGCAGCAATTATTCTGGGTCAGAAAGCACTCCGCGAGCCGCGGAGATTTAGGCGAGGCGCGGAGTTGGGTCTGTCTGCCTTTAAATTTTTTCTTCACTTTTTTTTAATACTTATTTGCTGCGGTCCTTAGCATAACCGCAACAATTAATTGTGCTACTGAGTATTTGCTGCGGTCACGCCTTGAAACCGCAGCAATTAATTTTTTTTTTCTTATAATTTTTCCTATTTATTGCTGCGTATATACAAAAACCGCAACAAATTATACGCAGCAAATACGTTTTTTTCCACTAGTGCCTATTAGGTGTTTGATTCTCGAATCATCTTTAGTCGGATGATTATGAGCGAAAGACGAACCACAATCAAACACATGAGCGTTATTACATATTTCTCACATCTTTTTATAAATAATCAAGGGAGTGTAGACTTGTGACCTCTCTAGTTAGTGGGTGGCATGGCCTGTGTTGTAGCTTATCTAGTGATCCCGAGTCGGTAGAACTGGCTGTTCTTCTTGGTATTGCGCTCTCATGAGCCCATTGTATTTGTACACCCATGGCTAGGGAAGATTATTTCCTGTACACAGCTTGCGTTGTTCTGTCTTCCGCTCACCTTGCATTACATGGCATTGGATTTGTGGCTTCCTTCTGAAAACCCTCACGAGACCTTACTCGTCCTCTACGGGAGACCGAGGGGTTTAAAGGGCTTGTCGCACATGCTAAGTGCGACCGTGATTCCTACGAAAGTGAGTCTTAGGCTTTATTGTTTTTCGTAGTTTAGATTTGTTTTTGCCCGCGCTTTCATTTTGTCTTGCTAGTTCATTTGCTAGGGACTAGCAAAGGTTTGGCTTGGGGGAGTTGATGTGCTCGTTTTTAGAGCACATTTATCTCCTCATTGTAGTGTCGAGTCTCGCATTTTAGAATACTTTTTACACACTTTACGCATGATTTTACCTTGTTCTTGTCTCCATGGTGTTTTGAGGGAATTTCAGGTATTTCCGGAGATTTCAAGGTATTTTACTTTGCGTACGAGACTTAGATGCTTTGATCGAAGATTAGACACGCGTACCAAAGCTTTTCCAAGCATTCTAATTCTTCCTCAAGGTCCCCCCAAAGTCCGAAAGGCATCCAAAGCTTCAAAAGACGAAAATAGGCCAAGTAGGAAAGCATTCGGCCAAATTGATGCTCCATTCGAGCGAATGAACACTGATTCGGGTGAATGGATGATTGCTTTGGTCGAATGTTGCTGGATTCGAGCGAATGACTTATAGCTTCAGGTGAATGGACCTAAAACTTCAAGGAAACGTGCTCAGATTCCTCCTATTCAGCTTATGTGTCCCATTTCCTATTATGGTCAAATCTAGAGCTGTTCAAAACAAACCCGACCCGAAAATCCGACCCAGAATCGAAAATTATCCGACCCGAAAATAGGTAAGTTTTTTAGGTTTACCGAACCGCAATTACCCGAACCGATACTTCACTCGAACCGTTTGATAACCGAAAAGGGCAAAAATGAACTCGAACTGCAACCAAATTTTATAACCGACATATAAACCTTAACCGATGTTACCCGAACTGAACAGTGATCGACCCGAGTCAAATCCGATCCGAATTATGCACGTAACCGAATGTAACCTGACTAAAACCGATTAAGATCGAACTGTTTTTAACCCGAACTGATACAAACCCGATCGATTATTAATCGAACTGTTTTTAACCCAAACTGATACAAACTCGAACGGATTGTAAATCGAACTATTATAAATCCGAATCAAATTTTCACCTAATTTTAGCAAATTAAGTCCAATTTCAGTTTTCTAATAGTACGGAAAAAGGAAGAACACAAGTTCTATACAGAAGAGATTGCATACAGAATATATATATATATATATATATATATATATATATATATATATATATATATATATATATATATATATATATATATATATATATATATATATATATATATATATATATATATATATATATATATATATATATATATATATATATATATACATACATATATATATATATATATATATATATATATATATATATATATATATATATATATATATATATATATATATATATACATACATATATATATATATATATACATACATATATATATATATATATACATACATATATATATATACATACATACATATATATATATATATATATATATATATATATATATATATATATATATATATATATACATACATATATATATATATATATACATACATATATATATATATATATACATACATATATATATATACATACATACATATATATATATATATATATATATATATATATATATATATATATATATGTATATATATATATATATATATGTATATATATATATATATGTATATATATATATATATATGTATATATATATATATATATATATATATATATATATATATATATATATATATATGTATATATATATATATATATATATATATATATATATATATATATATATATATATATGTATATATATATATGTATATATATATATATGTATATATATATATATATATATATATATATATATATATATATGTATATATATATATATATATATATGTATATATATATATATATATATATATGTATATATATATATATATATATATATATATATATATATATATATATATATATATATAAACTAATTGAAATAGATCTGCCTATTAGGGCTGGCAAAAGCTGACCCGACCTGCTAACTTGATCTGAAACCGACTCGAAATTAGCGGGTTTGGGTTTAGATTTTTGACCCAATTAATTAAATGGGTCAACCCGACCTGATCTGTTTATTAAATGGGTTAGGTTCAGGTTGAATATTTAAACCCGAAAAAAATCTTTTTAACCCATTTATTAAATTTAAGACGGATCAACATTTACCAAATACTTCGTAAAACTAAGATAATACCAATTACCATGTATTGAGGGATTGGTCAGCTGAAGATGACTTTCAATAAGAAAGGAAGTTGTCCCACATCGGCTAAGGGATTTGTCAGCTGAACATGACTTTCAATAACAAAGGAAGTTGTCCCACATCGGCTATGAAAGATACTAATAAAAGAAAAATCCTTTAAATCACTTCCACAGATCTCATACTAACTTACGGAGCCACGCCGTGAGCACAAAGCGAACTATTCTTTCGCCTTTTACTAAAGAATACCGTGTGCTCGCTGCATTAAGTGGCATACGTTTATTTTTGAAGGAAGCCTTTAATTAAGGTTAAATGAGTCAAATGACCTGAAATATATGAATTTAATGACCTAAAAAAAAAAGTAGGTTAAATGGGTCATTAGCAGGTTGATCCGATCTGCTACAGATCAGGTCGGGGTTTCAATTTTTGACCCATTAATTAAATGGGTCAGGTTCAGGTTAAGGGTTTATTGACCCATTTATATATGATCCGAACCTGAAAATGACCCAACCCGACATGTTTGACACCCCTATCTGCTATATCTGATAAAACAATCGGTAATTATTTTTTGTAAGTAAATGAGCATACATCAATTAAAAACCTGACTATTAACTTATTTCGATATTGATCCGATCAATAGTTATCCGTAACCGATAACTACTCGAAAAATAAAGCTCGAACCCGATTTGTACCCGAAAAAACCGAACCAATTAGTAATCGATGACAACCCGAGACCGATTGACACTCGACACGAACATCAACCGACACCGAACTGACGCTAACCCGATAGCTTGAATAACCGATCTCTAACCGAACCGTGACTAACCGACTCGACCCGACTGTGACCCGTTGTAACACACAGCCGAAAAATAACCGATCCGAAATGCAACCGAACCGAATAACACCCGTTCGAAACCGACCCGATCAACCGAATTTTTGGTATGGGTTTTTGACTTTTATGCCCTTAGTAATTTTATCCTATTTTCAATTATACCCTTCATTACCCATATTAATTTTCTTCCCTTACATTAAAAAACCCATAATACCACTCTCTTTCCTACCCTTAGGGTCTCACTTTTGACTCTCCTTAAAATCCGTGAAAAATCAAATGGGACTCTTAAGGTGAATAGGAGGGAGTATTATTTTTGATATAGGTTGTAGTAAATTATTTATATTATTATTATTATTTTGTAATTATTATTATTATTATTATTATTATTATTATTATTATTATTATTATTATTATTATTATTATTATTATTATTATTATTATTATTATTATTATTATTATCATTATTATTATTATTATTATTATTATTATTATTAGTATTAGTATCATTATTATTATCATTATTATTATTATTATTATTACTATTATTATTATTATTATTATTATTATTATTATTATTATTATTATTATTATTATTATTATTGTTATTTTATTATTATTATTATTATTATTATTATTATTATTATTATTATTATTATTATTATTATTATTATTATTATTATTATTATTATTGTTATTGTTATTATTATTATTATTATTAGTATTGTCATTATTATTGTTATTATTAATTTAAATAATTTATATTTATATTATTATTATTATTATTATTATTATTATTATTATTATTATTATTATTATTATTATTATTATTATTATTATTATTATTATTATTTTCTTATTATTTAATATTAATTTGTTTTATTATTATTACAAGTATTTTATTTTATATTTTGTATTGTTATTATTATATTACTAATTATTGAAGTAAATTATATTTTTTTAATAAGCTAATGTATGGTTTATTTCCTATTTTAAATTTGTAGGACTTTGAAAAGTTAGGAGACAATGTAGATTACTCTCGTAGATTTGTTACGGATAGGAAATTGGATTCCGTAGATGAATTACATAGTTGAGCTGATGAGATAGCAATAACAATTGGTTTTTAATTACACGTGCTTCTTATAAACAAAAAGAAAGACGTTCTAGAGTTAGTTTGTATATAAGATGTCACCACTATGGTAATATTAGGGGTGATTTGCATAACCTAGATAATGTTGTCCGACCTGGTTCTAAAAGTAGCACATGTCGGTGTAAATTTATGATTGTAGCAAGTAGTCGTAAACCAGGAGAAAGACCTTGGACGGTAAGGGTGTGTCCTGGTGAAAAAGGTAGACATAACCACCGATTTTTAGTGTACAGAGATGGTCATGTAAAGACAAATGGGTTGAATGTAGATATTCGGCAGCATATACGACAACTTAGTGCAGCCGGCATGCAACCTGCCTTTATCATGACTTCAATTAGAGAAAATTTTCCTGGTTTTTTTTTTGTAGTATGAATCAAATATACAATACTACAGATGGAAGGTAGAACTCCCCTTCAACACTGTCTTTATATGGCCACAGAGCATAATTACGTGGTTTGGACAGACTTGGATAGTGAAGGGGATTTGAGCAGATTATTAGCTGCAAATCCTACATTCATCCATTCTGGAGTACTTTGATGTACACAGAGGTTGGAGATGACACCAACGAAGGAGTACGGCACGCAAACGCCGATGACAAAGAGTACTTTCAATCGTTGGTCGATGAAGTCTTAAAAGCTGATCCGGTTGTTGTACGACGCTTGTCTCAGGTACTTGAACATGAATTACATGCTTATGGAGCCGATATACTTGATCCTTACGCAAGTCCACCTAGAAAGGGAAGACCAACCACAAGCAAAACCCTTAGAAGAAATAAAAGCGCATTTAAATATAGTAGATCATCTTCTCGTGGTCGTCAAGATCTTCATCCCGCGAGAGATCCAGTGGTAGATCTAGTGGTCGGAAAACGAAATCCTCAGTTGGAATTAAGTTTAGTTTCAACTTATCCAGTACATGACTTTCCTTGCCGTTATTGAAATTATTTTATTACAGCTTAATCTTAATAACCTTATTTTCAATAATTGCAGATGATCCAGTAGGTCGTGATTTTTCACTATTTCCATGGCCTAATCACATCTCACACGTTCTCCCTCCTTACTTGTTTGGTTGGATTGATGTTATAGGTATGGTAACTATGGTTTTAGAGCTATTTCCATCACAGAGTTGGGAGGCGAGGAGGCATGACCTCTATTAAGACGTGCAATGTGCATGAAAATGCAAATGAACAGAGACCAATAGTAAGTGTGTATTTATCGGAGGAGGCGTAAGATAATGCTATATTCAAAATTGGTTCACACAGCAATGGACCTGCTCCTTATATTCACTGGATGGAAGCACCGATGGTATTGTACTCTGCAGCAACATGTCTTAACATTGGCATTGCTTATTAAGGTTTTGCTGATGGTAATCCGATGTACAACTGTTTGGTTCTTTCGTTAAGGAAAGCAGCGGGTGTGCATAGTGTAAATAAAGTTATACATATATGTTGGGTGAATAGAAATCATTTTGTTCAATTATTAATGAACGACGATTCATCTCCACTGCCGCCAGTCCAGTAATCATGGAGAGAAGCAATTGACAATTCTTCCAAGCATATAGAATCACATTTTAGTAGTAGGATTTTGCTTTGGAATAGACTATGCGGGCCACGACCACCACAACGTAATAACACCGCTGAAGATGCTGTAAATTTAGATAGTCCATGGTATAACACATTGTGTACATCATTATTTAGTTTAACTACACATGTAGATGAGATTCAATTTATAGATAGTCCATAGTGATACTGTTGTGTACATCATTATTTAGTTTAACTACACATGTAGATGAGATTCAGTACGTGGATGAAATTCAATATGTATAGAATTAATGTAAATTAATAAAAGCATTGATGTAAATTAGTTTAACTATAATGTAAAAAGAATTAGTTTACAATTACAAAAACAAATAGTCTATGAAGGGCCTTGCCCCTTAAAAGTTTGCCATTCGGCAAATAAATCTCTAATATCAGAAACGTATACATCTAAATCATGTATTTCCCGGGGGGTCATTTCCGCAACAGGAGGCAGTCTCACCAATGGAGTGACTCGATTCGGCCATTCATTTAGAATCTGTAAAAAAAAAAAAAAAGGAAAAGGGTGTGAATAACATATTAAACAACATCTAAATTACACAAACACATAATACAAAACAAATAAATTAAAAAAACTAACGTATTTTTCTCTGCTTTCAGCTGGACCAAAACCGGCACTCGGTCCTTCGCCGGGGAGGAGGTATGGGTGGGAGGACACTCTGAACCAGTCAACGTAACTAAGATCAGCCTCTAATGGAACAGATGCCCGACGAAGTGCCTGATCACCAAGGGGGCCACAATAGGGGAACCTACTCCATGCCCTCCGTGTAAATAGGCGGAGAAGCAAAGGTCACGGAATAGGTATCGTGTGCCGGTCGTATAGCCTGGCTTGGTCTTATATGAGGGAGGGAATAGCCTACACAAAGCCAACCTATCGCACTGTCCTCTCTGGCAAATACACCTCGACGATATCAAAGCAAGTGATACCCCCAATGTAGGTGGTTCGTGGGTGCTCATTTAGCAATGCCCTTGGAGAAGTCATGTACGGAGTCCATTCCACATGCATACAAGCAAAATTAAAATATGAAAATAATCTAAAATTAAGATAACATGAATAACAAAGTGTGATGTGATGTACAATACCTGAGTTTCCGTCATGGAGTCCAATATCCTCCTACAGTCCCTCAGCCTGTTGATCTCACGACCTCGCCTAGGTGTGGACCACATCTCCGTCCTAGTCTTATTAGGCACATCTGCTTGACGAGGATGAGGGTAGAAGGACAGAAAGTACTCATAAATCCATGTCTAAAGCAATGTCACGCAACCAGCAATGGTCTTGCAACCAACCCTAGACACCATTCCCAGTTGCCGATACGTGTAGGCCAGCGTCACCGCACCCCAGGCAATCTCATCCTGATTGATGTTGACGGTTAGTATCGGGTGAGGTCGCATGCCGGTTCTGGTCTTATTCGCACCCCAATATGCGTTGCACGTCGTGCAACATAATCGTCATCTCCCCCCATGGCATGTGAAAGGTGTTCGTATCCGGCTGCCACCTCTCCATGAAGGCCAATATCAAAGCACAGTCAATGTGCTGGTGCATAATATAGGGTAGCCGGCCGAGGGGAGTGGCAGGTAGAACATCATAAAGCACATCTGACATATCCCGCAGTTCGATGATCACCTCCAACGGCTTCTTTCGACTACGACACTCCAGAACCGGAGGCATACGCTCAGAGCCGTCAAAAATAACTTTAGCTATGTGCCCGCAATAGCTGGGTATTAGGCGCGTATCTATAGGCCCCCCGAGCTGGGGCGATGTGACCAACCAGTCCGTTCCAGCGGACTGTGAGTGCCTGCTCCCCCGTGGCGGCTCATCATCAACGTGACTATGTCCGGCATGCTCAGATGTGCCTGCAGAAATACGGGCGGCACGTGTGAATTTACCGTCGACCCGCGGACAACAGCCCAATCCACTAGGCGACCAACAACACTTTGGTACTCATCATCATCATCACTAGAAACCCCCCTACTACTCTGTACGCTAGCCTGGTCATCAAACCGAGTGCGAACTTGGTGCAGCGTATTCGACCGTTAGTCCTCACTGTGTCTGGCAGCCTCTTCCTCCCTAGCCCTCCTAGCAGAACCCGTTACCCCCCTCTCATAAGGGTCCCCTTTGAGTAGGGTAGGCCTCGAACTATTCCTACTCAACAACTATCTAAAAAAACCCTTTTCTTTCCCTTGACTACCAGTCATTTACTACAATTTTGATAATTTAATTAACTATTAATAATAAATAAAAATAATCAAACATAATTTTAAATTAACCACATGAACAAAAAACAATAATTAAATAACATATTAAACTACTCAATATCAACAAATATAATTTAACAACAACAATATTTAACTAATCATTATCAACAAATATACTTTAACAAAATATTAATTACAAAATATTAATTATTATTATTGTAATTAATTTTCTAAATTAACAATAATAGTAATAATAATAATAATAATAATAATAATAATAATAATAATAATAATAATAATAATAATAATAATAATAATAATAATAATAGTAACAATAATAATAATAATAATAATAATAATAATAATAATAATAATAATAATAATAATAATAATAATAATAATAATAATAATAATAACAATAACAATAATAATGATCATAACAATAATAACAAAAACAATAATAATAATAATAATAATAATAATAATAATAATAATAATAATAATAATAATAATAATAATAATAATAATAATAATAATAATAATATTTAATAAAATAAATTAAAATTAATATTTAAAAGAATAATAATAATAATAATAATAATAATAATAATAATAATAATAATAATAATAATAATAATAATAATAATAATAATAATAATAATAATAACAACAATAATAATAATAATAATAATAATAATAATAAAATAATAAAAATAAAACAAAAAAATTAATAATAATAATGATAATAATAAGGATATAATTTCAAAAAAAAAGGAAAAAAAAAAAACTGAGTTAGCACGCGACTCGACTGTGGGTCAGTCGCACGAAACCCGCGACTCGGCCATGGCTCAGTCGCATGTTTTTACCCATCATAGCGAGATTTTCTCAAAAAAGAGATGTCGCGATTACATTTATAGGGTGACTCTTTCGGAAATATGGTCGAAACAAGTACTTATTTGTCTATTTTCCGATACGTAGACCGAAAAGTTAGCATTGTGTTTTCCGGAAAAAAAACAAAGAACGCGCCAAACACCTTACCAATCCCTCCTTGTTATTAATCACCAATTATTTCTCAAAATCCCAAGTTTTTTGTACTTGAAGTCACCATTCTCACTAATTTTCTTCTCTTTTAAAAACTCATCAGAAAATAGTAACTAAAAAGAGGAACTGTTTAAAAAATTGGCACAATATAATTAATGTTAATAGGTTTAAACCGGGTCGGATCCGGAACAGAATTTTAAGTATCCGGAAAACCGGGTTCTCGGTTTTTCGGAATCGGGTCGACCCGGTATCCGATTTTGAACACCCCTAGTACGTATGTAGCACGCGTCTTACCAATTAGTTAATCCTAAATGTGTAAACATTACGTGTCTCCACTTCTGCACTTGACTTCATTTGTGTCTCCGCAAAAAAACTTAATTGCATTTTTGCTTAGATTAAAGTGTAAACATTACGTGTCACCATTCTCACTAATTTTCGTCTTTACTTGCTGTTTGATAGAAAAAAATGAGCAATTTTTATGGAAAAATGCGAGTTTTAAAGGTATGAAAATACTAATCTAGGACTTAGACGAAGAAATGTTAAAAATGAAGTAAAAGGCCCAAATGTCTAAAGATTCGAAAGCAAAATCTGATACGTGTTTATTGTTTTGGTCAAAACTTTTAATATACAAGTCTGAATGCATGCCACAAGACTAATGCCATTGAAAAGAAGATTTATTTCGACTAATTTTAGACCTAAACTTAACACATAACACGTCGTTTTGTCAATTTTTAATATATTATAACTTTATTTGGATTAATTTAGACGTACACTCAATATATAAACTCATTTTAGACCTATGTTGACCTTAAGAAAAATATTATGCAATGAGAATAGTTTAGTTTAGGATCTATTTAGAATCCTAAACCCATCAGATCAAGTGGGTTTAGGCATTAATGCAAAATTTTAGACCCTTATTGGTTTGGGTTTGAGTCCATAAAAATTTAATGGGTTTGAGTCTAGGTTTGAGAATGGTTGGATCAAATCCAAACATGATCTGTTACGATCCTTATAATATTTCATGTATTATCAAATGAGACAATCTCACCATAAGAACATATGTATTGGGCTGACCTAATGTACACTTAGGGGCCATTTGGTTCGCACAAGGGAATCGGAATGAAATGAGGAAAGGAAATGAAGGAGAAAGGAATGGATTCCCCTAATTTAGCCTAGTCGTTTGGCTGTGTTCAGGAAACGGAATGAAATGCTCATTGATTCCCTTTGTGACTGTTTGGTTTAAGTTAAGGAATCAAATTATGAGTTTTTAAATTATTTTATATTTTTTCCAAAAATAACTAGTTATTATATGATAAACTTAAAAAACTTATTTTTTTAAAAAATATCATTAACCTACATATCTTTTCCTGTAATATGCAGAAAAAAAAACATAACTCTAAATAATATCTTTCTAGCTCCATTGATTACAAATAATAATAATAATAATAATAATAATAATAATAATAATAATAATAATAATAATAATAATAATAATAATAATAATAACAATAATAACAATGTTATTATAATAATTAGTTTTGAATTTAAACAATTTATTTGAATGTTTAATTATTTTTTAATATAATAATAATATATTACTTAAAATTTAGTTGTTAATTAATTTTTTATTTTTTATTAATAATTTTTTTATTAATTTAATTGATAATAGTGTTATTTAGTCCAATGGCAAATTCGTAATTTTTAAAGTCCAGGGGCAAATTCGTAATTTTATTTAGAGGGTGGCGATAAAATGAAAAGAGTGTCGAATTATAACAATACTCATAAATCAAAGTTCAAATTTTAAGTGATGGGTAATGAAGTGGGGAATGGAATGGGAAAGTGTAGAGGGGGGTGGGGAATGAGGGTATAATAGTTTGGGGTAAACCCAAAACTAAAATGGAGGAAAGGAAATGATAGAAAGTGGCAAACAAACAACAACAAAGGAAAATGGGTATTTCCATTCCCTTTCCCTTTAATTATTACCCCCAACCAAACGGCCCCTTATTGTATTAAAACGATCACTTATATTTTAAAATGATCACATTTTATAGCCATACTAATCATTTATAACTTTAAGTGATTAGTTACAATCTTAATTATATTAGTAATCATTTCATAGCCATTCTTACTAATTTCTTTACTAATTTCATAGCACAGTACAAAACAAGTTCTAACCCTAGATTTTCATCCTCATTCTGGACTTCTCGCCACAGGCGACGCTGATTTTGACATCAAGGTTAACCTTCTTTTTCTCTCTTTTCTTCTTTCATTTTTGTTTGATTGTCCATTATTTTTAATTTCTTATTCACAATATCAATTATTGCTCGAGTTTTCTGGTTTTGCGATTGTATATATGTGTAACGGACAGTTCTTTTCTAAATACTATTGTATTATTTATGTGAGATTAGGATATAATATGTATGTAGTTTATATTATGGACGATAATTATGTATTAAAGAAAGATGTAATATTTAAAATTTATTTTAATGATTTAAGTTTTCTTTTTTTTTTTTAAAGTTATGTTTTGTTTTATTTCTTTTTCGCAATAATCACCGTTCGATAGACTTCCGCTTAGCATTGCTTACTATTATATTACTTTAAACCTCTATTTAGAAAAGAACTGTCCGTTACAATATGTATGATTAATTTGAGTATTCGTGTGATGAACTGCAGTGTTATTGTTACCTGATTTTCTTTGATTGTCCAATTTAGATAAATAAGGTATTAATATCTCAATTTTGAAATCATATAGGTTTAAGGTTTCCGTAAGTGGAGCTTCTAACTATTGAATTCTTTAGGCCTGATTTCATATGATTAAAAGTTTTAAATCTGCTGAATTCAGAATCATAATATTAATTAATGGAGTGTATCTCATGTCTCGAGAATTCAACCATCATATTAGCCTTTTGTTTGTGTTGGTTCACGATATGATATTAAAAGGCAATGACAAAAGCGTTTGAATCTCATGCACTCTTCAATTGATCTAGAATAATTAGAACCATTAGTTTAAACTTTTGGTTAATTTGGTTCTTTGACATTAATGTAATTTATGAGTCCTAGAAATTTGGGTAAGTGATATAATTTTCATTATGGTGCAACATCCCTTGCTACTATAATTGAATTCTATTCAAACCTTGGTCTAATTGACAACCTAGGCAATTCATGTAGTTCATTAACTATTTCATCATCAATAGAGGAAAAGTATTATTTATTGATTTTGGATTGCAATGACAATTGTAGTATGATATGTTGTGTTATATATACTTCATTTTAATTACAGAGTAGCATGAGAGAAGGAAGAGGATTATGTGAGAATGGAACTCAAAAACTTTCTTTTGTGGATAGTGGTACTTGTTCTCTAACTAAGACAATACCCAATTATACACTTCATAAGTATAAGATGTTGTAGATATGTTCGTCATCAAAGGTCAACTAGAAACAACCTCATTCTTGTAAATAAAGGCAAACGTAATTTTTTTGAAGGGCCCAATAAGTACAATGGTTCTACTAATAAACTTTATTGATTTGTTTACAAATTTATAATAGAAAAATAATTTTTGTAGAATAATGATAGGGCCTTAGACCTCTCATGACCTAAGTTAGGTTACCATTGGTTTAAAGAGGGTAAATTTATGTACATTTGATTTCTTGAACCATGTCCAGTGAGATACACTTGGACCAATGCCAATGGTGGTCATTTTGTTTTAGAAAGTGAAAACCTTTGATTAAAAACAAAAAACCATCAACGCCATTGGTGATTAAAAAAACCATGACATAGTTTGTTATCAACAAAAATCATCCCTTGATAATTATTTTAAATAAAATAATGGTGAACTCTATATGTTCATACAACTTATGTTGATTGCAAGATGATTTAAGTGATTTAGAACATCTTATATACTCTACCATCAATGATTAGAGTCCTAAATTGAATTTGGAAAAATGCAAAATTAGAAATTTTTAATAAAGAACTTACTACTATGCAATATTAATTAACCCAAAACGTTATATATTAATTACCATAAAAAGAAGAAAAAAATATCCATTAATTAACACAAAACGTCATATATTGTTAATTATATCACTTAATCAAAATTGTATCACTTACCCAAATTTCTAGGACTCATAAATTACATTAATGTCAAAGAACCAAATTAATTAAAAGTTTAAACTGATGGTTCTAAATATTCCAAATAAATTGAAGAGTGCATGAGATTCAAACTCTTTTGTCACATCGGCTTCTAATATCATATTGTCAACCAACACAAACAAAAGGCTAATATGATGGTTAAATTCTCGAGACATGAGATACACTCCATTAATTAATATTGTAATTCTGAATTCAGCAGATTTTAAACTTTTACTCATATGAAATCAGGCCTAAAGAATTCAATTGTTAGAAGCTCCACTTACGGGAACCTTAAACCTATTTAATTTCAAAATTGAGATATTAATACCTTATTTATCTAAATTGGACAATCAAAGAAAATCAGGTAACAATAACACTGCAGTTCATCACACGAATACTCAAATTAATCATACATGTATACAATCGCAAAACTAGAAAACTCGAGCAAAAATTGATATTGTGAATAAGAAATTAAAAATAATGGACAATCAAACAAAAACGAAAGAAGAAAAGAGAGAAAAAGAAGGTTAACCTTGATGTCAAAATCAGCGCCACCTGTGGCGAGAAGTCCAGAATGAGGATGAAAATCTAGGGTTAGAACTGGTTTTGTATCGTGCCAATTGATTTGAACAATTCCTTCTTTCACTTTATATTTTTTGATGATTTTTTAAAAGTAAAGAAATTAGTAAGAATGGCTATGAAATAATTACTAATATAATTAAGATTATAACTAATCACTTAAAGTTAATTAAGTTAATTATAATGAGAGGGAGAAATAGAGGGGATGAGAAAAGAAGACCCGGAGAAAAAGGACGTGCCACTTCTGCATAGAGGGAAAGGGGTTGGTTTAGGTGGGGGATAGGTGATTTGATTAGGTCAAGTATAATTAGGGAGAGTCAAATGTAATTAGTGAGAGTTAAAATGCAATCAACAACTTGATCATAGAAACAAGTAAAGTGGCAATAATAATTACAACAGATCATAGGTAACAAATACTTTAATTTAGGATGAGTATGGCATTACTTTGAGCAAAAGTTTTCAAGCCGAATCAACATAGGTCAATAGACTATACCGTGATAAAAACAATCAAGTTAGTGATTTTCAAGCTTCATTCTACAATTGTGCTGCTTATTTTCTCTTAAGAAATTTCACATGGTAGCATCCATATTTTATGAAACGCTACTGGTAGCACTTTTTTAAGAATTTTCTACATGGTAGCATCCAACTTTTGCATTTAAATTTTCGCCTTAAACATACAAAAATGTTAGTTTGACCGTTACCATGTACTTTTGAATGTTACCTTGAAGTGTGAATTTCAAAAGTCATTCCTTCCTCCCTTGCGATTAGAGGTGTTCATTAGCGGGTATCCGACATTTCGGGTACCGTTTTAACGGCCCGTGTTCCAGCCTAATTAATACAGGTACTCGGATTTGGGGTACCCGAATAAGTCGGGTCGGGACACCGGGTACCCCGATTGTTCCTCACTTTCGGATTTTTCAATTTTTTTATTTTCTGGACTCGAGCTTTTGAATCTTAGCTTTCTTGCGTGATTATGGATAATCATCAACACAGCTAACCATCGACTCAGCTCTTTGGTACCTTCAAGTCTTTATTATGATATCAGTTACTGACCTTTTTATTGAAGTTTCATTTTTCAAGTCTTCATGACATTAGTTATTGACTTTTGATTCTTAATCTTTAATATAGTTGTAATTGGTAGCACTTGTGAGTTACTGACTAATTTTCTTTTATCTTATTATTTAATGGAGTATTATTAATTTAGCATTACTTATTAATCGGTTAGTCTAACAGCCCTTGGCGTATAAATAAATTATTATTAAAAAAAAATCTAATATAACGAGTCGGCCGGTACTCGTTTTAATTTATTTTATGGCCTATGATCCGACCCGATTGAGGTGGGTTGAGTACCCAACCCGTAATATAATATTATAAGCTATGAGTTGACGGGTCAACGGGCGCGTCGGGGTTTTTTTAAACAACCATAGTTGCGATACTCATTCCATTGCTGCCATACTCGCTTCCATTGCTGCCATACTCATTCCTTCCTCCCTTCTCTGAAATTGCTTCCTCCCTTCTCTGAAATTCCTTCCTTCCTCCCTCCTCCATTCCTGCGAACTCAGGTACTTGTCTCTGCGAACTCAGTCCTTCCTTCCTTTGTTGCGAATGAATACTAGGGAAATTATGAGTGTTTTTTTTTCCAGTCCTTTCGAATGAACACTACTACATTAGCGAAATTAGGGTTTTTCGTTGTTTAATCCCTTTCGAATTAGGGTTTTAGTCCCTTCAAAATTATGGAATTTTCAGTCCCTTTCGAAATTATGGAATTGTTCATTGATGTCCCTTCGAAATTAGGGTTTTCAGTCCCTTCGAAATTAGTATTTTCAGTGCCTTCGAATTTCATTGTTCACTTATGCGAAATTAGGGTTGTTTGCAATCAGGGTTTTTTTTTGTTTTTCTTCCATAAAATTGAATGGTAGATTGGATTTCATTTGTGGATTGGAATTATCAAATTTTAGTGCTGTTAATAAGTAGTCTCATGAATTAGGTGGATTTGTTGTTGGTTTTTTTTTGTTATTTTTTTGATTGGCTATTGGAATTGTTGATTTTTTTGATAGGTTGATTGGAATTATTTATTAGTGCCAACAATTTGACCTTATGAAATGCCAATAATTTGAATGAAAACAAAGTTATTATAACATTTATAGGCTTATCCCCTCCCCTTTTGGTATCTAAATGCGGGAAATGGCATCCTTTATTTTCCGCCTCTTTATTTTCCTCTATTCTCTTCTATCTAAACATAGTGTTATACAACTTATCTTAAATTACATTGAGTCAATTGGGAAAGATACTCCCTAAAATTGGTGTTATATCAAGTTAATCAATTGGTGGAACTATTTGATGTAGTGTGAACATCATTGAATCATACGTGTCAATTACATTTATTCATACGTGTCAATTACATTTATGTCATGCATGAAAATTACTAGGAATAGGCATTTTAGAGTATGGGTCGTGTATAGGGATCTAAAAAATAGCACTGAACCCGGACCTTCATATATTGCATCCAAACCCGCATCCAGACCCTAAAAAAACTTTTTTCATAAGTGGATTTTAAAGGTGTAAAATTTTAACCCTAATCTGGACCCTTAGGTCTTATAATCTAAAGAAAAATATATGAAATGTAGTTGTACAATATAAATGTTCTTACTGAACTGAATTCCAAAATCAGGCTAAAAAGTCATTATTTGGTTTTTATAAACTCAAAACTCATTTCCATATTATTGTAACTGCAAAGAATAATATCTAGCAGGAAATAATCGGTTCTCAAAAAGATGCTAAATAAATGTCTAATAATTATGAGTGAAGATGAATCTAAGTTTACCCTCAAATTGATATGTAAATTATGAAAAGAAACTCCAAAAACTATAAATTATTGAACACTATACTAGAGTTGTTGAATACATGTTCCATATTGAAGAAAAAAGCAGCTACATTTTTCTTATGATGTCTGTTTTGCGTTAGAATGATTTGAACCACCAAATTCTTCAATTTTAATTTGACGTGACCTTTGATCTAAGTTTTTGCCTTTAATTTTTAAAAGTTTGGAAGAAAGTTTGATTGGAAAACCCTAGATTTCTTACAATAAGGGTAGAAATCAAGAGGAGAGAGAATAGAGTAGAGCTTAACAAAATGGATATAATGTTTTGTAAAACCCTAATTTCACCATTTAACTCCAAAATTTAAACATTAAAAAATGGGTCTAAGGTTTGGATTCGGGTCTAAAGTATTTATTGGACTAGGACCTAGACTTGGGCCCCTAGGGTTACCAAAAAGACCCTTGAAACGAGTAAGGTCTAATAGGGTCTGGGTAGAGTCTTGGACTCTTACCCATCCCTAAAAATTACAAAGGGGGAATATGAAATTTTCTTAGAGCTTTGAAATACTCTAAAAATCATACGCAATAATTTATGTTATTTTGTTGGCAAGTTTGTTTGGGAAGTTGTTGAGTTTGTTACTTTTTTTGTATAAAGAAAATATATTTTTCTATTGTATTTTTTTTCATGCAAGTTCAAAATTTCAATCTATAACCAGGATTATCTGGATGTAGTTCGAGTCGTACTGTATTCTATTCTACAATCGTTCCTTAAATTGTAATCAATTAGCTAGACATCATCAATGAAGATCTGACCATCGATGTTGTAAACATTCCTAGACCCTAATGCTTCAACATATGTTTTATAGTTTTAGACCCCTCATTTAGTATGCACGTGGTTATTTTATTCATAAGTTGGTTACTGAATTTTTTTTTTTGCTAAACAGGTACATCGAAAACTGTATAGTCAACGTTAATAAAGATTACTTGAGCACGAGGATGGTGCAGAGTATTTTTCCTTCCTATGCACCGTTGTCTGGTCAGAGTGAACGAAAAGCCTACAGGGCTTTTATAATTCCATCAAACAAGTCACAAGATTTAGATTAGATTATTGGACTAAAGGTGCATTTGGGTTAGAATAATTTTGGGTCGGGTTAAAGTTGAGTTCTATGTTCACAAAGGTAATACACCACTATGAATCCAAATTTGAAGTTGGGCAAGACCGGGTCTATTTTATACACGTCTAGGCTAAATGATAAGTGAAACAAGTCGAAATGCTTGCCACCTTGGTTGTGTATGAAGCGTAAGTACATTATACTTTCGTTTCTTATCTTGGGTCCTAAACAACCTGGCAATGACATAGATGTTTATCTTGCACCTCTCGTTGAGGATTTGAGAAAGATGTGGGATGAAGGCGTTTCCGTGTTTGATGCGCATGCTAATGAGGAGTTCACCTTGCGTGCAATGCTCTTATTTACCGTTAATGATTTTCCGGCATTTGGCAACTTAGCAGGGTATCAGAATAAAGGGAAGAAAGCATGCCCAATATGTATCGATGACATGGAACTTACTTGGATTCCTAAATGCAAGCATGTATTCATGCTCCATTAAAAGTTCCTCCCACGAGATCACCAATATGGTAAGAAGAAAAAGATGTTCAACGGGGAGGTTGAGGAACGTATAGCTCGTCGACCGTTGACCGGTTATGAAGTTTATGAATAGGTTAAGGGAGTTGAAACTGTATTTGGTAAAACAGGGCAAGTGCAAGGGGGTGAAGACCGACTGTGGAAAAAAGAATCAATCTTTTGGAAGCTTCTATATTGAAGAGATCTACAGGTTAGACATTGTCTTGACGTTATGCATATAAGGAAAATGTATGCGATGCCATACTCGAGACGCTCATGAACATTGCAGGTAAGACAAAGGATGTTAAGGCTGTGTGAGATTTCTTTGAATGTAAAGGTATTCGTCTAGAGTTCTAGCCACATGTTATGGTGAGGAAGAAAAGAAATAGAGCTGATGAATTTGGTGGCAGTAACAAGGGAAAGGGCGGTAATAAGAAGATAAGTAATGACAAAGTTTATTTGCCTCTAGCTTGCTAAAAATTGTCCAAAGCAGAGAAGCAGGCATTTTGTGAGTCTTTGTATAGCATTAAGGTTCCGTCTGGGTACTCATCCCATATGAAGAGATTTGTAACCTTAAATGGTGAGTTAAAGTTGAGAAGCATGAAATCTCGCGATTGCCATGTAATGATGCAAGTGTTCTTATGAATTGCAATCCATAAAATACTGCCAAAACATATGAGATATTTATTACTGAGCTATGTTCGTTCCTCAACACAATTTTTAGTAAAGTTCTTGATCTCTTTAAACTTGATGTTTTTCTCGTTTACGTGATTATAACTTTATGCAAGTTTGAGATTTATTTTCCACTTTCTTTTTAACATAATGGTTCACTTTATTGTCCATCTCGTTCGTGAAATCAAGCTTTTGGGTGCAGTTTTTTTAAGGTGGTGTTATCCTTTAGAGTGACAAATATTCTACATTGTAGACCCGTCTGATAAAAAATAGTCATTGTTGTACCGGGAAAAAGAAGTATCCTTGATATAGGTGATGTTAAGGATGAGAAAGAATATGATGCTTTTGAAAACTCCATGCCCTTTATCAATCCAAAACTGTGGATGAAGATGATGTAGATCTTAGTTATACACGCGTAGATCATACAAAAGAAATATATTTGAATTAAGTAATTCACAAGGTATGAAGTATTTATGCTTTTTTGGCACTTTTTCGCATAAAGTAATTCAAACTTAGTTTGTTTTGAATGAAACTCGGCACACAATATTATTTGGTATATATTATTGTGTTGAAATGTTTAGAGTCGAAAACAATAGTCATATGCTTGATATTACGTGCTAAATTGAGTTTTTAACGTTTTTAAAGCGTTTTTGGCAATTTCTCGCATAAAGTATTTCAAACTTAGTTTGTTTTGCATGAAACTCGGCACACAATATTATTTGGTATATATTGCATTGAAATGGTTAGAATTGAAAACAATAGTTATATGCTTGAAATTACGTGCTAAGTTGCATTTTTGAGGTTTTTTAAGCGTTTTTAGCACTTTCTCTCATAAAGTGGTTTAAACTTAGTTTGTTTGCCACGAAACTTGGCACACAACACTATTTGGAATACATTATTGTGTCTAAATGGTTTAGAATCAAAAACAATAGTCATATGCTTGAAATTACGTGCTAAGTTGCGTTTTTTAGGTTTTTTAAGCGTTTTTGGCACTTTTTCGCATAAAGTGGTTCAAACTTGGTTCGTTTCCCACGAAACTTGGCACACAACATTATTTTGTATATGTTATTGTGTTGAAATGGTTATAATCGAAAAAAAATAGTCATATGCTTGAAATTACGTGGTAAGTTGCGTTTCTGAGATTTAAGTGTGATTATATTATGAATATTATTCTTATACTTTATTTTGAGATTTAAGTTTATCCTTAAAGTTATACTCCCTCCGTTTGTTTTTGTTTTTCCAATTTGCTTTTTGCACTGTTTTCAATTTAAATTTTAAACCTCAATATCTCTAAATACACATAATAAAAAATTATAAAAAATACACAATGAAAGTATACATTAAGACAAATCTAATGAGATTTCACATGGATATATTTTATCTTCTAAATATGTGTCAAAAACATTAATTAAATTTCTCTCTCCTTAAGGTGGAATATTCCAAGTGGGAAGAACATTAGAGAACGGAGGGAGTATTAAATTTCTAAGTTATTGCGTAAAGTTTTTATTTTGTGAGATTACAAGTTTTACTTGTTTTATAATTAGAAATATTGACTTTTGTGAAAATTACAAGTTTTAAAACTAGAAATATTGATTTTTGTGAAAATTATAAGTGTTAAAACTAGAAATATTGATTTTTATGAAATTATAAGTTTTATTTGTTGTATAACTAGAATGTTGATTTTTGCAAATCTAATAAGTTTACTTTTTTTTTTTTTCTAAACTTGAAATATTGATTTTTGGTGAATTTGTAGAATTTTGGAAACTTATTCAAATGATACAAATTTAACTTGAATTGTAATTAGAATATTTGATTTTTTATGAAGAGAATAAAGTTTTATTTATTGTAAAGCTGAAAATGTTAATTTTAGGAACTTATTTAAAAAGAAATATATTTTTGTAGTTACTTATGAAAAATATTAATTTGGATACTATTAATAGAGTGTTAAGTTATTAGTGTAAATTTAGTGAATTCTTAATAATAAAGTTATAAATAAAATTTAATGTGTAAAATAATAATGAACGTATAAAGACAAAAATTAATTTTACGTTATGATCAAGAATTTTATTAAATAAAAGTGGTTATCACCTAAGTTGATCAAAGTCAAATTGTAGTAATAAAAATGTGATGTACTTGTGTGAATCAATTTTGATTGAATGACTAATAGTAAGGTAATGTCGAACCATGGACCGGCATGAAAAATCCCGGCATCCGAGTTGGCCGGCACGTAAAATGTGATGTAATACAGGGGGTTCGATACCTATCTTGGTGAGCTCGAGCATAGTTGTATTGGAGGGGTGACAACTCCCACCATAGTTAGGGTTTAGGACTACGATCCTCACCTAAGCAGACCCTTATATATATTAGGTGGTATATTGTTGCGCTTGTTGATCAGTGATAAACTTGATTAGTGTTGATGCTATGATGCATGGTACGGTTATAAGTATTAACCAAATGAACTTACTTAAGTGTTAAGATTACCGAATTGTATAAGTGGCAGTAACGTACTTCTGTCAGGATTAAGAATGGTATCTTAATAATGACTTAAAAGTATGGAACAGAAAAAGAATATAGTAAAAGTATACGGTGGTGTCAATTAATTATAAGTTCGTACTTACATTATTATTTTGTAAATGTAGCGTATAATTTCCGTATTTTGAGCTGGATAAGAAGTTATGTTCTACGTTAAGCGCTGATTGATTTAATTGGCTGTCATCCGTTTATGGATGACAGCATTTTGCAGGACTTAGTTTCAAGTTCCGATCCAGGCCGCAACAATTACTATTTATCGAAAACTTAGCTGCTTTTTGTACCTTTATTGATGACTTGATGATGATGTAATTTTTTTTTTCATTTGGAGCAAACAATATTTCTTATCAGATGTAATATTTTATTTTTGTTTTAAAAAATTTCAGTTTTTATGATTTAAAGTTTTAACAAATCGATATTTTGAGACTTTCGCAATATTTTTGTATTAAATATTATTATTAAATGTTAATTATGTATCGAGATTCATTTTTAATTCATTTTTAACAAATGTTTTACTTATTTGGCTATGGTATTTATAAATTTGAAATTTTGCTGCTACTATGTAGAAAAAAAGAAAAAAAATTTGTGACAAAATTATTCAAATATAAATGCTAAGCAAGAACTAAAATATTGATGCAAAATTAAATAATAATGTAAAATCAATATTATATTGATCACTATACTACATATTTTAACTTTGAAAATAGGTGTTTAACAAATATAAATTTGAGGTGTTTAAGAAATAAAAAAGCTACCAAGCTCAAAAGTATTTGACTCAAAATAAATTAAACATAGAATTATTGACTACATACAAATCCCATCTAAAATATAAATAATATTAGATGATAATAATAATTAGGATAAATATTAAACAAATCAGTTTTGTTCTCCCCTTTCTACTACTCATCATCTCCTTCCTTATTCCCATGTTCCAAATCCCTTTCTCTTTCGCTGCACACAAAAGAAATTGCAACCTCTGATTCTCGATGAAGCTAGCAAGACCTGCAATCTCTGATTTTTGATAAAGCTAGCAAGAACCTTTCTTCTTCCTCTGAGTCTTTCGAAACACCACAACAATGGCCATCCTCCTCCTCTGATTTTGATTGAAGCACGTGGGTCCTCCCTCCTTTGCTTTCAACTTTTGAAGAAACAACAGCAAGTATATTCATCTTGCCTTCTTTATCTGATTTTCGAATTAAATAACCAAACCATAAATCCCTAATTTCATTGAGCATCAAGAACTGAATAACCAAGCTTTCCATTCAAGCCATTCAAAACCTAATTACCCTTTCCTCATTTCTCTGATTTTCAGTTTTAGATGTCGCAGAAGGCAGTGGCTATTGCCTTATCTTTCCCTTAATTCATTGCCGCCAATTCAGAGGTAAAAATTATATTCCTCTTAATTATTATTCCGTTTTTGATATTCTTGTCTTTTAATCCTCATAAATATCGAGATTATCAATTTCTTCTATGTTATTATATATTCTTATTGTTACTCATCATCATATTATCCCCACATTGAGATTAATTGGATCTTTTGAGATTTGAGGATTTGTGAAAAACATGAAAGGCGGTTTATTTTGGTTTTTGGTTAAAATCTAAAAATATCCAACGGGTCTTCTGTTTCCTTAACTCTTCACCCTTGAGCGAAGATTCAGTTTTCGTTCAGCAGTAACCAGCTACAACTACGATATACATCTCTCATTTAAGAAAATTTCACGGCATTAATTTTTGTAAAGATTTTTTGTTATTCTCCCTCCTTTCTCTTTACTGATTCATTTCATGTCCTTTTGAAATTAGTTAGGCTTGCTTTGTCGATTGAGTTGTTCAGTTACCTCGTTTGTTTGATATTTAATTGATGATTCTATGATTTTGGGTTGATTGAATAAACTTTGAGTTTAATTTGGCTATAGATAATGAGTTTGTTTGGTTTTTATCCAGTGAAATTATTTAATGTTACGGTTTTCAATTTTTCTAGTGAACAAATCGCAATTTTTCATTTTTGGCTGTATTAATACTATAATACAGAAGTAAGGCCATTGATGATATTCATTTCTAGGTCATGCTCGAAACCCAAACATTTTCCCCAGTAACAATCAAGGTATAAGTTCTTTAATCTTCTTCCATTTACCCGTTTTCAAATTAATTTGTCAATTAAGCTACTGATTTCGCCTATAATGCCCTCTTTTATTGCTCTCAAATTCTTCATTTCACTTTCATTTATGATGTGTAAATGTCAAGATACTTTATCAAAAACAATTTTCCATGATTTTAGTTCTTAATTGCTTCCAATTTTTTTCCTTTTGGGTTATTGTTTTTGGGAATTTTGTCTTTGCCTTTAATATTCAGTTATGCAAGTGGAAAACTTGGTTTTCATTTATCTGATTATTGTGTTCGTGGAATTTTTTTGTGGTATTTAAGTGTTTATCTGTAATGAAATTTGCTGTGTTGGGCGCTAGTAAAGGTAATGCCCACCAAGTGTTGATTTATTAATCCCTAGTTTTGTGTAGAACACCACGAATAGTACTTACTTTTTTTTTTATTGGTTTTCCATCTTTATAGGTAAATGTCGATTCTGGGAGGAGGTACAGAAGCTGAACCATATTGGTTCATGCAAGGAAAGCCAGCAGCAACGTCAGAACAAGAGAAATCAGCCACTTAGCAAAATCCGCTGACCAGCCCACCTTGCAGCATGACCCAAGCCTTGACCATGGAGATCTGGACCTAACCAATCATGGGGACGTCATCTCTATACATTTTCCTAGCCATAAAGGTCCAAGAAACATGTTGGAAGTGCACACAATCACCTAGAACAAAAGCACAAGGGAACCCAGTCACAGATAAGAACCATCAGCTGTTGATCCAACCTTCTGACCAGGCTACCTTGACGGACCAGCCCAGGTGTGACCAGAGTTCATGGGAGGACGTTGAGGGTAGAATTGGAATCTCCCTACATGGGCCTTGCTGTCATGGCCCAAGAACCCTCCTTTCAATCACCGGAAGTGCACGGAAAATCAAGGCGAAGGTCATGCAGTCAACAGAAACACACTGACAATAGGCTGCCTTATGTTATGATTCTGTTATGTTCTTTAATGAACACGTGCAACTCACATGGATAAAAACGACCGTTAGAGTTAGTTAACCACGTGTGTCTTCATGCCTTTGTTCATGTAGCCTAGTTCTATAAATATATGATGTAATCATTGTAAGAAACAAGTTTGATGAATAAAAAAATCAGAAAATTCACTAAGTGTGTTTTTCTTTCAATTGTTGTGCAATTGGGTTACTAAGGGTCAGTCTACCCTTAATGAACGTGTAAACCCTTGATCAGTCTTCAAGATCACACTTCATTCTATCCAAGAACACTGAGCATTCCATTGATTGATCAAAGGAAAGCATCGGGGTTGTGTTGAGAGGAGGCCTGGCAGTCCAGCTCTTGTCAAGACGCTGCATATCAGCCTTGGAATATCCTTCATCTTCGTTTCAAATCCAATTTCACGCGTTGACCAAGCGTAATTGGATCAATTGGTATCAGAGTCTCAAAGTCCTTGGGGTGCATAATTCAATTGGTTTTGATGAAAAGAATAGCCAAATACGAAGACATTAAAGGTGTGAAAAAGTTTCAGATTCTGTCAGTTTTTGGGGTCTGAAACTTGATCGTTTTGGAGGATGTCTTGTAGGATTTTTTGAAAACTGTTTTTACACAGTATTTCATATTGAGTGGGGAAACTTTTGGTTTTGGAATCTTTGGATTTGGTGTTGTGGTTAAGGAGATATGAATTTTTCTTTACAGACTACCCAAAACTGATGAAATCCGGGTACCTTGGTAAGTTGTCTTCGAAAACCTATCAAGATTGTCTTATTTTGCTCTCATCTTTCACCTAATTATCAATAACTATCCTAAATTCATTAAACCATATCATTTGTGCACTATTTCTTACGTTTTATAGGTTTCTTGATTTACCCATGTCATTGTTGTTTTCTTAAAGTACAGGAGAGTCTCATTTGTCTTTGTCTTCTGTATTTTCATTGTGTTTCCTTCATTTTTGAGTCTTTTTCATTGTTTCTTTTTTTCACTTTGGGTATTTTTGAGTCTAATTTTTGTTAAGCCTTGTGGTGTAGTCATTGGAGTTGTGGAAAAAGAGATGTGCAAGTGTTTTAGACCAAAGGTCACAAAAATAGTTCAGATTGGATGTTTGGAGGAATTTTTGAATTGTGATCAAACTAGACCACGTATTTGAGTATTTCCAATTTGGGGTGTTTGTAGACATCTTGAGGTGTGTTGTCACCAAGTTTCATCATACTTGGAGTTGGTTTGGTCGGGTTTTCAATAGCAAACATTTCATACTGATTTCTGAATTTGGGGCTGTTTGGTTCTGTTTTTCTTTCTGTTTTGTGCACAAAAAAAAATTTCCATACTTCATTTCTTTGTGTTTCCTTCTTTTCACTCTTATCCTTACTCTCATACTTAAAATTTTGAGAGATTCTTGATCCTTAGAATATGAAATCAACGATAGAAAACATGAACATACATAAATCCGTGGATAAACTAGAGTGTACACTTGAAAATCTTCAGCTAATAACATTGAATGTGACGGAGAAAAGGCTTGAAATGTTGAAAGTGGACTGTTACCGTCAAAGGGATTGTACTCAATTGAGTCTTTGTCTTAAAAAATTGGTGGATGTTAGGAGTCAAAAGCAAAGCTTGAAGAGGAGGCTTGAACTTCATGAAGAAAAGCTGAGATTTCAACAACAATTGCAAGAGCAACATGGGGATTCTAAAATGGTAATTGTTCATGAGTTTAATCCTGATGTTGATCCGGTTAGGATTAGATTTGAGATCATTTCCAAGCATGTTGATACACAAAGCACACCATTGTTTTCTTCTTTTGATCACAAACAAGAATCGTCCATTGTGGAAGATAGTGAAGTGATTGTTGAAGCATCATGTGTAGAGGTTGTTGATGATCTTGAAGAAACCGTTGAGGCAACTAATGTTGAGGATGTTGGTTCTTTTATGCAACCCTTAGAAGTGGTGAATTATCCTTCAAGTTTGAGGACTATTTCACATGTTGTGCAAGCTACGGAGGGAAAGTTTGTTCACATTGATCATGTTGTTCACATTGATCATGTGGATAAACAAACACACTTTGTAGAGTTTGTTCATGTTAGTAGATTTGTTGAGGTTCAACCTACAAAAATTCGAGGAAGGATTTTTTCTAAAAAGGGGAAAATGCAGCAAGTAGAGTGTCGCCTTGGAAATACAAGCAAGCTAATCTTCTTGGTAAGCTTGTTTAATATATGGGTGTGGTTCATTATGCAAGTAAGGGCAAGAGCATTCTTCCTTACATGTGTAATGGTCATGGTGAACCTGATTCCTAATTTAATTGAAGTTTTGCTAGTAGTTTGTGCTAGAAATATATGTACATTAACATTGCAATGCAGTAACTAAAACACAACAGCAGCCGAAGTTGTTCCATGCAGCAATTAATGAGTATGATAGTCTACTGTTCTTGTTTTGTTGGTTCAAGAATTAAGCACAACACAGAAGGTGGTGCAGCAACAGATTTATTTGCGTGCAACCGAATTCAGAAGATGTCCTATGCAACAACACATCAATGTTGTGCACACATTCAGCTAGTCAGTGTGCAGCAACAGTGTGCCATGATAGTAAGTATGTGCGTCAGTGAGCTGCACGCATGAACAGCTTATATCACCTTTAGATAGTTCATGCATACAAGTAGAGGGTTAAGAATTGAGGACAATTCTTTTTCCAAGAAGGAGGGATTGAACCATATTGGTTCATACAAGGAAAGCCAGCAGCAACGTCAGAACAAGAGAAATCAGCCACTTAGCAAAATCCGCTGACCAGCCCACCTTGCAGCATGACCCAAGCCTTGACCATGGAGATCTGGACCTAACCAATCATGAGGACGTCATCTGTATACATTGTCCTAGCCATAAAGGTCCAAGAAACATGTTGGAAGTGCACACAATCACCTAGAACAAAAGCACAAGGGAACCCAGTCACAGATAAGAACCATCAGCTGTTGATCCAACCTTCTGACCAGGCTACCTTGACGGACCAGCCCAGGTGTGATCAGAGTTCATGGGAGGACGTTGAGGGTAGAATTGGAATCTCCCTACATGGGCCTTGCTGTCATGGCCCAAGAACCCTCCTTTCAATCACCGGAAGTGCACGGAAAATCAAGGCGAAGGTCATGCAGTCAACAGAAACACACTGACAGTAGGCTGCCTTATGTTCTGATTCTGTTATGTTCTTTAATGAACACGTGCAACTCACATGGATAAAAACGACCGTTAGAGTTAGTTAACCACGTGTATTTTCATGCCTTTGTTCATGTAGCCTAGTTCTATAAATATATGATGTAACCATTGTAAGAAACAAGTTTGATGAATAAAAAAATCAGAAAATTCACTAAGTGTGTTTTTCTTTCAATTGCTGTGCAATTGGGTTACTAAGGGTCAGTCTACCCTTCATGAACGTGTAAACCCTTGATCAGTCTTCAAGATTACACTTCATTCTATCCAAGAACATTGTGCATTCCATTGATTGATCAAAGGAAAGCATCGGGGTTGTGTTGAGAGGAGGCCTGGCAGTCCAGCTCTTGTCAAGACGCTGCATATCAGCCTTGGAATATCCTTCATCTTCGTTTCAAATCCAATTTCACGCGTTGACCAAGCGTAATTGGATTAGAAGCGCATGCAAGATTTAAGCAATATGAATACAGGCGAATTCGAGTCTAGTTCTCACCACAGATTCATGCCCTAGGGATACGCATGATTTACTGGGGAGCCCGAGTCTCTCTACGATAAAATTGACCCAAAATCATTTGGTGACCGTGCTGCCAGGGGAAGACCTCCTAAGCTCGATGAGAAGCTGAAGAAATCTTCAAAGCGGAAAAAGGAGAGGGAGCTACTCTCTCAGCAGGCACCCTCAAGGCAAAGGCAAAAAATAAGGAAACCCGAGCTGCATATGAGACAATGTTAAGTATCATTCAGCAGCAGTTGGGAGGGCAGCCACTCAACATTGTTAGTGCTGCAGCTGATGAGATTTTGGCTGTTCTAAAAAATGATGCTATCAAGCACACAGATAAAAAGAAGGAGATTGAGAAGCTAGTGAGTTCTATTTCTCCTTCTGTGTTTGATAACCTAGTTAACTCCGGTAAGTTGATTACTGACTATCAAGAGGGTGGTGATGCAGCTCCATCAGCAAATGGGGATGGTCTTGATAATGAAGTGGGTGTTGCAGTGGAATTTGAGGAAAATGATGATGATGATGATGATAGTGATTTAGGTTCGGTACAGGATGAGGAGGAGGAGGATGAAGATCTTGCTGAAGCGTGTTCTTCAGAAGTTAAGCAAATGGGAGGGGACCTGCTGGAAGTTACCCACGAGGGAACAAGTGAAGTGAAGCGTTCCAAGATTGACTTGCTGATGTCAAAGTATGAAAGGTTCGTAATGGAACCTAGAGAAAGCATCCAAGAGATGTTTACAAGATTTACAAACATCACAAATGAACTTGTCTCTCTTGGAAGACTCATTCCCACCGATGAACACTTAAGGAAAATTCTAAGGAGTCTCCCTCAAGATGAACGCTGGAGAGCCAAAGTCACAGCCATCTAGAAATCCAAAGATTTTACAAAGTTCAATCTGGAAGAGCTAGTTGGTTCCCTTATGACTCACGAATTACCTCTGGGGACAGCAGACAGTTCTCGAAACAACGGATTGGCTCTGACAGCAGCTGATCAAGAAGAGTCAGAATGTGATGAAGAAGAGGCTGCCAAGTTGGTTTAAGATTCAAAAATTTTTTTACGAACAACAGATACACCAATCAAACAAACAATAAATAAAGAAGATCTTCCAATACCAAATCTAACCTTAAATGCCACAAATGTGAAAGTACTGATCACTTCATCAAAGATTGCCCTATGTGGAAAAACGAAAAGGTCAAGGAAAAGGCAACGGAAACAAGAAGACTACCAACCAAAAGAAATCTCAATAAAACCGACTTTTGCAAAGCCATGATTGTTGTATGGGGAGAATCCGAGAGTGATGTTGAGATAGAAAACCCCGAAGAAGAAGAAACAACTAATTTATGTCTCATGGCCTCACACGAGAGTAAGAATGAGAAGTCCAAAGGAAAGGAGGTAAAGTCTTCTAATTCATTTCCTAACCATCTGTTTAAATTAAATAGATATAAATTAATTGAGTTGCTTATGAAGACACAAGATAAATTGAAATAAAGTAATGATAAATGTCTCCAACTTGAAAAAGACCTTAAGATTAGTAAAGATCATGTTTCTTATATAAATGTCTTTAGATCCGATGTCCAAAATAAATTTTTTAATTTGCTAGATCAAAATGTCATTTTAAAGAAAACAATGGAAAGAGTAAAAAAGGAGAATATTATTCTTAATGTTGAATTGACCCAATATAATCTACTAGGCTTGAACAAGGAATTAAATGACACATTTATTAATGATTTATGTACTGATTTTCAAAAATTGAAAATCAACCTAAAATGAACCCAAGCCGACAATGATAAATTAGAACTTGAATTAAATTCAAGAGGAAAAGGGAAAATCAAAAATGTTTCCAAATGGACTCTAAATGCTAAAAGTAAAAATTCAGAAGTCCTAGATTACCATAAGAATAATAAAAAGAAAAAGGTCAATGTCGATCTCCCAAGTAGCAAAGTCTGTACCTTTTGCGGAAAAACTGGACATCTAAAAATCCAGTGTGCCAAAAGGGAACAACATATTGTCTCTAACAGAAGCTATGTTGATCGTACCTGGATTAAGAAAGTTGATTCATGTCAAATCGACAAGTAACCCAAGAATGACCGGGTTCCTAATTCTAACAACTAATTTTTCATGTAGGTTCTAGTGAGGGGGAACAATTTATGGTATCTCGACAGTGGGTGTTCTAAGCACATGACAGGTGATAAATCAAAATTTCTCTTATTGGAAACCTATGATGGGGGAACTGTGACTTTCGGTGACAACATAAAAGGTGAAATCATCGCCAAAGGAAAAGTAGGAAGGTCAAGTTCCCATGCAATTGATAATGTATTTTTGGTCGAGAATTTAAAACATAATTTACTAAGTATTTCTCAGTTCTGTGACAAAAGTAACTCTGTAAACTTCACTTCTGGAAAATGTATTATTTCTAGGAGTGACACAAGAGACACTATTCTGGAAGGGATCCGAAAAGGAAACACTTATGTTGTGGATATCAACACTGTTCCCAAATCGAGTCTAACTTGCCTTAGTGTCATAGAGAAAGATCCTCCTCTTTGGCACAAACGTCTAGATCATGCTAGCTTTTCTTTGATTAATACCTTAAGATCAAAAGATCTAGTAAGAGGATTGCCATCCATAAAATTCCTAAAGGATGAAATTTGTGATCCTTGTGCCAAAGAAAAACATATGAGGCTTTTAATGAGTTTGTTTCTTAAGCTAATAAAATACAAAAATCTAGTTTTAATCAACTTATTCACATAAGGTCAGATCATGGTAAAAAATTTAAAAATTCAAGCTTTATGAATTATTGTAATGAACATGGAATAAGTCATAATTTTTCCGCACCTAGAACCCCACAATAAAATGGTGTAGTAGAAAAAAAAATAGAACATTTGAAGAAATGCTTAGAACATGGAATAAGCCGAGACTTTCAATACTGTATGTTATATTTTAAATTGTGTACTGATAAGACCTATCACTTTTAAGGCCCCCTATGAATTGTTTAAAGGTGTAAAACCGAATATTTTCTATTTTCGCGTGTTTGGATGTAAATGCTTTGTTTATGTTAATGGAAAATGAAACATAGGAAAGTTTGATGAAAGAAGTGATGAAGCAGTATTTCTTGGCTATTCATCTCATAGTAAAGCTTATAGAGTTTACAACAAGAGAACGATGTGCGTAGAAGAATCCGTTCACATTATTTTTTATAAAACTAACTTTATGACAAGTGAACAGGATACAAATAATTTTAAAAAAGGTTTTGCAAATTTGGAAGATGATGAAGATTTAACAAAAGAGCAACATCAAAGAACAATAGGAGAACAGCTGATTCAAGAACAAACCGAAGTACCAGACCAAACAGAACAACTAGTAAATGAGGACCAGCAAGCTGTTCCCAATCCAACCGTTCTCAGAAATGAGCAAACTGATTGGACTAAAATGGGTATTTCGGAACAAATTGGATGAACACGGAATCATTGTAAGAAACAAAGCAAGACTCGTGGTCAAAAGATACAATCAACAAGAAGGAATTGATTATATAGAGACATTTGCTCCGGTAGCAAGGTTAGAGGCTATCAGAATTTTAATTTCTTTTACTGCTATTATGAATTTTAAATTATATCAAATGGATGTGAAATGTGCTTTTTCAAATAGTTTTCTTGATGAAAAAGTCTTTATGGAACGACCCTCTGGCTTTGAAAATTCCTTTTTTCTTGATCATGTCTATAAGCTTGATAAAGCTCTTTATGGGCTAAAACAAGCTCCTAGGCAATGGTATGAAATATTATCAAAGTTTTTGATTGAAAATAACTTTGTTAGAGGTAAAATTGACAAAACTTATTCTTTAAGAATAGAGGTTCTGATATTTTAGTTGTTCAAATTTATGTTGATGATATTATATTTGATGCTACCAATGAGTTTCTATGTAAAGAATTTGCTAACCTAATGAGCACTGAATTTGAAATGAGTATGATGGGAGAATTAAATTTCTTTCTTGGTTTGCAAATTAAAAAAATAGCTAATGAAATCTTTATTCATCAACAAAAATATATAAAAGAACTTCTTAAGAAATACGGTCTAAATAATGCTAAAACTAACCACACACCCATGGCTACAAATGTTAGATTAGATGAAGATTTAAATGGTATTGATGTTGATCAAACTATGTATCGAGGCATTATTGGTTCTTTATTATATCTAACTGCAAGTAAACTCGATATTGCTTTTAGTGTTGGTTTATGTGCTAGATTTCAATCAAACCCAAAAGAATCACATCATACAGCAGTGAAATGAATTCTGAGATATTTGAAGGGAACAGATGACTTGTCCCTATTTTATCCAAAAAGTGATGTCTATGATTTGAAAGGTTATAGTGATGCAGATTATGGAGATGATCTAGTAAACAGAAAAAGCACTTCAGATATGATACAATTTCTTGGTTCTTGTTTAGTATCTTGGTGTTCCAAGAAACAGAACACGGTTGCACTATCCACCGCTGAAGTAGAATATGTGGCAGCAACAGCTTGCTGTTCCCAAATGCTTTGGATCAAACAACAACTAATTTAAATGCATGCCTATTTATTGTGATAATAATAGTGCCATATGCAAATCTAAAGATCTAGTGCATCATTCTAGAGTTAAACATATACATATAAGACATCATTTTCTTAAGGATAGTGATCGCCACGGTCCGGGTTGGGCCGGTTCCGTTCCGGTTCCGGTTCCACTCCATCCGGTTTTGGTTCCACCCGGTTCCGGTTTTATTTGGAACCTGATTCGAACGTTCCAGTTCCGGGCGGTTCCAAACGGTTCCTTGGCGGTTCCGGCGGTTCCAACTCGCGGGACGGGCGGGTCGGAGCATCGGTTCCATTTTTTTTTCCTTTAAATATAATATAAAAATACTATAATATTGCAGACGTACCTTGATGATTACTTTATTATTAGCGAAATTCTTTGCTTGTCAAGTTGTCATCGTTATTAAAATATTTACTAAAAAGAATGAAAAAAATAAATTAATAACAAACGAATCAACAATAATGTCGATAAAGATGATTAATAAAAAAGAGGGAGAAAATGGACTTGAACCTAGTACCCAAAGGAATACTAAGCTGCCTACGTATCTCGAAGAAATCAAAGCCCACATAGTTCTTTGCCATACCTTTTATTTGTAGTTGTTGAATGTTGATTTATCGTTGTCCGATTGATCCTATTCGTCTTCGTCATCATCATCTGGTTGGTTAGATTCTTCCGCTGACTCTCCTTTTGACGATGATGCAGATGTATCCATCATCCTCCATGGATCATCTTCATTCCTTAGTCCTTGTGTTCGAATCTGCGCTTGATCCCAATCTTTCTTGCAAACACATATTTGAATACTTACGCTTCATACACAACCAAGGTGGCAAATTATAGATCACTAAAAGTACCGGCCAATACTATATTGAGAACTAAGATTTCCGAATGGGCTCATTCCATCCATACACAGTCCGAGCCTTAAATTACGAACCTCATCCCCAAAAGTCTTATGCAACCTATCAATACTCTTCCACTCCGGAGAATCAGATGGATGTGTAAGCAAGTGACCTTTCTTCATCCTATCTGCATGCCACCTCAAATTTAGCGCATCTTTCTTTATAGAAAACAAGCGTTTGAATCTAGGTATTATTGGAAGATACCTCAACACCTTAGCGGGGGCCCTTTAGCCTTCCAAGCCCCTTGACGCTTGTAGCGCAATAACCCACACCTAGGACACTCTTCTAAGTTCTCGTTTTCATTCCGATACAACACACAATCATTCGAACACGCATGAATCTTCTAGTACTCTAAGCCGAAAGGACACATGAGCTTTTTGGCATAATATGTCCACTTTGGAAGTTCATTTCCCTCAGGAAGCATCTCACCTAACGCTTCTAATAGCATTGTGAAACTAGCGACACTCCAATTGAACTTTGACTTAATGTTGAAAATCGTCAACACTGCTGTTTGTTTGGTGAACTTTGTACATCCAGGGTACAAAGGCTTTTGAGAAGCCTCTGTCAACAAGTCAAAAACACGAGGACGTTTTCCTAACTCATCCTCGACTCCCTCCATCATCTCATCAACACGATCCACATCCTCATCGACATTCTCTTCATCTGTCTCATACCCATCAACATGATCTACTACATCCTCATTGACATCGACCACATTATTGACGTTCTCAACAACACTTTTCTCTTTGTAAACTCCCTCCTCACCATGCCAAACCCAAACATGATATTGAGGCCTAAACCCACGTCGAAGTATGTGCTCCCTAAGGATATCAACACTATCTACCTTTGATACATTGCCACAACTGACACATGGGCAATAAAAACCAACTCCCCCCGTTCTAACTTGATGTTCAACCGCAATACTACAAAATTCTAATACGCCATCAATAAATTCCGACGATTCAATGCTTCCATACATCCAACAACGATCTTTTGTCATCCTAATTAGTGTGATTAATTGATTGAAAACAAAATTATACACAACTTTTAAAACATATATACTTATTTCTAACAAACATTTTTAACCCTAAAAAAATATATACTTATTTATACCAAATCTATTTAACCCTAGATATACATACTTCATATTCTAATTTTATACTTCATACTTCAATATTAAGCACTACATTATAAATAAAATCATATTCTAATTCTAATAGTTAAAGACATAACTATAACAACAAACCACATTTTTAAAAAATTACACAAATATTTAACAAACTAATAACATTAACTTGAATATTGTAACAAATAGTAAAATTTTGCTCAAATAATATCCAGATTTGGCATACTAGCATACAAGCAAAAGCAAAACATATCATTGGCAAATAACAATTCAAACAAAAATTCACTAAATTACTAAATTACATGTTAAACAATAAAGATATGAACTTGCAAATTAGTAAAATAAATATAATTACCTTGATTTCGTGCGTTATGTTATCTACAACGAAAAACAGAGAAACAAAATTCGTATACAAACGGTTGACATAATTTTCGAGTTTTTTCATGAATATCTTGCAAAACTTAAATGCTTAACAAATTAAAAGGAGAAAAAATACCTTAATGTCGTGGGTTTGGAAGATGAACAAGACCAAAGTATTAAATTTCGTGGGTTTATGAACCAAGAAGATGAAGAACTTTGAAGAAACTGTTATAACAACGCGTTTTTCGAGTTTGCAGATGAAGATGAAGAACTTTTTAAAGATGAAGAACTTTGCTGTTACGTTTGTGAAGATGAAGAAGAGGAACGAAGCAGATGAAGATGAAGATGAAGCGTTTTTTCAATGGGTTTTGAGAACAACCGCAACAATGAATTGAAGAAGTTGAGTTTGTGAAAAAAAAATTTGAAATGACGGGTTTTAATTTATTAAATGTTACGGTTACTGCGGGCCTTGATAACCGGAGCAATTAAGGTTTGTGTAAGGGTTATTTGCTGCGATCAAGAGCAAAACTGCAGCAATTATTCTGGGTCAGAAAGCACTCCGCGAGCCGCAGAGATTTAGGCGAGGCGTGGAGTTGGGTCTGTCTGCCTTTAAATTTTTTCTTCACTTTTTTTTAATACTTATTTGATGCGGTCCTTAGCATAACCGCAACAATTAATTGTGCTACTGAGTATTTGCTGCGGTCACGCCTTGAAACCGCAGCAATTAATTTTTTTTTCTTATTCTTTTTCCTATTTATTGCTGCATATATACAAAAACCGCAGCAAATTATACGCAGCAAATACGTTTTTTCCACTAGTGCCTATTAGGTGTTTGATTCCCGAATCATCTTTAGTCGGATGATTATGAGCGAAAGACGAACCACAATCAAACACATGAGCGTTATTACATATTTCTCACATCTTTGAAATAATCAAGGGAGCGTAGACTTGTGACCTCTCTAGTTAGTGGGTGGCATGGCCTGTGTTGTTGCTTATCTAGTGATCCCGAGTCGGTGGAACTGGCTGTTCTTCTTAGTATTGCGCTCTCATGAACCCATTGTATTTGCACACCCATGGCTAGGGAAGATTATTTCCTGTACACAGCTTGCGTTGTTCTGTCTTCCGCTTGCCTTGCATTACATGGCATTAGATTTGTGGGTTTCCTTCTGAAAACCCTCACGAGACCTTACTTGTCCTCTACGGGAGACCGAGGGGTTTAAAGGGCTTGTTGCACATGCTAAGTGCGACCGTGATTCTTACGAAAGTGAGTCTTAGGCTTTACTGTTTTTCGTAGTTCAGATTTGTTTTTGCCCCGCGCTTTCATTTTGTGCTGCTAGTTCATTTGCTAGGGACTAGCAAAGGTTTGGCTTGGGGGAGTTGATGTGCTCGTTTTTAGAGCACATTTATCTCCTCATTGTAGTGTCGAGTCTCGCATTTTAGAATACTTTTTACACACTTTACGCATGATTTTACCTTGTTCTTGTCTCCATGGTGTTTTGAGGGAATTTCAGGTATTTTCGGAGATTTCAAGGTATTTTACTTTGCGTACGAGACTTAGATGCTTTGATCGAAGATTAGACACGCGTACTGAAGCTTTCCCAAGCATTCCAAGTCTTCCTCAAGGTCCCCGCAAAGTCCAAAAGGCATCCAAAGCTTCAAAAGACGAAAATAGGCCAAGTAGGAAAGCATTCGGACGAATTGATGCTCCATTCGGGCGAATGGACACTGATTCGGGCGAATGGCTGATTGCTTCGGTCGAATGTTGCTGGATTCGGGCGAATGGCTTATAGCTTCGGGTGAATGGACCTAAAACTTCAAGGAAACATGCTCGGACTTGCTGGAAACCACGAATGGAGCCCTATTCGGTCGAATTAGGGCTGAACACAGTTTGGTCTAAACCGTAAACCAAACGGGACCAAACCGTAATTTAAATATTTGGTCTGGTCTATGGTCTAAATGGTATGGTCCGTTTTTTTAATTAAAAAAATGGTTTCCGGTCCGGTCCCGGTTTTAAAATATTTAGACCAGACCGGACCGGAAAACCGTAATAAATTCCGGTCTGATGAAAACCGTAAACCGTAGACCGAAACCCGTAATTTCCATTTTATTTAAAATTTTAAATGTTACTATTATCAATATTCTGGAAATAATAGGTTTAATCAGGTGATGGATACCAGGAATAGTCTGGATTCTGGAAGGGTGTCTAAGATTGCATAGTGCAGACCAAGATGGAAGATTAATTCTCTACTTGGCTACAGAAGGCTGGTGCCTTACGTGGAGATAAACATTATGACCCATGATTCTATTATAATCAATGGATGGCATACTGACTAGTGAGTATTATGAATTTACTTTATGTTTAATATTATAAAATTAGTGATGTACTTAACTATTAAAAATTTGTAATGTTTCGGATTTGGTGATGTATTTTGTTTACAGATTATCGTTTATCTTAGATTCTCAATTAAAAAAATACAAAAAAAAAATAAAAAACCGTAGACCAGACCGTTTTAGAACGGTCTGGTCTGGTCTGGTCCGGTCTGGTGTCTTGACTGGTCTGGTCTGGTCTGAAAAATTTCCAGATCGGAATTTCTGGTCTGGTCTGATTTTTCTGTCAAACCAGACCAGACCGGACCGTGTGCAACCCTAGGTCGAATGCGTGCCCATTCGGGCGAATAGACCTTCAATTCGGTCGAATGGAAGCCCCAGACTGCGCGACTTCTTTTCTTCACAAACCAAACTTCGAGGGCTTTTAGGGCATTTTACCCCTTTTGTTTCTTAGCCTATAAATACCCCTTATTTTTGACTTTACCATCAATGATTAGAGTCCTAAATTGAATTTGGAAAAATGCAAAATTAGAAATTTTTAATAAAGAACTTACTACTATGCAATATTAATTAACCCAAAACGTTATATATTAATTAACACAAAAAGAAGAAAAAATATCCATTAATTAACACAACAACGTCATATATTGTTAATTATATCACTTAATCAAAATTATATCACTTACCCAAATTTCTAGGACTCATAAATTACATTAATGTCAAAGAACCAAATCAACCAAAAGTTTAAACTGATAGTTCTAAATATTCCAGATAAATTGAAGAGTGCATCAAACTCTTTTGTCACATTGGCTTCTAATATCATATTGTGAACCAACACAAACAAAAGGCTAATATGATGGTTAAATTCTCGAGACATGAGATACACTCCATTAATTAATATTGTGATTCTGAATTCAGCAGATTTTTAAACTTTTACTCATATGAAATTAGGCCTAAAGAATTCAATAGTTAGAAGCTCCACTTACGGAAACCTTAAACCTATCTAATTTCAAAATTGAGATATTAATACCTTATTTATCTAAATTGGACAATTAAAGAAAATTAGGTAACAATAACACTGCAGTTCATCACACGAATACTCAAATTAATCATACATGTATACAATCGCAAAACTAGAAAACTCGAGCAATAATTGATATTGTGAATAAGAAATTAAAAATAATGGACAATCAAAAAAAAATGAAAGAAGAAAAGAGAGAAAAAGAAGGTTAACCTTGATGTCAAAATCAGCGCCACCTGTGGCGAAAAGTCCAGAATGAGGATGAAAATCTAGGGTTAGAACTGGTTTTGCATCGTGCCAATTGATTTGAAAAATTCCTTCTTTCACTTTATATTTTCTGATGATTTTTTAAAAGTAAAGAAATTAGTAAGAATGGCTATGAAATAATTACTAATATAATTAAGATTATAACTAATTACTTAAAGTTAATTAAGTTAATTATAATGAGAGGGAGAAATAGAGGGGATGAGGAAAGAAGACCCGGAGAAAAAGGACGTGCCACTTCTACATAGAGGGAAAGGGGTTGGTTTAGGTGGGGGATGATAGGTGATTTGATTAGGTCAAGTATAATTAGGGAGAGTCAAATATAATTAGTGAGAGTTAAAGTTCAATCAACAACTTGATCATAGAAACAAGTAAAGTGGCAATAATAATTACAACAGATCATAGGTAACAGATTCTTTAATTTAGGATAAGTATGGCATTACTTTGAGCAAAAGTTTTCAAGCTGAATCAACATAGGTCAATAGACTATACCGTGATAAAAACAATCAAGTTTGTGATTTTCAGGCTTCATTCTACAATTGTGCTGCTCATTTTTTCTTAGGAAATTTCACATGGTAGCATCCATATTTTATGAAACGCTACTGGTAGCACTTTTTTTAGAATTTTCTACATGGTAGCATCCAACTTTTGCATTTAAATTTTCGCCTTAAACATACAAAAACGTTAGTTTGACCGTTACCATGTACTTTTGAATGTTACCTTGAAGTGTGAATTTCAAAAGTCATTCCTTCCTCCATTGCGATTAGAGGTGTTCATTAGCGGGTACCCGACATTTCGGGTACCTTTTTTAACGGCCCGTGTTCCGGCCTAATTAATACGGGTACTCATATTTGGGGTACCCGAATAAGTCGGGTCGCGACACCGGGTACCCCGTTTGTTCCTCACTTTCGGTTTTTTCAATTTTTTTATTTTTTGGACTCGAGCTTTTTAATCTTAGCTTTCTTGCGTGATTATGGATAATCATCAACACAGCTAACCATCGACTCAGCTCTTTGGTACCTTCAAGTCTTTATTATGATATTAGTTACTGACTTTTTTATTGAAGTTCCATTTTTCAAGTCTTCATGACATTAGTTATTGACTTTTGATTCTTAATCTTTAATATAGTTGTAATTGGTAGTACTTGTGAGTTACTGACTAATTTTCTTTTATCTTATTATTTAATGGAGTATTATTAGTTTAGCATTACTTATTAATCGGTTAGTCTAACAGCCCTTGGCGTACAAATAAATTATTATTCAAAAAAAATCCTAATATAACGAGTCGGCCGATACTCGTTTTATTTTATTTTGTGGCCTATGATCCGACCCGATTAAGGTGGGTTGAGTACCCAAACCATAATATAATACTCCCTCCAAATCAATTTAGTTGTCCCATTTTTTTATTTGACAAAGTCTTTTTAGTTGTCCCATTTCTATTTTTGTCAATCTTTTTTTACCTACATATCCTTAGTTCACACAAGTAATTACGAATATATACCCCCAATACCTTACTAACCCAACTACCCTTCACTACTTACCCTTCACTACTTACCCTTTTTAATGGACTCCACACCATCCTTAATAATCGTGCCCAAGCAAATGAGACATCTAAATTGGTTCGGAGTGAGTATGATAAGCTATGAGTTGGCGGGTCAACGGGCGCGTCGGGGTTGTTTTAAACAACCATAGTTGCGATACTCATTCCATTGCTGCCATACTCATTCCATTGCTGCGATACTTAGTCCTTCCTCCCTCCTCCATTGCTGCGAACGCAGGTACTTGTCTCTGCAAACTCAGTCCTTCCTTCCTTTGTTGCGAATGAATACTAGGAAAATTATGAGTGTTTTTTTTTTCAGTCCCTTCAAAATTATGGAATTTTCAGTCCCTTTCGAAATTATGGAATTGTTCATTGATGTCCCTTCGAAATTAGGGTTTTCAGTCCCTTCGAAATTAGTGTTTTCAGTGCCTTCGAATTTCATTGTTCACTTATGCGAAATTAGGGTTGTTTGCAATCAGGGTTTTTTTTTTTGTTTTTCTTCCATAAAATTGATAGGTAGATTGGATTTGATTTGTGGATTGGAATTATCAAATTTTAGTGCTGTTAATAAGTAGTCTCATGAATTAGGTGGATTTGTTGTTGGTTTTTTTTGTTATGTTTTTGATTGGTGATTGGAATTGTTGATTTTTTTGATAGGTTGATTGGAATTATTTATTAGTGCCAACAATTTGACCTTATGAAATGCCTAATAATTTGAATGAAAACAAAGTTATTATAACATTTATAGGCTTTAAATGAATTAAACGGAGAATTAAACGTTAAAACGGTGAATTAAACAAAAACTGGAAGCTACCATGTGGAAAAAACTTACAAAATGATGAATTAAATGGAATTTAACAAGAACTTAACGGAAAATGTTATGACAATTAGATAGTGCATAAATTGGATGCTACCATGTCGAATTTTTTTAAAAAAGTGCTACCATTGGCATTTCATAAAAACTGGATGCTACCATGTGGAATTTCTCCCTTTCGTCTTCCTTCACTCTCCAAATCACTATTTTCATTATATTTAGGGTTTAAAGACCGCAAATTCATTCATTTTGAAGATTTCAAGAAAATCCATGGCTCATTCATCACATATTTCTCCTTTCGGTAAATCACTCTATACATCTCCATTTGCTTTATCTGTATCTTATTAAATGCTAATTTTTCACTTTTGTCTTTATCAACTGTGGATGTCGCAAGATTTAGCTCTCTTTTTTCTCCACGCAATTCGTAAGATTTCACCTTATTCTCAACCCTAATTTGATTTTTAATACATGTTCTAATGTCATTGATTGTACATTTAGGCTACAATTTTATTATAGTTTGAATTTCTTATATATGATGTTTTGATTATGTAAGTTGATGAAATAATTTGGTGTATTCTATGTAGCATTTGAGTAAAATTTTTTTCTTGCTTGATTTGTTTGGCAATGAATGATGGTGTACTTGGGGGCACATGGAATCGATTTGTACATTTGTAGCTCCCTAGAGAGGAATAGTTCCAAATAGTGAGCTTATATTGACCTTAGCTATATTCACAATGGTTTATGTATCTCTAAGATGACGAATAGTCCCACAACATGTTCTGCAGACAACCTAGTTAAGCTAATCCAGCTTGAAAAACTTTTTGAAGAGAAGTCTCCTATATATATCTAGCTACGTAGAGTCATAGACCTACTAAGTTGATATGAAAGAAAAAGTTCCATGTGAAAGTATAAAAAATGTTAGAGTTAAGTTTTTTCCTTGCTTGATTTTTTTATTAACGAATGATAGTGAAGATAGGGGCACATAAAATGGATTTGTACATTTATAGCTCCCTAGAGAAGCATAGTTTCCAATAGTGAGCTTAAATTGATATTAGTTATAGTCCCAATGATTTATGTATCACTAAAATGAATTTTAACTTTGTTGGTGGTTGTATATGTTTGCCACATTGTTCCATGATGATTTGGATGTAAATCAGTTTAACTATTTTTTTTTATGGAGAGATGGGAAAAATATTTTGTTGAAATGAGTTATGAGCTATAGCCGATAAGTCACTCCCAGCTTTATTGAGTAGCTTATGTTATGGTCGAGATAAATAGGAAACTTTGTTACGATTATCGGTAAGACTCCATACATTTAACACATTTTCTCCCTTTAGGTGTGATCATAGAGACATTTGGGTAATCTTATTATTGTTATCATTGTAGTAAATTTGGGAATCTATTATTATTCTTCTTCTATTGCATATAGAAAATTATTTTATGAAGTTAATTAGAATTGTAAGTTTGTAACCTTAAATGCAATAAGCATATACATTTTTGCCCTTTTTATTTGGAGTTGTATTTGGTTATTAATTGGTGGGCAATTTGCATCTTGTAGTTATCATACTCTATACTTTACTTTTTTTTTCCTTTGACGTTTTATCTATGCGATGAGATCTAAATGTAAGCAATTAATTTGACGAGACAAATAATGGAATCCTATAGGGCTAGAAAAAAAGACTTGCATGTAGTTCGCATTTCCTTGAAAAAGGCATACGTTTAAGTACCAAGTGAAGTACTTTGGTGAGAAACGAAAAGTAAGAGTATTCACAAGAAATAGATTAATACAATGCATATTTTTTAGTATTAGGGATATTGAACAAGATATGACCCATAAATGTGGGGTCAAAAATGGTAAGTGGGTAATGAAAAAAAGAGTATTCACAAGAAATAGATTAATACAATGGATATTTTTTTAGTATTCGGGATATTCAACATGTCAAAATGGTAAGTGGATACTATAATATTATGTAATTGAGGTGTGCCCTAATGCTAAAGGGCAACTTATATACCAATAGACTAAGACCACTATATGGATCTTAAAGTTGGGTTTTTAGAAAGAGCGGTGGTCGAAATGTAGATGCTTATATGCATGAGTGGAAATACATAGAGATGTAAAATTTGAAATGAAGATATAAGAAAATTTTAGGCATCATAGATATTGAGGATAAAATGGAAAAAATCGTTTGATGTTTTTGGCATGTGCAAGGACAAAGTCGGTGAATTAGTTAAGAAAATAAAGCGTTTGAACATTGAGTGTTTTAAAAGAGTGTAGAACACTGAAAATGACCTGAAAGACAAGAATGGAAAAATATATAATGAATTTAGATTTACATTTTGAGATAATAGAAAATCAAAATGAATGTTGAAGGAGAATTCATATGGACAACCATTAAAATGATCTTTTGGTTCATTTAGTTGAGCATAATCTTTCGGCGTTGTTGTTTTTGTTGATGTTTTATTTATCTTAAGGAAAAATTGACAACTATTTATAAAAATGACAAACCCTTGTTATATACTCCTATAATAAACTACCTCATAATTGATTTTCCTAGTTATAGTTTAGTGTTGGATAGGTTGATAAAAGAATAAACTATTCTCTTACCTTGATTGATTTGTTTGGATTCATGTAGCTTTGTATATATAAAAGACTACATCATAATTGATTTTCCTAGTTATGGTTTATTGTTGGATAGGCTGATTAAAGAATAAACTATTTTCGTACCTTGATTGATTTGTTAGGTTCATGTAGCAAGATTTTGGCATTATTGTTGCATTAACATTTAACATACCTATGGCTGCTTAAATTGGATGGATTCCTTTAAATGATATTGATATGAGATTTTTTTTTTTTTGGAAGGTAGATTTTTTTTTAAAAAAGGAACCTTTTAAAAAGATGGTTATAGTTTTGTAATTTGCAAGGTGGTTTTTTGTCATTTTTTCTTTAATCTTATCTTTTCATTCTTATGTGGAATATAAGTTCTTAATTGGTGAAGCATTGAAATAACTTAATTTTACAATTCATTATTAAGTTATATGTACAGGATATTTGGATATGATGCAATTGTCATGTTTGTTAAAGATATAGCTATGAATGTACGAGACTCTTATCAACAGATGGTGCCAAGTCCTGAATCAGAAAACAATAATTTTCACGAAGAAGAAGCATCTCGTGCAGTTTTTAATGTGTTAGATGGCATTTTGAAAGACACCTTGGATCGTTTGAAGACTATAAGGTGGCCATTTTTCTACAGTGCTCTTTCATCATTATTAATTCTTCTTTCGTGATATCACAACATCATATTCGAAGTGGTTTAAAACTGTACCAAATTTACATTTCTTCTATTTCCTTTAGATGTTTGAATGACATGTTCAAGTTTTAAAAAATTCAGTAGGCCCTTGAGTTTGTATCTATTTCATGTGACCCCTCATCATCTTTCAATTTGCTTTGTGGAAAAATAGAGTTCATACAATATTTGAACTGGACTTAGAGGATGGAGGTAAGTGTGGTAGGCTTGTGGGAACTAGGAACTTATAATGTGTTATTTTATTGATATGACAGGGAAGCTGTTTCAGTTCCTGAATTTTTATTGGCAAAGGATTCTGCTACCACTGACTGTCGTGACCTCGCATCACTTATTAGGGTTTTTCTGTGTGGAAGGTAAATTAGAGGCTGCGCATGGGCTCCGCCGTCAACTATTGGCAAAGTGTTATGTTCCTGATGTGATCACACAATCACCTAGTTAATGCATTTTGTAGAGCTGGATGCTTGGAGGAGGTTGATTGTCTTATCAAAGAGATGTTAGCTCAAGGTCCTTTGCCTAATTGCACGACTTTCAACACATTTATTAGGGGTCATTGTTTAAAGGGTGATATAGACAAAGCTTTGTCTGTATTTTCCTCAATGGCACAACATAGAATTAAGCCTAACAGGATTACTTGTAACATTCTTCTTCATGCTCTTTCTAAAGAAGGTTTGGTGGAAGGTGCTAGGAATCTACTCATGAGGATTTTAAGCGAGTGTGAGAAGAAGCATATCGATTTAATTACATCAACAATATTAATGGATGGATATTTTAAGAATGGTGATGTTGTTGAAGCTCTTCATTGTTGGATAAAAATGTTGCATGAGGGTACACAATTGGATGTTACTGCATTCAAATGTTCTTATTCATGGTTTTTGTTTAAATCAGGAAATAAAACTTGCATATATTTGGTTTGGAAAAATGATTGAGAGGATTTCTTCCTGACGTGTTCACTTGTAATTCATTTATAGGTTACTTATGTAAAATTGGAACATTTGATGAGGCATTGAAGATTCTTGGTATGATGCTGAAAATGGGAATAACCCCTAATTGTATTACTTATAAGATGCTTGTTCAAGGTCTCTGTTTACATAAAGAGGCTCATAAAGCCGCACAACTACTCTGCTATATGTTAGAAAATTTCATTGTTCCCGAGCCTATCATTTGGAATGCCATCATCCACAGTTATGCGGAGTGTGGAGCCACAAAAAGTGCATTTTCCATACAAGAACTAATGGTTGCTATTGGTGTTATTCCAAATACATATACCTATAATGCAATGATTTATGCCTTGCTGAAAGAAGAGAACATCAAACAAGCTTTATTTCTCAAAAGAGAGATGGATGATAGAAGTATTTCTCCTGATCTGGTGACTTACAATATGTTGGTGGGTGCCTCTTGTAATCTTGGGTTGATTGAGCTTGCACTTGAGTTACGCGATGAAATGATTAGGAGAGGGTGCTTCCCAGATGTTGTGACTTACACTGAACTAATTAAGGGTTATTGCTTCAAGGGTCAATTTAAGGAAGCAGAACAAATTTTTGTCAGATTATGGCGTTCTGGTCTCCAAGTTGACCATGTGCCATGCCAAATTTTGGTTAAAACTTACTGTAGATTCGGAGTGCTCAACCATTCAATTAGCCTCTTTGAAAATCTATTGAATGGATATAAATGAGTGTATGCGAGCTTGATAATGATCAATTCATTTAGAGACTAAGAAAGAAGCTTCGGAAGTGGGTAACTAATATTTTACACATCTTGAACTACTATGAATAGTGAATAGAGGTGGATGTGACAATGACGACAAACATTGGAATCGAATATAGTTACTCCATCAAGAGCATATTGTTCTGCAAGTTTCGTAAACGTCATTGAATCCCAATGATGTCGAACACTTGTCAGTTGTCACCTATGGGTCATTACTAATTAGTTACTCTCTCCAAGAGCTGGAGCTGTTGATTCTTGATATTTGCACCAATCCAAATCAATTTTTGAGGTATGTCTTTGAGTGTCTTTTCTTTGATCTTCTTAGCTGTTTCGATTTGTTATCTCGCCCTACTGTTCAAGATTTACTTAAAATAGTCAAGCATCCATATTTTTTGACTCAAAGCTTAAATCAGACTACCTATTATGGAGAACTTCTTTGTTAGCTTTAGTTTCTTATGTTAGATAAAAAAGATTAACACTATGTTTAGATAATAATTTTGGAAAGAAAAGAAAGAAAGGAAAGGAAAAGGGGGAAGGGAAAGGAAGGGAAGAGAAATTCAAAGAAAGTAACAATTTTCGCCACACTTTATGGTTTTAAAATAGGTTTCTTTATAGTTCTTATATTTCTAGTTGTTTGTAAGAATAGCATCTTGTAATGGTTGTTAATCCATGATTGTAAATCATTGGTTACGTAATAGGGTTTTGTTGTTCGATAGGCTCAAAATCTTCTATGAAAAAGTCGTCGTGTAACATAATGACTCATTTTTTTTTCATAGTCACGGTTTTTGCTTTGGAAAGGCAACAAAGAGGGGATGGAAATGATGAAGAGAAAGAGAAGGTTAATGACATTAATGGTGATAGTATTTTAGGTAGGTAAAGCTGTAAAGGCGAGGGAAGAAGAGGGGGGAAAGGAAGAGGAGAGAGATCTTTGGGTTTTTCCTTCTAAATCTTTCCAATGTTGAAAAGATTTGTTTAGTACAAAACATAATGGACTTATCCCCTTCAACTCCCTTCCTTCTATTTCCCTCCTCTCACCTTTTGGTATCTAAATGCGGGAAATGACATCCTTAATTTTTTGCCTCTTTATTTTCCTCTATTTTCTTCTATCTAAACATAGTGTTATACAACTTATCTTAAATTACATTGAGTCAATTGGGAAAGATACTCCCTAAAATTGGGGTTATATCAAGTTAATCAATTGGTGGAACTATTTGATGAAGTGTGAACATCATTGGATCATACGTGTCAATTACATTTATGTCATGCATGAAAATTACTAGGAATAGGCATTTTAGAGTGTGGGTCGTGTATAGGGATCTAAAAAATAGCACTGAACCCGGACCTTCATATATTGCATCCAAACCCGCATCCAGACCCTAAAAAAACTTTTTTCATAAGTGGATTTTAAGGGTGTAAAATTTTAACCCTAATCTGGACCCTTAGGTCTTATAATCTAAAGAAAAATATATGAAATGTAGTTGTACAATATAAATGTTCTTACTGAACTGAATTCCAAAATCAGGCTAAAAAGTCATTATTTGGTCTTTATAAACTCAAAACTCATTTCCATATTATTCTAACTACAAAGAATAATATCTAGTAGGAAATAATCGGTTATCCAAAAGATGCTGAATAAATGTCTAATAATTATGAATGAAGATAAATCTAAGTTTACCCTCAAATTGATATGTAAATTATGAAAAGAAACTCCAAAAACTATAAATTATTGAACACTATACTAGAGTTGAATACATGTTCCATATTGAAGAGAAAAGCAGCTACATTTTTCTTATGATGTCTGTTTTGCGTTTGAATGATTTGAACCACCAAATTCTTCAATTTTAATTTGACGTGACCTTTGATATAAGTTTTTGCCTTTAATTTTTGAAAGTTTGGAGGAAAGTTTGATTGGAAAACCCTAGATTTCTTTCAATAAGGGTAGAAATCAAGAGGAGAGAGAATAGAGTAGAGTTTAACAAAATGGACATAATGTTTTGTAAAACCCTAATTTCACTATTTAACCCCAAAATTTAAACATTAAAAAATGGGTCTAAGGTTTGGATTCGGGTCTAAAGTATTTATTGGACTCGAACCTAGACTTGGGCCCCTAGGGTTACAAAAAAGACCCTTAAAACGAGTAAAGGTCTAATAGGGCCTGGGTAGGATCTTGGACTCTTGCCCATCCCTAAAAATTACAAAGGGGGAATATGAAACTTTCTTAGAGCTTTGAAATACTCTAGAAATCATACGCAATAATTTATGTTATTTTGTTGGCAAGTTTGTTTGGGAAGTTGTTGAGTTTGTTACTTTTTTTTGTATAGAGAAAATATATTTTTCTATTGGATTTTTTTTTCATGCAAGTTCAAAATTTCAATCTATAACTAGGATTATCTAGATGTAGTTCGAGTCGTATTGTATTCTATTCTACAATCTTTCCTTAAATTGTAATCAATTAGCTAGACGTCATCAATGAAGATCTGACCATCGATGTTGTAAACATTCCTAGACCCTAATGCTTCAACATATGTTTTATAGTTTTTGACCCCTCATTTAGTATGCACGTGGTTATTTTATTCATAAGCTGGTTACTGAATTTTTTTTTTTTGCTAAATAGGTACACCGAAAACTGTATAGTCAACGTTAATAAGGATTACTTGAGCACGAGGATGGTGCAGAGTATTTTTCCTTCCTATGCACCGTTGTCTGGTCAGAGTGAACGAAAAGCCTATCAGGGCTTTTATAATTTCATCAAACAAGTCACGATATTAGATTAGATTAGATTATTGCACTAAAGGTGCATTTGGGTTACAATAATTTTGGGTCGGGTTAAAGTTGAGTTCTATGTTCACAAAGGTAATACACCACTATGAATCCAAATTTGAAGTTGGGCAAGACTGGATCTATTTTATACACGTCTAGGCTAAATGATATGTGAAACAAGTCGAAATGCTTGCCACCTTGGTTGTGTATGAAGCGTAAGTACATTATGCTTTCGCTTCTTATCTCGGGTCCTAAACAACCTGGCAATGACATAGATGTATATCTTGCACCTCTCGTTGAGGATTTGAGAAAGATGTGGGATGAAGGCGTTTCTGTGTTTGATGCACATGCTAATGAGGAGTTTACCTTGCGTGCAATGCTCTTATTTACTGTTAATGATTTTCCGGTATATGACAACTTATTAGGGTATCAGAACAAAGAGAAGAAAGTACGCCCAATATGTATCGATGATATGGAATCCACTTGGATTCTTAAGTGCAAGCATATATTCATGCACCATTGAAAGTTCCTCCCACGAGATCACCAATATGGTAAAAAGAAAAAGATGTTCAACGGGGAGGTTGAGGAACGTGTAGCTCGTCGACCGTTGACCGGTTATGAGGTTTATGAACAGATTATTGGAGTTAAAACTGTATTTGGTAAAACAGGGCAAGTGCAAAGGGGCGAAGATCGACTGTGGAAAAAAGAATCAATTTTTTGGAAGCTTCTATGTTGGAGAGATCTACAGGTTAGACATTGTCTTGACGTTATGCATATAAGGAAAAATGTATGCGATGCCATACTCGAGACGTTCATGAACATTCCGGGTAAGACAGGATGTTAAGGCCGTGTGAAATTACTTTGAATGTAAGGGTATTCGTCCGGAGTTGTAGTCACATGTTATGGTGAATAAGAAAAGAAGTAGAGTTGGTGAAATTAGTGGCAGTAACAAGGGAAAGTGCGGTAAGAAGAACATGAGTAATGACAAAGTTTATTTGCCTCCAACTTGTTAAAAATTGTCCAAAGCAGAGAAGCAGACATTTTGTGAGTCTTTGTATAACATTAATATTCCGTCTGGGTACTCATCCAACATGAAGAGATTTGTAATCCTAAATGATGAGTTAAAGTTGGAAAGCATGAAATCTCGCGATTGTCATGTAATGATGCAAGTGTTCTTAAGAATTGCAATCCATTGAATACTGCCAAAACATGTGAGATATCTATTATCGAGCTATGTTCGTTCTTCAACACAATTTTTAGTAAAATTCTTGATCTTTTTAAACTTGATGCTCTTCCCGTTGACGTGATTATAACTTTATGCAAGTTTGAAATGTATTTTTCACATTTTTTTAACATAATGGTTCATCTTATTGTCCATTTCGTTCGTGAAATCAAGCTTTTGGGTCCATTTTTTTTAAGGTGGTGTTATCCTTTAGAGTGACAAATGATAGTTCTACAAAGCAAAAGGAATGCAGCACAAAGTGAGGAGCCATTTATACTAGCCACACAGGCCAAGCAAATATTCTACATTATAGACCCGTCTGATAAAAAATGGTCATTGTTGTACTGGGAAAAAGAAGTATCCTTGGTATAGGTGATATTAAGGATGAGGAAAAATATGATGCTAAGTTGCGTTTTTAAGGTTTTTTAAGCGTTTTTGGCACTTTTTCGTATAAAGTGATTCATACTTGATTCGTTTCCCATGAAACTTGGCACACAATATTATTTAGTATATGTTATTATGTTGAAATGATTACAATCGAAAACAATAGTCATATGCTTGAAATTACGTGCTAAGTTGCGTTTTTGAGGTTTTTAAGCGTTTTTAGTATTTTTTCGCATAAAGTGGTTCAAATTTGATTTATTTGCCATGAAACTTGGCATACTACACTATTTCAATTTGGTATATGTTATTGTACTGAAATGGTTAGAATCGAAAACAATAGTCATATGCTTGAAAATGCGTGCTAAGTTGCATTTTTAAGGTTTTTTAAGCGTTTTTGGCACTTTCTTAAATTCTAATATTATATATTTAACATTGGTAAAATCTAATGTATAAGTATTGTATAAGCTTTTTTAATTTTTTCATACTCACTCCTATTCATAGAGAATGAGACATTTCGTTATTGGGTCAATTCACTGAAAATGTCTCATTTTTATTTTTGTTATTCTTTTTTACCCTTTTACGCTTACTACAACACCACAATAACACTTAATTATAAATGCTCTTACTGGAAAAAGAGAATTTCCCACCCACTTTTAAGTGGTCCTTCACTCTTTGGTTTTAGTGCAAAATCCAAATATCTCATTCTCTATGAGTAGGAGGGAGTATAATATTTAGGTTTTATACAACACTCTAGGGGAAACACGCACTTTGACGAAGGAGAAATGCGCGAATTGAAAGAAAAGGTGGTTGTGTATCTCTCTAATTTATGTGTTTAGTAGTGTAATTATTTTAGATTTTGTACTTTTGTATATGTATATATATATATAGTTAAATTATTGTTAGATTTTAATATACATATACTTTTGCCTTCCTGCAACTGCAGCATATAGTTATTTTTTTTTGTAACTATATGTTGCGGTTCCAGGAAAACCGCAGCCTATAGTGTGTTTTTGTGCTACAGTTTTAAATTTCAGCATTTAAAAAAGTCTATCTACTGCTATCACTTATGATTGGAGTTGAAACTGCAGCATACGGTGGCTAAAAAACTGCAGTGTTTAAGGTTTTTTCCACTAGTGGTATGGCATAGCTAACCCTACTCTTTTTGTAAAACTTTACATTATATTTACTTTATAATATGTAAAGTATGAAATATGTTGATATGTTTTAGTATGAAGTTAGTTTAATGAAATTATAATCAAGATTATATTAAGTACGTGTATGCTAAAAGTATTTTTAGTATGTTAATTTAATAATTTTTGAACAAGTTTAGGAAGTTGGGTGCAAAATTATATTCTAGTGATATTAAGTATAATTTATGTTATATATTAGTGCTAGTATGTTTATGAGTTCTGTGTTACATTTAGAATGTTATTATATTTAAGAACTTTTATGTTAGAACTTTTACTAATATGTTTATGTTAGCCTTCAAACTAGTTTATAAGGTATATTTTATGAATGTATTTTTTATTAAGAGTTTGATTTACTATTTTAAATTATTACAACTATTTTTGTGATAATAATAAAATAGCAATTTAAAAAGATATTTTTGAGAAATTTTTATAAGCTATTAAATATTGAAGTGTTTTTCTTGAATATATGAGATTTCATATAAAAGTAACTTTTAATCACTATTTAGAAGAAATATTTTATTTGCTAACTAATTGACCAAAATTTATGTAAAATGATGTAAAAGTACTTTTAGAATACTTGCCGCTCAAACTATGTGTGAAATATTGATTTTGTGAGATTATAAGTTTTACTTGTTTTATAATTAGAATTATTGACTTTCGTAAAATTTATAAGTTTTAAAACTAGAAATATTGATTTTTATGAAAATTATAAGTGTTTAAACTAGAAATATTGATTTTTGTGAAATTATAAATTTTATTTGTTGTATAACTAGAATGTTTATTTTTGCAAATCTAATAAGTTTACTTATTTTTTTTTCTAAACTTGAAATATTGATTTTTGGGGAATTTGTAGAATTTTGGAAACTTACCCAAATGATACAAATTTAACTTGAATTGTAATTAGAATATTTGATTTTTTATGAAGAGAATAGAGTTTTATTTATTCTAAAGCTGAAAATGTTAATTTTAGGAACTTATTTAAAGAGAAATATATTTTTGTAGTTACTTATGAAAAATATTAATTTGGAGACTATTAATAGAGGGTTAAGTTATTAGTGTGAATTCAGTAAATTATTAAAAATAAATTTATAAATAAAATTTAATGTGTAAAATAATAATGAACGTATAAAGACAAAAATTAATTTTACGTTATGATTAAGAATTTTATTAAATAAAAGTGGTTATCACCTAAGTTGATCAAAGTCAAATTGTAGTAATAAAAATGTGATGTACTTGTGTGAATGAATTTTGATTGAATGACTAATAGTAAGGTAATGTCGAACCATGGACCGGCATGAAAAATCTCGGCATCCGAGTTGGCCGGCACGTAAAATGTGATGTAAGACAGGGGGTTCGATACATATCCTGTAGAGCTCGAGCATAGTTGTATTGGAGAGGTGACAACTCCCACCATAGTTAGGGTTTAGGACTACGATCCTCACCTAACCAGACCCTTATATATATCAGGTTGTATATTGTTGCGCTTGTTGATCAGTGATAAACTTGATTAGTTTTGATGCCATGATGCATGGTACGGTTATGAGTATTAACCAAATGAATTTACTTAAGTGTTAAGATTACCGAATTGTATAAGTGGCAGTAACGTACTTCTGTCAGGATTGAGAAAGATATCTTAATAATGACTTAAAAGTATGGAATAGAAAAAGAATATAGTAAAAGTATACGGTGGTGTCAATTAATTATAAGTTCGTACTTACATTATTATTTTGTAAATGTAGCGTATAATTTCCGTATTTTGAGTTGGATAGGAAGTTATGTTCTGTGTTAAGCGCTGATCGATTTAATCGGCTGTCATCCGTATTATGAATAACAGCATTTTGCAGGATTTAGTTTCAAGTTCCGATCCAGACCGCAGGAATTACTATTTATCGAAAACTTAGTTGCTTTTTGTACCTTTATTGATGACTTGATTATGATGTAATTTTTTTTTCATTTGGAGCAAACAATATTTCTTATCAGATGTAATATTTTACTTTTGTTTTAAACAATTTCAGTTTTTATGATTTAAAGTTTTAACAAATCGACATTTTGAGACTTCCGCAATATTTTTGTATTAAACATTATTATTAAATGTTAATTATGTATCAAAATTGCCGCCCCTGTTACAAATATATATTTATCTTTTTATTCATTTTTAACAAATATTTTACTAATTTTGCTATGGATTTATAAATTTGAAATTTTGCTGCTATTATGTAGAAAAAAAGAAAAAAAATATGTGATAAACTTATTCAAATATAAATGCTAAGTAAGAACTAAAATATTGATGCAAAATTAAATAATAATGTGAAATCAATATTATATTGATCACTATACTACATATTTTAACTTTGAAAATAGGTGTTTAACAAATATAAATTTGAGGTGTTTAAGAAATAAAAAAGCTACCAAGCTCAAAAGTATTTGACTCAAAATAAATTAAACATAAAATTATTGACTACATACGAATCCCATCTAAAATATAAATAATATTAGATGATAATAATAATTAGGATAAATTTTAAACAAATCAGTTTTGTTCTCCCCTTTCTACTACTCATCATCTCCTTCCTTATTCCCATGTTCCAAATCCCTTTCTCTTTCGCTACACACAAAGGAAATTGCAACCTCTGATTCTCGATAAAGCTAGCAAGACCTGCAATCTCTGATTTTCGATAAAGCTAGCAAGAACCTTTCTTCTTCCTCTGAGTCTTTCGAAACACCACAACAATGGCCATCCTCCTCCTCTGATATTGATTGAAGCACGTGGGTCCTCCCTCCTTTGCTTTCAACTTTTGAAGAAACAAGATCCCTTATTCTGCATCTGATTTTAGAATTAGGGATAAAACAACAGCAGGTATATTCATCTTGCCTTCTTTATTTGATTTTCGAATTAAATAACCAAACCATAAATCCCTAATTTCATTGAGCATTAAGAACTGAATAACCAAGCTTTCCATTCAATCCATTCAAAACCTAATTACCCTTTCCTCATTTCTCTGATTTTCAGTTATAGATGTCGCAGAAGGCAGTGGCTATTGCCTCATCTTTCCCTTAATTCATTGCCGCCAATTCAGAGGTAAAAATTGTATTCCTCTTAATTATTATTCCGTTTTTGATATTCTTGTCTTTTAATCCTCATAAATATCGAGATTATCAATTTCTTCTATGTTATTATATATTCTTATTGTTACTCATCATCATATTATCCCCACATTGAGATTAATTGGATCTTTTGAGATTTGAGGATTTGTGAAAAACATGAAAGGCGGTTTATTTTGGTTTTTGGTTAAAATCTAAAAATATCCAACGGGTCTTCTGTTTCCTTAACTCTTCACCCTTGAGCAAAGATTCATTTTTCGTTCAGCAGTAACCAGCTACGATATACATCTCTCATTTAAGAAAATTTCACGGCATTAATTTTTGTAAAGGTTTTTTGTTATTCTCCCTCCTTATCTCTTTACTGATTCATTTCATCTCCTTTTGAAATTAGTTATGCTTGCTTTGTCGATTGAGTTGTTCAGTTACCTAGTTTGTTTGATATTTAATTGATGATTCTATGATTTTGGGTTTATTGAATAAACTTTGAGTTTAATTTGGCTATAGATAATGAGTTTGTTTGGTTTTTATCCAGTGAAATTATTTAATGTTACGGTTTTCAATTTTTCTAGTGAACAAATCGCAATTTTTAATTTTTGGCTGTATTAATACTATAATACAGAAGTAAGGCCATTGATGATATTCATTTCTAGGTCATGCTCGAAACCCAAACATTTTCCCCAGTAACAGTCAAGTTATAATTTCTTTAATCTTCTTCCATTTACCCGTTTTCAAATTAATTTGTCAATTAAGCTACTGATTTCGCCTATAATGCCCTCTTTTATTGCTCTCAAATGCTTAATTTCACTTTCATTTATGATGTGTAAATGTCAAGATACTTTATCAAAAACAAATTTCCATGATTTTAGTTCTTAATTGCTTCCATTTTTTTTCCTTTTGGGTTATTGTTTTTGGGTATTTTGTCTTTGCCTTTAATATTCAGTTATGCAAGTGGAAAACTTGGTTTTCATTTATCTGATTATCGTGTTCGTGGAATTTTTTTGATGTATTTAAGTGTTTATCTGTAATGGAATTTGCTGTGTTGGGCGCTAGTAAAGGTAATGCCCACCAAGTGTTGATTTATTAATCCCTAGTTTTGTGTAGAACACCACGAATAGTACTTACTTTTTTTTTTGTTGGTTTTCCATCTTTATAGGTAAATGTCGAATTTGGGAGGAGGTGCAGAAGCGCATGCAAGATTTAAGCAATATGAATACAGGACGAATTCGAGTCTAGTTCTCACCACAGATTCACGCCGTAGGGATACGCATGAGCCACTGGGGAGCCAGAGTCTCTCTACGGTAAAATTGACCCAAAATCATTTGGTGACCGTGCTGCCAGGGGAAGACCTCCTGAGCTTGATGAGAAGCTGAAGAAATCTTCAAAGCGCAAAAAGGAGAGGGAGCTACTCTCTGAGCAGGCACCCTCAAGGCAGAGCCAAAAACAAAGGAAACCCGAGCTGCATATGAGACAATGTTAAGTATCATTCAACAGCAGTTGGGAGGGCAGCCATTCAACATTGTCAGTGCTGCAGCTGATAAGATTTTGGCTGTTCTAAAAAAATGATGCTATCAAGCACACGGATAAAAAGAAGGAGATTGAGAAGCTAGTGAATTCTATTTCTCCTTCTGTGTTTGATAGCCTAGTTAACTCCGGTAAGTTGATTACTGACTATCAAGAGGGTGGTGATGCAGCTCCATCAGCAAATGGGGATGGTCTTGATAATGAAGTGGGTGTTGCAATGGAATTTGAGGAAAATGATGATGATGATGATGATGATGATAGTGATTTAGGTTCGGTACAAGATAAGGAGGAGGAGGATGAAGATCTTGCTGAAGCGTGTTCTTTAGAGGTTATGCAAATGGGAGGGGACCTGCTGGAAGTTACCCACGAGGGAACAAGTGAAGTGAAGCGTTCCAAGATTGACTTGCTGATGTCAAAGTATGAAAGGTTCGTTATGGAACCTTAAGAAAGCATCCAAGAGATGTTTACAAGATTTACAAACATCACAAATGAACTTGTCTCTCTTGGAAGACTCATTCCCACCGATGAACACGTAAGGAAAATTCTAAGGAGTTTCCCTCAAGATGAACGCTGTAGAGCCAAAGTCACAGCCATCCAGGAATCCAAAGATTTTACAAAGTTCAATTTGGTAGAGGTAGCTGGTTCCCTTATGACTCACGAATTACATCTGAGGACAGCAGACAGTTCTCGAAACAACGGATTGGCTCTGACAGCAGCTGATCAAGAAGAGTCAGAATGTGATGAAGAAGAGGCTGCCAAGTTGGTTTTAAGATTCAACAAGTTTTTTAGGAACAACAGATACACCAATAAAAGAAACAATAAAGAACGAAGATCTTCCAATACCAAATCCAACCTTAAATGCCACAAATGTGGAAGTACTGATCACTTCATCAAAGATTGCCCTATGTGGAAAAACGAAAAGGGCAAGGGAAACAGGAAGACTACCAACCAAAAGAAATGTTAATAAAACCGACTTTCGCAAAGCCATGATTGCTGTATGGGGAGAATCCGAGAGTGATGCTGAGATAGAAAACCCCGAAGAAGAAGAAACAGCTAATTTATGTCTCATGGCCTCACACGAGAGTAAGAATGAGAAGTCCAAAGGAAAGGAGGTAAAGTCTTCTAATTCATTTCCTAACCATCTGTTTAAATTAAATAGATATAAATTAATTGAGTTGCTTATGGAGGCACAAGATAAATTGAAAGAAAGTAATGATAAATGTCTCCAACTTGAAAAAGACCTTAAGATTAGTAAAGATCATGTTTCTTTTATAAATGTCTTCAGATCCGATGTCCAAAATAAATTTTTTAATTTGCTAGATCAAAATGTCATTTTAAAGAAACAATGGAAAGAGTAAAAAAGGACAATATTATTCTTAATGTTGAATTGACCCAATATAAATTACTAGTCTTGAACAAGGAATTAAATGACACATTTATTAATGATTTATGTACTGATTTTCAAAAATTGAAAATCAACCTAGAATGCAACCAAGCCGATGATAAATTAGAACTTGAATTAAATTCAAGAGGAAAAGAGAAAATGAAAAATGTTTCCAAATAGATTCTAAATGCTAAAAGTAAAAATTCAGAAGGCCTAGATTACCATAAGAATAATAAAAAGAAAAAGGTCTATGTCGATCTCCCAAGTAGCAAAGTCTGTACCTTTTGCGGAAAAACTGGACATCTAAAAATCCAGTGTACCAAAGAGAACAGCATATTGTCTCTAACAGAAGCTATGTTGATCGTATCTGGATTAAGAAAGTTGATTCATGTCAAATCGACACGGAACCCAAGAATGACCGGGTTCCTAATTCTAACAACTAATTTTTCTTGTAGGTTCTAGTGAGGGGGAACAATTCATGGTATCTCGACAGTGGGTGTTCTAAGCACATGACAGGTGATAAATCAAAATTTCTCTTACTGGAAACCTATAATGGGGGAATTGTGACTTTCGGTGACAACATGAAAGGTGAAATCATCACCAAAGGAAAAGTAGGAAGGTCAAGTTCTCATGCAATTGATAATGTATTTTTGGTCGAGAATTTAAAACATAATTTACTAAGTATTTCTCAGTTCTGTGACAAAAGTAACTCTGTAAACTTCACTTCTGGAAAATGTATTATTTCTAGGAGTGACACAAGAGACACTGTTCTGGAAGGGATCCGAAAAGGAAACACTTATGTTGTGGATATCAACACTGTTCCCAAATCGAGTCTAACTTGCCTTAGTGTCATAGAGGAAGATCCTCTTCTTTGGCACAAATGTCTAGGTCATGCTAGCTTTTCTTTGATTAATACCTTAAGATCAAAAGATCTAGTAAGAGGATTGCCATCCATAAAATTCCTAAAAGATGAAATTTGTGATCCTTGCGCCAAAGAAAATATATGAGGTCGGCCTTTAAACCAAAGAATGTGGTGACCACTTCAAAACTGCTTGAACTAATACATATGGATCTTTGTGGACCTATAAGAATTCAAAGCCGTAGTGGCAAACGATATGTATTTGTTATTGTTGATGATTATAGTAGATTTACATAGACTTTATTTTTATTAAGCAAAGATGAAGCTCTTAATGAGTTTGTTTCTTTTGCTAATAAAATAAAAAAATCTAGTTTTAATCAACTTATTCACATAAGGTCAGATCATGGTAAAGAATTTGAAAATTCAAGCTTTATGAATTATTGTAATGAACATGGAATAAGTCATAATTTTTCCGCACCTAGAACCGCACAATAAAATGGTGTAATAGAAAGAAAAATAGAACATTTGAAGAAATGGCTAGAACATGGAATAAGCCGAGGCTGTCAATACTGTATGCTATATTTTAAATCGTGTACTAATAAGACCTATCACTTTTAAGACCCCCTATGAATTGTTTAAAGGTGTAAAATCGAATATTTTCTATTTTCGCGTGTTTGGATGTAAATGCTTTGTTCATGTTAATGGAAAATGAAATATAGGAAAGTTTGATGAAAGAAGTGATGAAGCAGTATTTCTTGGCTATTCATCTCATAGTAAAGCTTATAGAGTTTACAATAAGAGAACTATGTGCGTAGAAGAATCCATTCACATTATTTTTGATAAAACTAACTTTAGACAAGTGAACAGGATACAAATAATTTTAAAATAGGTTTTGCAAATTTGGAAGATGATGAAGATTTAACTAAAGAGCAAAATCAAAGAACAGTAGGAGAACAGCTGATTTAAGAACAAACCGAAGTACCAGACCAAACAGAAGAGCTAGTAAATGAGGACCAGCAAGCCGTTCCCAATCCAGCTGTTCTCAGAAATGAGCAAACTGATCCAGTTGAAGTTGAGTAGAATAGCAATCAAGTCAATGACCCTGAGCCTACAACTGTTCCCACAAGAGATTTTGTACCAAAACCTTGGAAATATCAAAAATGTCATCTACTTGATTTGACAATCAGTGATTTGAACAAGGGAACACAAACCAGATCCCAAATGAGAAATTTCTGTGTACACTTCGCGTTCCTCTCAACACTTGAATCCAAGAATCACGAAGAAGCTTTAAAAGATTCCGAATGGGTTGTTGCCATGCAAGATGAACTGAATGAATTTGAAAGAAATAAAGTATGGCACTTAGAACTCAAACAAAAAAAAACAAAAAGGTGATTGGACTAAAATGGGTATTTCGGAACAAATTGGATGAACACGGAATCATTTTAAGAAACAAAGCAAGACTCGTGGTCAAAGGATACAATCAACAAGAAGGAATTGATTATATAGAGACATTTGCTCCGGTAGCAAGGTTAGAGGCTATCAGAATTTTAATTTCTTTTATTGCTTTTATGAATTTTAAATTATATCAAATGGATGTGAAATGTGCTTTCTTAAATAATTTTATTGATGAAGTCTTTGTGGAACAACCCCCTTGGCTTTGAAAAATCCTCTTTTCTTGATCATGTCTATAAGCTTCATAAAGCTCTTTATGGGCTAAAACAAGCTCCTAGGCAATGGTATGAAAGATTATAAAAGTTTTTGATTGAAAATAACTTTGTTAGAGGTAAAATTGACAAAACCTTATTCTTTAAGAATAGAGGTTCTGATATTTTAGTTCAAATTTATTGTTGATGATATTATTTTTGATGCTACCAATGAATTGCTATGTAAAGAATTTGCTAACCTAATGAGCACTGAATTTGAAATGAGTATGATGGGAGAATTAAATTTCTTTCTTGGTTTGCAAATTAAAAAAATAGCTAATGAAATCTTTATTCATCAACAAAAATATATAAAAGAACTTCTTAAGAAATACGGTCTAAATAATGCTAAAACAAACCACAAACCCATGGCTACAAATGTTAGATTAGATGAAGATTCAAATGGTATTGATGTTGATCAAACTATGTATCGAGGCATGATTGGTTCTTTATTATATCTAACTGCAAGTAACTCGATATTGCTTTTAGTGTTGGTTTATGTGCTAGATTTCAATCAAACCCAAAAGAATCACATCATATAGCAGTGAAAAGAATTCTGAGATATTTGAAGGGAACATATGACTTGTCCCTATTTTATCCAAAAAGTGATGTCTATGATTTGAAAGGTTATAGTGATGCAGATTATGCAGGTGATCTAGTAAACAGAAAAAGCACTTCAGGCATGATGGGCCGGTTCCGTTCCGGTTCCGGTTCCGGTTCAATCTGGTTCCGTTTCCACCCGGTTTCATTTGGAACCTGATTCGAACGTTCCGGTTCCCGGCGGTTCCACAATTTCTTGGTGGTTCATGAGGCGGTTCCGGCAGTTCCAACTCGCGGGACGGGCGGGTCGGACCATCGGTTCCATTTTTATTTTTCCTTTAAATATAATATAAAAATACTATAATATTGCAGACGTACCTTTAATGATTACTTTATTATTAGCGAAATTCATTGCTTGTCAAGTTGTCATCGTTATTAACATATTTACTAAAAAGAATGAAAAAAATAAATTAATAAGAAACGAATCAACGATAATGTTGATAAAGATGATTAATAAAAAAGAGGGAGAAAATGGACTGTAACCTAGTACCCAAAGGAATACTAAGCTGCCTACGTATCTCGAAGGAATCAAAGCCCATGTAGTTCTTTGTCATACCTTTTATTTGTAGTTGTTGAATGTTGATTTATTGTTGTCTGATTGATCCTATTCGTCTTCGTCATCATCATCTGGTTGGTTAGATTCTTCTGCTGACTCTCCTCTTGACGATGATGCAGATGTATCCATCATCATCCATGGATCATCATCATCGCCTTGATCATCATCATTCCTTAGTCCTTGTGTTCGAATCTCTGCTTGATCCCAATATTTCTTGCAAACACATATTTGAATACTTACGCTTCATACACAACCAAGGTGGCAAATTATAGATCACTAAAAGTACCGGCCAAGTACTATATTGAGAACTAAGATTGCCGAATGGGTTCATTCCATCCGTACACAGTCCGAGCCTTAAATTACGAACCTCATCTCCAAAAGTCTTATGCAACCTATCAATACTCTTCCACTCCGGAGAATCAGATGGATGTGTGAGCAAGTGAGCTTTTTTCACCCTATCTGCATGCCACTTCAAATTTAACGCATCTTTCATTATAGAAAACAAGCGCTTGAATCTAGGTATTATTGGAAGATACCTCAACACCTTAGCTGGGGGCCCTTTAGCATCCCGAGCCCCTTTACGCTTGTAGCGCAATAACCCACACCTAGGACACTCTTTTAAGTTCTTGTTTTCATTCCGATACAACACACAATCATTCGGACACGCATGAATCTTCTGGTACTCTAAGCCGAAAGGACACATGAGCTTTTTGGCATAATATGTCGACTTTGGAAGTTCATTTCCCTCAGGAAGCATCTCACATAACGCTTCTAATAGCATTGTGAAACTAGCGTCACTCCAATTGAACTTTGACTTAATGTTGAAAATTGTCAACACTGCTGTTAGTTTGGTGAACTTTGTACATCTAGGGTACAAAGGCTTTTGAGAAGCCTCTGTCAACAAGTCAAAAACAAGAGGATGTTTTCCTAACTCATCCTCAACTCCCTCCATCATCTCATCAACACGATCCACATCCTCATCGACATTCTCTTCATCTGTCTCATACCCATCAACATGATCTACTACATCCTCATTGACATCGGCCACATTATTGATGTCCTCAACAACACTTTTCTCTTTGTAAACTCCCTCCTCACCATGCAAAACCCAAACATGATATTGAGGCCTAAACCCACGTCGAAGTATGTGCTCCCTAAGGATATCAACACTATCTACCTTTGATACATTGCCACAACTGACACATGGGCAATAAAAACCAACTCCCCCCGTATTATTATTATTATTATTATTATTATTATTATTATTATTATTATTATTATTATTATTATTATTATTATTATTATTATTATTATTATTGTTATTTTGTTATTATTATTATTATTTTTATTATTATTATTATTATTATTATTATTATTATTATTATTATTATTATTATTATTATTATTATTATTATTATTATTAGTATTGTCATTATTATTGTTATTATTAATTTAAATAATTTATATTTATATATTATTATTATTATTATTATTATTATTATTATTATTATTATTATTATTATTATTATTATTATTATTATTTTCTTATTATTTAATATTAATTTGTTTTATTATTATTACAAGTATTTTATTTTATATTTTGTATTGTTATTATTATATTACTAATTATTGAAGTAAATTATATTTTTTTAATAAGCTAATGTATGGTTTATTTCCTATTTTAAATTTGTAGGATTTTGAAAACTTAGGAGACAATGTAGATTACTCTGGTAGATTTGTTACGGATAGTGAATTGGATTCCGTAGATGAATTACATAGTTGAGCTGATGAGATACCAATAACAATTGGTTTTTAATTACACGTGCTTCTTATAAACAAAAAGAAGGACGTTCTAGAGTTAGTTTGTATTTAAGATGTCACCACTATGGTAATATTAGGGGTGATTTGCATAACCTAGATAATGTTGTCCGACCTGGTTCTAAAAGTAGCACATGTCGGTGTAAATTTATGATTGTAGCAAGTAGTCGTAAACCAGGAGAAAGACCTTGGACGGTAAGGGTGTGTCATGGGGAAAAAGGTAGACATAACCACCGATTTTTAGTGTACAGAGATGGTCATGTAAGGGAAAATGGGTTGAATGTAGATATTCGGCAGCATATACGACAACTTAGTGCAGCAGGCATACAACCTGCCTTTATCATGACTTCAATTAGAGAAACTTTTCCTGGTTTTTTTTTTCTAGTATGAATCAAATATACAATACTAGAGATGAAACGTAGGACTCCCCTTCAACACTGTCTTTATATGGCCATAGAGCATAATTACGTGGTTTGGACATACTTGGATAGTGAAGGGGATTTGAGCAGATTATTAGTTGCAAATCCTACATTCATCCATTCTGGAGTACTTTGACGTACACAGAGGTAGGAGATGACACCAACGAAGGAGTACGGCACGCAAACGCCGATGACAAAGAGTACTTTCAATCGCTGGTCGATGAAGTCTTAAAAGCTGATGCGGCTGTTGTACGACGCTTGTCTCAGGTACTTGAACATGAATTACATGCTTATGGAGCCGATATACTTGATCTTTACGCAAGTCCACCTAGAAAGGGAAGACCAACCACAAGCAAAACACTTAGAAGCAATAAAAGCGCATTTAAATATAGTAGATCATCTTCTCGTGGTCGTCAAGATCTTCATCCCGCGTGAGATCCAGTGGTAGATCTAGCGGTCGGAAAACGCAATCCTTAGTTGGAATTAATTTTAGTTTCAACTTATCTGGTACATGACTTTCCTTGCCGTTATTGAAATTAGTTTGTTACAGCTTAATCTTAATAACCTTATTTTCAATAATTGCAGATGATCCAGTAGGTCGTGATTTTTCACTATTTCCATGGCCTCATCACATCTCGCACGTTCTCCCTCCTTACTTGTTTGGTTGGATTGATGTTATAGGTGATGGTAACTATTGTTTTAGAGCTATTGCCGTCACAGAGTTGGGAAGCGAGGAGGCATGACCTCTATTAAGACGTGCAATGTGCATGAAAATGCAAATGAACAGAGACCAATAGTAAGTGTGTATTTATCGGAGGAGGCGTAAGATAATGCTATATTCAGAATTGGTTCACACAGAAATGGACCTGCTCCTTATATTCACTAGATGGAAGCACCGATGGTATTGTACTCTGCAGCAACATGTCTTAACATTGGCATTGCTTATTGTGGTTTTGCTAATGGTAATCCGATGTACAACTGTTTGGTTCTTTCGTTAAGGAAAGCAGCGGGTGTGCATAGTGTAAATAAAGTTATACATATATGTTGGGTGAATAGAAATCATTTTGTTCAACTATTAATGAACGATGATTCATCTCCACTGCCGCCAGTCTAGTAATCATGTAGAGAAGCAATTGACAATTCTTCCAAGCATATAGAATCACATTTTAGTAGTAGGATTTTGCTTTGGAATAGACTATGCGGGCCACGACCACCACAACGTAATAACACCGCTGAAGATGATGTAAATTTAGATAGTCCATAGTGTAACACATTGTGTACATCATTATTTAGTTTAACTACACATGTAGATGAGATTCAATTTATAGATAGTCCATAGTGATACGATTGTGTACATCATTATTTAGTTTAACTACACATGTAGATGAGATTCAATACGTGGATGAAATTCAATATGTATAGAATTAATGTAAATTAATAAAAGCATTGATGTAAATTAATTTAACTATAATGTAAAAAGAATTAGTTTACAATTACAAAAACAAACAGTCTATGAAGGGCCTTGCCCCTTAAAAGTTTGCCATTCGGTAAATAAATCTCTAATATCAGAAACGTATACATCTAAAGCATGTATTTCCCGGGGGGTCATTTACGCAACAGGAGGCAGTCTTACCAATGGAGCGACTCGATTCGGCCTTTCATTTAGAATCTGTAAAAAAAAAAGGAAAAAGGGTGTGAATAACATATTAAACAACATCTAAATAACACAAACACATAATACAAAACAAATAAATTAAAAAAACTAACGTATTCTGCTCTGCTTTCAGCTGGACCAAAACCGGCACTCGGTCCTTCGCCAGGGAGGAGGTATGGGTGGGAGGACACTCTGAACCAGTCAACGTAACTAAGATCAGCCTCTGATGGAACAGATGCCCGACGAAGTGCCTGATCACCACGGGGGCCACAATAGGGGAACCTACTCCATGCCCTCCGTGTAAATAGGCGGAGAAGAAAAGGTCACGGAATAGGTATCTTGTGCCGGTCGTATAGCCTGGCTTGGTCTTATAGGAGGGAGGAAATAGCCTACACAAAGCCGACCTGTCGCACTGTCCTCTCCGGCAAATACACCTCGACGGTATCAAAGCAAGTGATACCCCCGATGTAGGTGGTTCATGGGTGCTCATTTAGCAATGCCCTTGGAGAAGTCATGTACGGAGTCAATTCCACCAGCATACAAGAAAAATTAAAATATGAAAATAATCTAAATTAAGATAACATGAATAACAAAGTGTGATGTGATGTACAATACCTGAGTTTCCGTCATGGAGTCCAATATCCTTCTGCAGTCCCTCAGCCTGTTGATCTCACGACCTCGCCTAGGTGTGGACCACATCTCCGTCCTAGTCTTATTAGGCACATCTCCTTGACGAGGATGAGGGAAGAAGGACAGAAAGTACTCATAAATCCATGTCTAAAGCAATATCAGGCAACCAGCAATGGTCTTGCAACCAACCCTAAACGCCATTCCCAGTTGTCGATACATGTAGGCCAGCGTCACCGCACCCCAGGCAATCTCATCCTGATTGATGTTGACGGTTAGTATCGGGTGAGGTCGCATGCCGGTTCTGGTCTTATCTGCACCCCAATATGCGTTGCACGTCGTGCAACATAATCGTCATCTCCCCCATGGCATGTGGAAGGTGTTCGTATCCGGCTGCCACCTCTCCACGAAGGCCAATATCAAAGCACAGTCAATGTGCTGGTGCATAATATAGGGTAGCCGGCCGAGGGGAGTGTTAGGTAGAACATCATTAAGCACATCAGACATATCCTGCAGTTCGATGATCACCTCCAACGGCTTCTTTCGACTACGGCACTCCAGAACCGGAGGCGTACGCTCAGAGCCGTCAAAAATAACTTTAGCTATGTGCCCTCAATAGCTGGGTATTAGGCGCGTATCTGTGGGCCCCCTGAGCTGCGGCGATGTGACCAACCAGTCCGTTCCAGCGGACTGTGAGTGCCTGCTCCTCCGTGGCGGCTCATCATCAACGTGACTATGTCCGGCATGCTCAGATGTGCCTACAGAACTACGGGCGGCACGTGTGAATTTATCGTCGACCCCGCGGACAACAGCCTAATCAACTGTGCGACCAACAACACTTTGGTACTCATCATCATCATTACTAGAAGCCACTTACTACTCTGTACGCTAGCCTGGTCATCAAACCGAGTGCGAACTTGGTGCAGCGTACTCGACTGTTAGGCCTCACTGTGTCTGGTAGCCTCTTCCTCCCGAGCCCTCCTAGCAGAACCCGTTACCCCCCTCTCATAAGGGTCCCCTTTGAGTAGGGTAGGCCTCGAACTATTCCTACTCAACAAGTGTCTAAAAAAACCCTTTTCTTTCCCTTGACTACCAGTCATTTACTACAATTTTGATAATGTAATTAACTATTAATAATAAATAAAAATAATCAAATATAATGTTAAATTAACCACTTGAATAAAAGACAATAATTAATTAACATATTAAACTACTCAATATCAACAAATATGATTTAACAACAACAATATTTAACTAATCATTATCAACTAGGCATGGCCACGGTCTGGGTTGGTCCGGTTCCGGTTCCATTTGGAACCTGTCGCGACCGGTTCCGGGCGGTTCCAAACGGTTCCTTGGCGGTTCATGAGGCGGTTCCGGCGGTTCCAACTCACGGGACGGGCGGGTCGGACCATCGGTTGCATTTTTATTTTTTCTTTAAATATTTATATAATAAAAAAATACTATAATATTGCGGACGTACCTTTGATGATTACTTGATTATTAGCGAAATTCATTGCTTGTCAAGTTGTCATCGTTATTAAAATATTTACTAAAAAGAATGAAAAAAATAAATTAATAAGAAACGAATCAATGATAATGTCGATAAAGATGATTAATAAAAAAAGAGGGAGAAAATGGACTTGAACCTAGTACCCAAAAGAATACTAAGCTGCCTACGTATCCCGAAGGAATCAAAGCCCACGTAGTTCTTTGTCATACCTTTTATTTATAGTTGTTGAATGTTGATTCATCGTTGTCCGATTGATCCTATTCGTCTTCGTCATCATCATCTGGTTGCTTAGATGCTTCCGCTGACTCTCCTCCTGACGATGATGCAGATGTATCCATCATCATCCATGGATCATCATCGTCGTCTTGATCATCATTGTTCCTTAGTCCTTGTGTTCGAATCTCCGCTTGATCTCATTCTTTCTTTCAAACACATATTTGAATACTATGTGGAGCAAGACGAGATCTCTTTTCGTCCAAAACTCTTCTACCTGCACTAAAAGCAGACTCCGACGCAATTGTTGACGCAGGAATTGCAAAGATATCCTTTGCAATTCTCGATAAAATGGGAAATTTTACAGATTTTTCTTTCCACCACTCTAAAATATTATAGCTACCTTGGTCAATTTCAAAGTGGTGTTTAAGATAACTATTTAATTCTAAATATGAGGTGGAGGGTGAAGAAGAAGATGATCCTACAAAACTATCATCTTGACTCATTATATTAGCTATTACCGAATTATAATAAGAGGGACGTGCCGAAACGCTAGCACGCCTAGACGTATCGCGTTTTGGGTTATATACACTAGCATAATAATCATAGAGTTCTGCTAAATATTTTTTACATGTTCCAACATAATTATGTACATCACTAGGCGGGCGATCTAACGATTGGTAGTAAAATCCTATTACTTTAATAAGGACTTCAGTTTTAAAACATGGGTCTAAAATGGTTGCAATTCCATAAATATAAGGAAAATTGGTAAAATATGTCTTCCATTTTTCCATCATATCTGCAAGAATCGGCTTCAAATATGGGTTAGTATCATCATGCGTATGTTTAAGGAGATGATACAAAATAGTAATACACTCACTTATTACTAAGTGAACGTTCGGTTCATAAACATATGAAAAAATCTTAGTTGCGTGGTCATACGCTTCTAATATATTATGTACACCTATAGCTAATTCCCAAGCGTCATCAGCTATATAGCTATCTGTACACTCACTATACAGTTGTGTTATAACTGGACGATAAGCAATCGCCTTTCTTAATAAATCGTTGGTTGAGCCCCAACGTGTAGGAGTATCTAATGACCAATACACTTTTTTTAGTTGATATTGGTCACATAATTGTTTATATCGTCTCTTTATCTTTCCAATCCTAAGCCACTTCACTATATCTCTAATTGATTCTAATAAATAGCTTAATTGTTTTATACCTGCTTGACAAGATAAGTTAACTATATGCGCACAACAACGTATGTGTAATAAGCTACCCCCAAGGATAAAACTAAATGCAGGTTCGTTATACAAAAGTTATATACATTTAATGTTAGCGGTTGCATTATCAGTTGAACAACAAAATATCTTATCTTGTTCCATTCTCTATATATCTCTACTAATCTATATTTTATGTAACACCCCGTAATTTATTGGGTTTAAAAAAATAAAATAAAATATAATAAAATAAAGAATAACAAAATAAAATAAATAAGTAATATTAAATTATATTATTTTACATAGTTAATTGTAAGAAATAAAGTAGGGTTAATTTTAACGGTAACGAGTTTTATCGCGTACGATGTTATCGTGTGACGTTTCTTTGTTGTTTTAACAATTATATAATAGTTACTTAATTAATTAATTAATTAAAAAAAATAATAATTAGGGGGAAATTGAAGGGGTGGCCGGTTGTGTGAGGGAATGGGAGGAGTCTTGTAACTCCTCTCATAAGTGTGTATTATGGCACATTAAGCTCATCCCTTAATTGCCTATTAATCCTTATGAAAACCATTTGAGTTCTTCACCCTTCTAAGCTTCCAAGTGAACCAAAAAAATCAGAAAAATTCTCTCCTTTGGGCTTGTGATTCGGCATTTCACAAAAAAAAAATTATTCTCTTGTTCTTCCATTCAATCTTTTGATCAAAGGGGTAAGTTTAATTGAATTGCTAGTTATAGATTTTATATACAAGGTGTTCTAAGATGAATTAAATTTTATGTATGATGATATCCTATGACTTTGAGGAGGATTGAGTATATTTTTATGTAATTTTCTTTAACAATCCTTTAATAAACCTTAATTTTGTTAAAAGGATTAAGTTATGTTCTTGATTTATATTCTTTAACAAAGTTTAAATTTGTTATAAGAATTGATTTTTTGTTGATGTTCAAATAAATTTATTTTATGGTTTAAATTTCTCTAACTAAATTTCAATTTGTTAGTAGAAATTAAGTTAGTATGGATTAAGTTATGTAGTTATCCAAGGGTTTAATAATCCTTTAGCAAAATTTGATTTGTTTGAAGGATTGTGTTATATTTATATATATGTGTCTTGATTTAAAAGGGTGATTTGGTTTTGTAATTCTCTACAAAATTTAATTTGTTAAGAGAATTAAGTATTTAATCTAGTTATTTTAATTTATGAAATTTCAAGTCTCTTGAAGGATTTTGTGAATGTGACCCTTGCTAGAGTTATTTTGGTCATGAGATTTAAAAAGGGTTGATAATGTATATATAAAACAATAATCATAATGAAATAAAAAAATATATATTTATATATGTATTCGGGCAGCAGCTGTTCTGTCTCGTTAAAGGTGCCGACTCGAAACGTTAGTCGTTTCCGTTGTTGGTTTATGTATCCGATGCGTTAAAAAACTCGTTAAACGCTTAAAATAATTAAAAATAGTAAATGGATGTTAGAAATTATGAAATTTGGTACCCAAGGTAATTGACGCGTTCCGAACGCAACGGCGAAGTCGGATTTTTCATTTGAATTTTCTAAACTGTCTGAAATGGCCAATAAAGTTTCTGGTCAGAAATTAATTTTTGGAATCATTGGAAATTGGATGAAAACATTTAAAATTATCAAGTCTTAGTTATATCTTAGTGGTATGGAGTGGATTAAATGTGTAAACACGATCTAATATGTGATCGTTTTGTGTGTGTTGTTTAGGACCTCGATTTATAAGAGGGCGAAATTCCTATTGTGCTTGAGCAACGTGTGTGTTTGCAGCGTTTAAGGTACACGCTTAGACCATACTGTTTATATGGTTGTGCAAGTAATGTTGTTTTATTTCTAATCGAGGCTTTGTAAATCACATAAGGATTAGACACCTCAAATAATATGAAATAATTAATTGGAAATTGAGAATTTATGTATTGTCACCCAAAGGTATTGACGTTTGGTTATGTTATCCAAAGAGGGTTAACAAATGGTTTGGAATATTATAAATTATTTTTCCCATGGCAGTTGTGGATCATTACGGTCACCATGGGGGTATGCATACTTTAGCCTTTGGCGACCCGAACAGGACGGGCAACGTCTTAGGTCGGTGGTTGCCTTGGGATTAGCTCTCCCAAGTGTATTCCACCAAAAATATTTGAAATTATACTTGAACGACCCGAACAGGACGGGCAACGTTACAAGTTGGAATTATCTAAAAATAAATGGTTTATACTTGAACGACCCGAACGGGACGGGCAACGTTACAAGATTGGAAATATTGAATAAAGAATATGTATTAGAGCCTTTGCATGCTAGGGTAAACACAATGCTTGTATTCAACCTGTTTGATATATGTATGAAGTCTCTGACGTGTATTGGCTGTTCTTTGGAACCTGCTACGTGTTGTCATACGACGTGCAGTAGGTTGATTGCAGGTGGGGGCTGGAGTGAGGACTCAGCTTAGAACCCGTAACCATCAAATCTAAGACATACTTTGTAATAAGTTTATGAGTCGAAATAACTCAGTTTATGTAACGAAAGTTTATGACGTTTTTCTTTTTATCTCGTACAACATTTTAGCTAGTCTAGAGGCCGGTAGGCTCTCGAGTTATATGTAAAGACTTCCGCTGACTTGTTTTATTTTGTTTGGCGTTGTTTCCTGCGTTGACCATATTCCTTTACCGTTGGAACGTTGACGATCCGAGTGAAAAATGAATTTTCTTGTGTCCGTTTGTGAACCGGAATCATGTTTTCATATGATTTTCCGGGTCACTTAAACCGGGCCGTTACATTTTATGTTTTCACCGGTATGTCTTTCTGGCATTGTCTAAAAAGCAATTATTCTTTTTTGAATAATCCAATTTTGATCTATCCAATGTTCTGTTACACACATATAAGATTCTAAATGTGGGGGAGCAGACCAAATGTCAGTTGTTATGCTAACCCTACCATTAAAAGATTTAAACATTTCAACTAATTCATAGCGCATTGATTCATATAATTTAATTGTGCATCTTTTAAGAGTGCTCCTAGGGATTGCTCTATATTGTGGTTGCAAAGTTTTTTTAGTGTAACGCTCGTATGCCCTACTTTCACCATGGTTAAATGGCAATTCATCACAAATTACATACTTAGAAAGTTCATCAATCATATCATTACGATTATATCTAAAAGGCATACCTGTGCTAGGAATGTCCCACTGTGTCTGTAGGCTTCCACTTGTGGTCCCGCTGCCACTTGCTGCATGAGTTTCTTTTGTGATTCCATGCTTCTTTGCCAAATGTTTGTTAAAAGATCCCGTACCACCATCTAACACGTATTCACAAAACACAATAAATAAATTTTTATAAAATATGAATATATAATGTATGTATAAAAAACTTAAAAAGTATTTACCTCTGGCGAAACTGTATGAAACTAAGGGCTTTACTCCTTGACTTTCACAAATTTGACAAGTGCATAAGAAAATATCTAGATTGTCGGTTGGTTCTTTTGTGAAATACGACCACACATGTGAAACAGCTCTACCACTAGGAGGTGGCATTGCCGGAAAAGGTTGTCTTACTGGTTCATCTTCATCTAAATAAATAATTTAAAATTATAAAACTATAATTAAATAAATAAATAATTTAAAATTTAATTAATTTGAAGAATAAAATTATAAAACTAACAGATAGTTTGGAAATTGACTCGTTTACCACGAGCTTGTCTTTGTTGTTGTTCTTGTAGTTGTTCTTCATGTGATCTTGTTGATGACTGTCGAGATACATGTATCCCAATAGGGGTCGTTGGTTCCTCTTCTTGTTCTTCTTCTTCATCAATTTGTATTTCTCTTTCCACTTCTTCTGCATAATTATGTAATTCTGGGTCGTACCCTTCTGGATAATTTGGTTCATAATTATAATTACTAATCGAAGGTGTTGTTGATACCGACGGAATAGAAGTGGCCTTTCTTTTGGAGGAGCTGGAACCTCCCAATGATTTTGCCACTTTAGTAACTTTTTTTGAGGCTTTTTTCAAAAATGAAGACATGATTGATAATATTGAAATAATAATAGAATTAAGAAATAAATAAATAATTAATAGACTAATTATGTAATTAACTAAATTAAGAAATAATTAAAAGACTAATTATGTAATTAAGAGAATAATTGCGTAATTAAAGAATTAAGTAGAGAGAGTAAGTAGAGAGAGTAGGAGAAGAGATGAGTTGTGAATGAAAATGATTGAAAGTGGTGGGTATTTATAGAAAAATCCCAACGGCTAGAAACGGCTAGTTTCCAACGACTCTTTTCACGGTTCCATGGAACCGGTGGGCCGATTCACCCGGACCGGTCCCGGTTCCGGTTCCGATTCCAACCCGCGGTTCTTAGGTCCGGTTCATGCAGTTTTTTTCGGCGGTTTCACGGTTCCGGCAACTTTTTTTCCGGCGGTTTCACGGTTCCGCGGTTCGGAACCTGTCGCAAACGGTTCCGGTTCCGGATCCGGTTCCAAGCGGTTCGGCACCGGTTCGGTTCCGGGTAACCCGCCCCGTGGCCATCACTATTATCAACAAATATAATTTAACAAAATATTAATTATTATTATTGTAATTAATTTTCTAAATTAACAATAATAACAATAATAATGATCATAACAATAATAATAATAATAATAATAATAATAATAATAATAATAATAATAATAATAATAATAATAATAATATTTAATAAAATAAATTAAAGTTAATATTTAAAAGAATAATAATAATAATAATAATAATAATAATAATAATAATAATAATAATAATAATAATAATAATAATAATAATAATAATAATAACAACAACAATAATAATAATAATAAAATAATAATAAAAATAAAACAAAAAAAAATTAATAATAATAATGATAATATTAAGAATATAATTTCAAAATAAAAGGAAAAAAAAACTGAGTCACACGTGACTCGACTGTGGGTCAGTCGCACGAAACTCGCGACTCGGCCATGGCTCAGTCGCATGTTTTTACCCATCATAGTGAGATTTTTTCAAAAAAGAGATGTCGCGATTACATTTATAGGGTGACTCTTTCAGAAATATGGTCGAAACAAGTACTTATTTGTCTATTTTTCAATACGTAGACCGAAAAGTTAGCATTGTGTTTTCCGGAAAAAAAACAAAGAAGGCGCCAAACACCTTACCGATCCCTCCTTGTTATTAATCACCAATTATTTCTCAAAATCCCAAGTTTTTTGTACTTGAAGTCACCATTCTCACTAATTTTCTTCTCTTTTAAAAACTCATCAGAAAATAATAACTAAAAAGAGGAACTGTTTAAAAAATTGGCACAATATAATTAATGTTAATAGGTTTAAACCGGTCGGATCCGGAACAGAATTTTAAGTATCCGGAAAACCGGGTTCTCGATTTTTCGGAATCGGGTCGACCCGGTATTCGGTTTTGAACACCCCTAGTACGTATGTAGCACGCGTCTTACCAATTAGTTAATCCTAAATGTGTAAACATTACGTGTCTCCACTTCTGCACTTGACTTCATTTGTGTCTCCGCAAAAAAACTTAATTGCATTTTTGCTTAAATTTAAGTGTAAACATTACGTGTCACCATTCTCACTAATTTTCGTCTTTACTTGCTGTTTGATAGAAAAAAATGAGCAATTTTTATGGAAAAATGCGAGTTTTAAAGGTATGAAAACACTAATCTAGGACTTAGACGAAGAAAAGTTAAAAACGAAGTAAAAGGCCCAAATGTTTAAAGATTCGAAAGTAAAATCTGATACGTGTTTATTGTTTTGGTCAAAACTTTTAATATACAAGTCTGAATGCATGCCACAAGACTAATGCCATTGAAAAGAAGATTTATTTCGACTAATTTTAGACCTAAACTTAACACATAACACGTCTTTTTGTCAATTTTTAATATATTATAACTTTATTTGGATTAATTTAGACGTAGACTCAATATATAAACTCATTTTAGACCTATGTTGACCTTAAGAAAAATATTATGCAATGAGAATAGTTTTGAATTTAAATAATAATAATAATAATAATAATAATAATAATAATAATAATAATAATAATAATAATAATAATAACAATAATAATAATAATAATGTTATTATAATAATTAGTTTTGAATTTAAATAATTTATTTGAATGTTTAATTATTTTTTAATATAATAATAATATATTACTTAAAATTTAGTTGTTAATTAATTTTTTATTTTTTATTAATTAATTTTTTTATTAATTTAGTTGATAATAGTGTTATTGAGTCCAATGGCAAATTCGTAATTTTTAAAGTCCAGGGGCAAATTCGTAATTTTATTTAGGGGGTGGCGATAAAATGAAAATAGTGGCGAATTATAACAATACTCATAAATCAAAGTTCAAATTTTAAGTGATGGGTAATGAAGTGGGGAATGGAATGGGAAAGTGTAGAGGGGGGTGGGGAATGAGGGTATAATAGTTTGGGGTAAACCCAAAACTAAAATGGGGGAAAGGAAATGATAGAAAGTGGCAAACAAACAAGAACAAAGGGAATTGGGTATTTCCATTCCCTTTCCCTTTAATTATTACCCCCAACCAAACGGCCTCTTATTGTGTTAAAATGATCACTTATAGTTTAAAATGATCACATTTATAGCCATACTAATCATTTATAACTTTAAGTGATTAGTTACAATCTTAATTATATTAGTAATCATTTCATAGCCATTCTTACTAATTTCTTTACTAATTTCATAGCACAGTACAAAACAAGTTTTAACCCTAGATTTTCATCCTCATTCTGGACTTCTCACCACAGGCGGCGCTGATTTTGACATCAAGGTTAACCTTCTTTTTCTCTCTTTTCTTCTTTCATTTTTGTTTGATTGTCCATTATTTTTAATTTCTTATTCACAATATCAATTATTGCTCGAGTTTTCTGGTTTTGCGATTGTATATATGTGTAACGGACAGTTCTTTTCTAAATACTATTGTATTGTTTATGTGAGATTAGGATATAATATGTATGTAGTTTATATTATGGACGATAATTATGTATTAAAGAAAGATGTAATATTTAAAATTTTATTTTAATGATTTAAGTTTTCTTTGTTTTTTTTTAAATTATGTTTTGTTTTATTTCTTTTTCGCAATAATCACGGTTCGATAGACTTCCGCTTAGCATTGCTTACTATTATATTACTTTAAACCTCTATTTAGAAAAGAACTATCCGTTACAATATGTATGATTAATTTGAGTATTCGTGTGTTGAACTGCAGTGTTATTGTTACCTGATTTTCTTTGATTGTCCAATTTAGATAAATAAGGTATTAATATCTCAATTTTGAAATCATATAGGTTTAAGGTTTCCGTAAGTGGAGCTTCTAACTATTGAATTCTTTAGGCCTGATTTCATATGAGTAAAAGTTTAAAATCTGCTGAATTCATAATCCCAATATTAATTAATGGAGTGTATCTCATGTCTCGAGAATTCAACCATCATATAGCCTTTTGTTTGTGTTGGTTCACGATATGATATTAAAAGTCAATGTGACAAAAGAGTTTGAATCTCATGCACTCTTCAATTGATCTAGAATAATTAGAACCATCAGTTTAAACTTTTGGTTGATTTGGTTCTTTGACATTAATGTAATTTATGAATCCTAGAAAGTTGGGTAAGTGATATAATTTTCATTATGGTGCAACATCCCTTGCTACTATAATTGAATTCTATTCAATCCTTGGTCTAATTGACAACCTAGGCAATTCATGTAGTTCATTAACTATTTCATCATCAATAGAGGAAAAGTATGTAATTTATTGATTTTGGATTACAATGACAATTGTAGTATGATATGTTGTGTCATATATACTTCATTTTGATTATAGAGTAGCATGAGAGAAGGAAGAGGATTATGTCAGAATGGAACTCAAAAACTTTTTTTTGTGGATAGTGGTACTTGTTCTCTAACTAAGACAATACCCAATTATACACTTCATAAGTATAAGATGTTGTAGATATGTTCGTCATCAAAGGTCAATTAGAAACAACCTCATTCTTGTAAATAAAGGCAAACGTAATTTTTTTTGAAGGGCCTAATAAGTACAATGGTTCTACTAATAAACTTTATTGATTTATTTACAAATTTTACAATAGAAAAATAATTTTTGTAGAATAATGATAGGGCCTTAGACCTCTCATGACCTAAGTTAGGTTACCATTGGTTTAAAGAGGGTAAATTTATGTACATTCGATTTCTTAAACCATGTCTAGTGAGATACACTTGGACCAATGCCAATGGTGGTCATTTTGTTTTAGAAAGTGAAAACCTTTGATTAAAAACAAAAAAACCATCAACGCCATTGGTGATTAAAAAAACCATGACATAGTTTGTTATCAACGAAAATCATCTCTTGATAATTTTTTTAAATAAACTAACGGTGAACTCTACATGTTCATACAACTTATGTTGATTGCAAGATGATTTAAGTGATTTAGAACATCTTATTTACTCTACCTTCAATGATTAGAGTCCTAAATTGAATTTGGAAAAATGCAAAATTAGAAATTTTTAATAAAGAATTTACTACTATGCAATATTAATTAACCCAAAACGTTATACATTAATTAACACAAAAAGAAAAAAAAATATCCATTAATTAACACAAAACGTCATATATTGTTAATTATATCACTTAATCAAAATTATATCACTTACCCAAATTTCTAGGACTCATAAATTACATTAATGTCAAAGAACCAAATCAACCAAAAGTTTAAACTGATGGTTCTAAATATTCCAGATAAATTGAAGAGTGCATGAGATTCAAACTCTTTTGTCACATTGGCTTCTAATATCATATTGTGAACCAACACAAACAAAAGGCTAATATGATGGTTAAATTCTCGAGACATGAGATACACTCCATTAATTAATATTGTGATTCTGAATTCGGCAGATTTTAAACTTTTACTCATATGAAATCAGGCTTAAAATTCAATAGTTAGAAGCTCCACTTACGGGAACCTTAAACCTATTTAATTTCAAAATTGAGATATTAATACCTTATTTATCTAAATTGGACAATCAAAGAAAATCAGGTAACAATAACACTGCAGTTCATCACACGAATACTCAAATTAATCATACATGTATACAATCGCAAAACTAGAAAACTCGAGCAATAATTGATATTGTGAATAAGAAATTAAAAATAATGGACAATCAAACAAAAATGAAAGAGGAAAAGAGAGAAAAAGAAGGTTAACCTTGATGTCAAAATCAGCGCCACCTGTGGCGAGAAGTCCAGAATGAGGATGAAAATCTAAGGTTAGAACTGGTTTTGCATCGTGCCAATTGATTTGAACAATTCCTTCTTTCACTTTATATTTTCTGATGATTTTTTAAAAGTAAAGAAATTAGTAAGAATGGCTATGAAATAATTACTAATATAATTAAGATTATAACTAATCACTTAAAGTTAATTAAGTTAATTATAATGAGAGGGAGAAATAGAAGGGATGAGAAAAGAAGACCCGGAGAAAAAGGACGTGCCACTTCTACATAGAGGGAAAGGGGTTGGTTTAGGTGGGGGATAGGTGATTTGATTAGGTCAAGTATAATTAGGGAGAGTCAAATATAATTACTGAGAGTTAAAGTGCAATCAACAACTTGATCATAGAAACAAGTAAAGTGGCAATAATAATTACAACAGATCATAGGTAACAGATTCTTTAATTTAGGATGAGTATGGCATTACTTTGAGCAAAAGTTTTCAAGCCGAATCAACATAGGTCAATAGACTATACCGTGATAAAAACAATCAAGTTTGTGATTTTCAGGCTTCATTCTACAATTGTGCTGCTCATTTTTTCTTAGGAAATTTCACATGGTAGCATCCATATTTTATGAAACGCTACTGGTAGCACTTTTTTAAGAATTTTCTACATGGTAGCATCCAACTTTTGCATTTAAATTTTCTCCTTAAACATACAAAAACGTTAGTTTGACCGTTACCATGTACTTTTGAATGTTACCTTGAAGTGTGAATTTCAAAAGTCATTCCTTCCTCCCTTGCGATTAGAGGTGTTCATTAGCGGGTACCCGACATTTCGGGTACCTTTTTTAACGGCCCATGTTCCGGCCTAATTAATACGGGTACTCGGATTTGTGGTACCCGAATAAGTCGGGTCGGGACACCGGGTACCCCGTTTGTTCCTCACTTTCGGTTTTTTCAATTTTTTTATTTTCTGGACTCGAGCTTTTTAATCTTACCTTTCTTGCGTGATTATGGATAATCATCAACACAGCTAACCATCGACTCAGCACTTTGGTACCTTCAAGTCTTTATTATGATATTAGTTACTAACCTTTTTATTGAAGTTCCATTTTTCAAGTCTTCATGACATTAGTTATTGACTTTTGATTCTTAATCTTTAATATAGTTGTAATTGGTAGCACTTGTGAGTTACTAACTAATTTTCTTTTATCTTATTATTTAATGGAGTATTATTAGTTTAGCATTACTTATTAATCGATTAGTCTAACAGCCCTTGGCGTACAAATAAATTATTATTCAAAAAAAAATCTAATATAACAAGTCGGCCGGTACTCGTTTTAATTTATTTTATGGCCTATGATCCGACCCGATTTAGGTGGGTTGAGTACCCAACCCGTAATATAATATTATAAGCTATGAGTTGGCGGTTCAACGGGCGCTTCGGGGTTCTTTTAAACAACCATAGTTGCGATACTCATTCCATTGCTGCCATACTCATTCCTTCCTCCCTTCTCTGAAATTCCTTCCTTCCTCCCTCCTCCATCCTGCGAACTCAGGTACTTGTCTCTGCGAACTCGGTCCTTCCTTCCTTTGTTGCGAATGAATACTAGGGAAATTATGAGTGTTTTTTTTTTCCAGTCCTTTCGAATGAACACTGCTACATTAGTGAAATTAGGGTTTTTCTTTGTTTAGTCCCTTTCGAATTAGGGTTTTAGTCCCTTCAAAATTATGGACTTTTCAGTCCCTTTCGAAATTATGGAATTGTTCATTGATGTCCCTTCGAAATTAGGGTTTTCAGTCCCTTCGGAATTAGTGTTTTCAGTGCCTTCGAATTTCATTGTTCACTTATGCGAAATTAGGGTTGTTTGCAATCAGGGTATTTTTTTTGTTTTTCTTCCATAAAAATGATAGGTAGATTGGATTTCCTTTGTGGATTGGAATTATCAAATTTTAGTGCTGTTAATAAGTAGTCTCATGAATTAGGTGGATTTGTTGTTGGTTTTTTTTTTGTTATTTTTTTGATTGGTGATTGGAATTGTTGATTTTTTTTGATAGGTTGATTGGAATTATTTATTAGTGCCAACAATTTGACCTTATGAAATGCCAATAATTTGAATGAAAACAAAGTTATTAAAACATTTATAGGCTTATCCCCTCCCCTTTTGGTATCTAAATGCGGGAAATGACATCCTTTATTTTCCGCCTCTTTATTTTCCTCTATTGTCTTCTATCTAAACATAGTGTTATACAACTTATCTTAAATTACATTGAGTCAATTGGGAAAGATACTACCTAAATTGGTGTTATATCAAGTTAATCAATTGGTGGAACTATTTGATGAAGTGTGAACATCATTGGATCATACGTGTCAATTACATTTATGTCATGCATGAAAATTACTAGGAATAGGCATTTTAGAGTATGGGTCGTGTATAGGGATCTAAAAAATAGCACTGAACCTGGACCTTCATATATTGCATCCAAACCCGCATTTAGACCCTAAAAAAACTTTTTTCATAAGTGGATTTTAAGGGTGTAAAATTTTAACCTAATCTGGACCCTTAGGTCTTATAATCTAAAGAAAAATATATGAAATGTAGTTGTACAATATAAATGTTCTTACTGAACTGAATTCCAAAATCAGGCTAAAAAGTCATTATTTGGTTTTTATAAACTCAAAACTCATTTCCATATTATTCTAACCGCAAAGAATAATATCTAGTAGGAAATAATCGGTTCTCAAAAAGATGCTGAATAAATGTCTAATAATTATGAATGAAGATGAATCTAAGTTTACCCTCAAATTGATTTTTAAATTATGAAAAGAAACTCCAAAAACTATAAATTATTGAACACTATACTAGAGTTGTTGAATACATGTTCCATATTGAAGAAAAATGCAGCTACATTTTTCTTATGATGTTTGTTTTGCGTTTGAATGATTTGAACCACCAAATTCTTCAATTTTAATTTGACGTGACCTTTGATCTAAGTTTTTGCCTTTAATTTTTAAAAGTTTGGAGGAAAGTTTGATTGTAAAACCCTAGATTTCTTACAATAAGGGTAGAAATCAAGAGGAGAGAGAATAGAGTAGAGCTTAACAAAATGGACATAATGTTTTGTAAAACCCTAATTTCACTATTTAACCCCAAAATTTAAACATTAAAAAATGGGTCTAAGGTTTGGATTCGGGTCTAAAGTATTTATTGGACTCGGACCTAGACTTGGGCCCCTAGGGGTACCAAAAAGACCTTTAAAACGAGTCAGGTCTAGTAGGGTTTGGGTAGAGTCTTGGACTCTTACCCATCCCTAAAAATTACAAAGGGGGAATATGAAATTTTCTTAGAGCTTTGAAATACTCTAAAAATCATACGCAATAATTTATGTTATTTTGTTGGCAAGTTTGTTTGGGAAGTTGTTGAGTTTGTTATTTTTTTTTTTGTATAGAGAAAATATATTTTTCTATTGTATTGTTTTTCATGCAAGTTCAAAATTTCAATCTATAACCAGGATTATCTGGATGTAGTTCGAGTCGTACTGTATTCTATTCTACAATCGTTCCTTAAATTGTAATCAATTAGCTAGACATCATCAATGAAGATCTGACCATCAATGTTGTAAACATTCCTAGACCCTAATGCTTCAACATATGTTTTATAGTTTTTGACCCCTCATTTAGTATGCACGTGGTTATTTTATTCATAAGCTGGTTACTGAATTTTTTTTTTTTGCTAAACAGGTACACCGAAAACTGTATAGTCAACGTTAATAAGGATTACTTGAGCACGAGGATGGTGCAGAGTATTTTTCCTTATGCACCGTTGTCTGGTCAGAGTGAACGAAAAGCCTACAGGGCTTTTATAATTCCATCAAACAAGTCACGAGATTAGATTATTGGACTAAAGGTGCATTTGGGTTAGAATAATGTTGGGTCGGGTTAAAGTTGAGTTCTATGTTCACAAAGGTAATACACCACTATGAATTCAAATTTGAAGTTGGGCAAGACCGGGTCTATTTTATACACGTCTAGGCTAAATGATATGTGAAACAAGTCGAAATGCTTGCCACCTTGGTTGTGTATGAAGCATAAGTACATTATACTTTCGTTTCTTATCTCGGGTCCTAAATAACCTGACAATGACATAGATGTATATCTTGCACCTCTCGTTGAGAATTTGAGAAAGATGTGGGATGAAGGCGTTTTCGTGTTTGATGCACATGCTAATGAGGAGTTCACCTTGCGTGCAATGCTCTTATTTACCGTTAATGATTTTCTGGCATATGGCAACTTATCAGGGTATCAGAACAAAAGGAAGAAAGCATGCCAAATATATTTCGATGACATGGAACCACTTGGATTCCTAAGTGCAAGCACGTATTCATGCACCATTGAAAGTTCCTCCCACGAGATCACCAATATGGTAAGAAGAAAAAGATGTTCAACGGGGAGGTTGTGGAACGTGTAGCTCGTTGACCGTTGACCGGTTATGAAGTTTATGAACAGGTTAAGGGAGTTGAAACTGTATTTAGTAAAACAGGGCAAGTGCAAGGGGGTGAAGACCGACTGTGGAAAAAAGAATCAATCTTTTGGAAGCTTCTATATTGAAAAGATCTACAGGTTAGACATTGTCTTGACGTTATGCATATGAGGAAAAATGTATGCGATGCTATACTCGAGACGCTCATGAACATTGCGGGTAAGACAAAGGATGTTAAGGTCGTGTGAGATTACTTTTAATGTAAGGGTATTCGTCCGGAGTTGTAGCCACATGTTATGGTGAGCAAGAAAAGAAATAGAGCTGATGAAATTGGTGGCAGTAACAAGCGAAAGGGCGGTAAGAAGAAGATGAATAATGACAAAGTTTATTTGCCTCTAGCTTGCTAAAAATTGTCCAAAACAGAGAAGCGGGCATTTTGTGAGTCTTTGTATGACATTTGTGAAATCAAGCTTTTGGGTGCAGTTTTTTTAAGGTGGTGTTATTCTTTAGAGTGACAAATGAGAGTTCTACAAAGCAAAAGGAATCCAGCACAAAGTGAGGAGCCATTTATACTAGCCACACAGGTCAAGCAAATATTGTACAGTTTAGACCCGTCTGATAAAAAATGGTCATTGTTGTACTGGGAAAAGGAAGTATCCTTGATATAGGTGATGTTAAGGATGAGGAAGAATATGATGCTTTTGAAGACTCCATGCCCTTTATCAATCCAAAACTGTGGATGAAGATGATGTAGATCTTAGTTATACACGTGTAGATCACACAAAAGAAATATATTTGAATTAAGTAATTCACAAGGTATGAAGTATTTATACCTTTTTAGCACTTTTTCGCATAAAGTAATTCAAACTTAGTTTGTTTTGAATGAAACTCGACACACAATATTATTTGGTATATATTATTTTATTGAAATGTTTAGAGTCGAAAACAATAGTCATATGCTTGATATTACGTGCTAAGTTGCGTTTTTAACGTTTTTAAAGCGTTTTTGGCAATTTCTCGCATAAAGTATTACAAACTTAGTTTATTTTGCATGAAACTCGGCACACAATATTATTTGGTATATATTATTACGTTGAAATAGTTAGAATTGAAAACAATAGTTATATGCTTGAAATTACGTGATAAGTTGCGTTTTTAAGGTTTTTTAAGCGTTTTTAGCACTTTCTCTCATAAAGTGGTTTAAACTTAGTTTTTTTGCCACGAAACTTGGCACACAACACTATTTGGAATACATTATTGTGTCTAAATGGTTTAGAATCAAAAACAATAGTCATATGCTTGAAATTACGTGCTAAGTTGCGTTTTTTAGGTTTTTTAAGCGTTTTTAGCACTTTCTCTCATAAAGTGGTTTAAACTTAGTTTGTTTGCCACGAAACTTGACACACAACACTATTTGGAATACATTATTGTGTCTAAATGGTTTAGAATCAAAAACAATAGTCATATGCTTGAAATTACGTGCTAAGTTGCGTTTTTTAGGTTTTTTAAGCGTTTTTGACACTTTCTCGCATAAAGTAGTTCAAACTTGGTTTGTTTCCCACGAAATTTGGCACACAACATTATTTTTTATATGTTATTGTGTTGAAATGGTTACAATCAAAAAAATAGTCATATGCTTGAAATTACGTGCTAAGTTGCGTTTTTGAGATTTAAGTTTGATTATATTATGAATATTATTACTATACTTTATTTTGAGATTTAAGTTTATCATTAAAGTTATACTCCCTCCGTTTGTTTTTGTTCTTTCAATTTGCTTTTTGCACAGTTTTCAATGTAAATTTTAAAACTCAATATCTCTAAATACACATAATAAAAAATTATAAAAAATACACAATGAAAGTATACATTAAGACAAATCTAACGAGATTTCACATGGATATATTTTACCTTCTAAATATGTGTCAAAAACATTAATTAAATTTCTCTCTGTTTAAGGTGGAATATTCCAAATGGGAAGAACATTATAGAATGGAGGGAGTATTAAATTTTTAAGTTATCACGTAAAGTTTTTATTTTGTGAGATTACAAGTTTTACTTGTTTTATAATTAGAAATATTGACTTTTGTGAAAATTACAAGTTTTAAAACTAGAAATATTGATTTCTGTGAAAATTATATGTGTTAAAACTAGAAATATTGATTTTTATGAAATTATATGTTTTATTTGTTGTATAACTAAAAAGTTGATTTTTGCAAATCTAATAAGTTTATTATTTTTTTTCTAAACTTGAAATATTGATTTTTGGTGAATTTGCAGAATTTTGAAAACTTATCCAAATGATACAAATTTAACTTGAATTGTAATTAGAATATTTGATTTTTTATGAAGAGAATAAAGTTTTACGTACTTATTATAAAGCTGAAAATGTTAATTTTAGGAACTTATTTAAAGAGAAATATATTTTTGTAGTTATGAAAAATGTTAATTTGGAGACTATTAATAGAGTGTTAAGTTATTAGTGTAAATTAAGTGAATTATTAAAAATAAAGTTATAAATAAAATTTAATGTTTAAAATAATAATGAACGTATAAAGACAAAAATTAATTTTACGTTATGATTAAGAATTTTATGTCGAATTGTAGTAATAAAAATGTGATGTACTTGTGTAAATGAATTTTGATTGAATGACTAATAGTAAGGTAATGTCGAACCATGGACCGGCATGAAAAATCTCGACATCCGAGTTGGCCGGCACGTAAAATGTGATGTAATACAGGGGGTTCGATACCTATCCTGGTGAGCTCGAGCATAGTTGTATTGGAGGGGTGACAACTCCCACCATAGTTAGGGTTTAGGACTACGATTCTCACCTAATCAGACCCTTATATATATCAAGTGGTATATTGTTGCGCTTGTTGATCAGTGATAAACTTGATTAGTGTTGATGCTATGATGCATGGTACGGTTATGAGTATTAACCAAATGAATTTACTTAAGAGTTAAGATTACCGAATTGTATAAGTGGCGGTAACGTACTTATGTCAGGATTAAGAATGGTATCTTAATAATGACTTAAAAGTATGGAATAGAAAAAGAATATAGTAAAAGTATACGGTGGTGTCAATTAATTATAAGTTCGTACTTACATTATTATTTTGTAAATGTAGCGTATAATTTCCGTATTTTGAGCTGGATAAGAAGTTATGTTCTACGTTAAGCGCTGATCGATTTAATCGGCTGCCATCCGTATTATTGATGACAGCATTTTGTAGGATTTAGTTTTAAGTTCCGATCCAGGCCGCAACAATTACTATTTATCGAGAACTTAGCTGCTTTTTGTACCTTTATTGATAACTTGATGATGATGTAATTTTTTTTTCATTTGGAGCAAACAATATTTCTTATCAGATGTAATATTTTACTTTTGTTTTAAACAATTTCAGTTTTTATGATTTCAAGTTTTAATAAATCGATATTTTGAGACTTTCGCAATATTTTTGTATTAAACATTATTCTTAAATGTTAATTATGTATCGAGATTGCCGCTCCTGTTACAAATATATATTTGTCTTTTTATTCATTTTTAACAAATATTTTACTTATTTTGCTATGGTATTTATAAATTTGAAATTTTGCTGCTACTATGTAGAAAAAAAGAAAAAAAATTTGTGACAAACTTATTCACATATAAATGCTAAGCAAGAACTAAAATATTGATGCAAAATTAAATAATAATGTGAAATCAATATTATATTGATCACTATACTACATATTTTAACTTTGAAAATAGGTGTTTAACAAATATAAATTTGAGGTGATTAAGAAATAAAAAAGCTACCAAGCTCAAAAGTATTTGACTCAAAATAAATTAAACATAGAATTATTGACTACATACAAATCCCATCTAAAATATAAATAATATTAGATGATAATAATAATTAGGATAAATATTAAACAAATTAGTTTTGTTCTCCCATTTCTACTACTCATCATCTCCTTCCTTATTCCCATGTTCCAAATCCCTTTCTCTTTCGCTGCACACAAAGGAAATTGCAACCTCTGATTCTCGATGAAGCTAGCAAGACCTGCAATCTCTGATTTGTGATAAAGCTAGCAAGAACCTTTCTTCTTCCTCTGAGTCTTTCGAAACACCACAATAATGGCCATCCTCCTCCTCTGATTTTGATTAAAGCACGTGGGTCCTCCCTCCTTTGCTTTCAACTTTTGAAGAAACAAGATCCCTTATTCTGCATCTGATTTTAGAATTAGGGATAAAGCAACAGCAAGTATATTCATCTTGCCTTCTTTATCTGATTTTCGAATTAAATAACCAAACCATAAATCCCTAATTTCATTGAGCATCAAGAAAATAATAACCAAGCTTTCCATTCAAGCCATTCAAAACCTAACTACCCTTTCCCCATTTCTTTGATTTTTAGTTATAGATGTCGCAGAAGGCGGTGGCTATTGCCTCATCTTTCCCTTGATTCATTGCCGCCAATTCAGAGGTAAAAATTGTATTCCTCTTAATTATTATTCCGTTTTTGATATTCTTGTCTTTTAATCCTCATAAATATCGAGATTATCAATTTCTTCTATGTTATTATATATTCTTATTGTTACTGATCATAATATTATCCCCACATTGAGAATTATTGGATCTTTTGAGATTTGAGGATTTGTGAAAAACATGAAAGGCGGTTTATTTTGGTTTTTGGTTAAAATCTAAAAATATCCAACGGGTCTTATGTTTCCTTAACTCTTCACCCTTGAGCGAAGAATCATTTTTCGTTCAACAGGGCTACGACTACGATATACTTCTCTCATTTAAGAAAATTTCACGGCATTAATTTTTGTAAAGGTTTTTTGTTATTCTCCCTCCTTCTCTCTTTACTAATTCTTTTCATCTACTTTTAAAATTAGTTATGCTTGCTTTGTCGATTGAGTTGTTCAGTTACCTCGTTTGTTTGATATTTAATTGATGATTCTATGATTTTGGGTTGATTGAATAAACTTTGAGTTTAATTTGGCTATAGATAATGAGTTTGTATGGTTTTTATCCAGTGAAATTATTTAATGTTACGGTTTTCAATTTTTCTAGTGAACAAATCGCAATTTTTCATTTTTGGCTGTATTAATACTATAATACAGAAGTAAGGCCATTGATGATATTCATTTCTAGGTCATGCTCGAAACCCAAACATTTTCCCCAGTAACAGTCAAGGTATAATTTCTTTAATCTTCTTCCATTTACCCGTTTTCAAATTAATTTGTCAATTAAGCTACTGATTTCGCCTATAATGCCCTCTTTTATTGCTCTCAAATTCTTAATTTCACTTTCATTTATGATGTGTAAATGTCAAGATACTTTATCAAAAACAGATTTCCATGATTTTAGTTCTTAATTGCTTCCAATTTTTTTCCTTTTGGGTTATTGTTTTTGGGAATTTTGTCTTTGCCTTTAATATTCAGTTATGCAAGTGGAAAACTTGGTTTTCATTAATCTGATTATCTTGTTTTTTGTGGTATTTAAGTGTTTATCTGTAATGGAATTTGCTGTGTTGGGCGCTAGTAAAGGTAATGCCCACCAAGTGTTGATTTATTAATCCCTAGTTTTGTGTAGAACACCACGAATAGTACTTACTTTTTTTTGTTGGTTTTACATCTTTATAGGTAAATGTCGAATCTGGGAGGAGGTACAGAAGTGCATGCAAGATTTAAGCAATATGAATACAGACGAATTCGAGGGAGCTACTCTCTGAGCAAGCACCCTTAAGGCAGAGCCAAAAACAAAGGAAACCCGAGCTGCATATGAGACAATGTTAAGTATCATTCAGCAGCAGTTGGGAGGGCAGCCACTCAACATTGTCAGTGCTGCAGCTGATGAGATTTTGGCTGTTCTAAAAAATGATGCTATCAGGCACACGGATAAAAAGAAGGAGATTGAGAAGCCAGTGAATCCTATTTCTCCTTCTGTGTTTGATAGCCTAGTTAACTCCGATAAGTTGATTATTGACTATCAAGAGGGTGGTGATGCAGCTCCATCAGCAAATGGGGATGGTCTTGATAATGAAGTGGGTGTTGCAGTGGAATTTGAGGAAAATGATGATGATGATGATGATAGTGATTTAGGTTCGGTACAGGATGAGGAGGAGGAGGATGAAGATCTTGCTGAAGCGTGTTCTTCAGAGGTTATGCAAATGGGAGGGGACCTGCTGGAAGTTACCCACGAGGAACAAGTGAAGTGAAGCGTTCCAAGATACACCAATCAAAGAAACAATAAAGAAAGAAGATCTTCCAATCCCAAATCTAACCTTAAATGCCACAAATGTGGAAGTACTGATCACTTCATCAAAGATTGCCCTATGTGGAAAAACGAAAAGGGCAAGGAAAAGGCAAGGGAAACAAGAAGACTACCAACCAAAAGAAATCTCAATAAAACCGACTTTCGCAAAGCCATGATTGTTGTATGGGGAGAATCCGAGAGTGATGTTGAGATAGAAAACCCCAAAGAAGAAGAAACAGCTAATTTATGTCTCATGGCCTCACACGAGAGTAAGAATGAGAAGTCCAAAGGAAAGGAGGTAAAGTCTTCCAATTCATTTCCTAACCATCTGTTTAAATTAAATAGATATAAATTAATTGAGTTGCTTATGAAGACACAAGATAAATTGAAATAAAGTAATGATAAATGTCTCCAACTTGAAAAAGACCTTAAGATTTGTAAAGATCATGTTTCTTATATAAATGTCTTTAGATCCGATGTCCAAAATAAATTTTTTAATTTGCTAGATCAAAATGTCATTTTAAAGAAAACAATGGAAAGAGTAAAAAAGGAGAATATTATTCTTAATGTTGAATTGACCCAATATAATCTACTAGGCTTGAACAAGGAATTAAATGACACATTTATTAATGATTTATGTACTGATTTTCAAAAATTGAAAATCAACCTAAATTGAACCCAAGCCGACAATGATAAATTAGAACTTGAATTAAATTCAAGAGGAAAAGGAAAAATCAAAAATGTTTCCAAATGGATTCTAAATGCTAAAAGTAAAAATTCAGAAGTCCTAGATTACCATAAGAATAATAAAAAGAAAAAGGTCAATGTCGATCTCCCAAGTAGCAAAGTCTGTACCTTTTGCGGAAAAACTGGACATCTAAAAATCCAGTGTGCCAAAAGGGAACAGCATATTGTCTCTAACAGAAGCTATGTTGATCGAATCTGGATTAAGAAAGTTGATTCATGTCAAATCGACAAGTAACCCAAGAATGACCGGGTTCCTAATTCTAACAACTAATTTTTCATTTAGGTTCTAGTGAGAGGGAACAATTCATGGTATCTCGACAGTGGGTTTTCTAAGCACATGACAAGTGATAAATCAAAATTTCTCTTACTGGAAACCTATAATGGGGGAACTTTGACTTTCGGTGACAACATAAAAGGTGAAATCATCGCCAAAGGAAAAGTAGGAAGGTCAAGTTCCCATGCAATTGATAATGTATTTTTGGTCGAGAATTTAAAACATAATTTACTAAGTATTTCTCAGTTCTGTGACAAAAGTATGTCTCAGCAGTGAAAAGAATTCTGAGATATTTGAAGGGAACAGATGACTTGTCCCTATTTTATCCAAAAAGTGATGTCTATGATTTGAAAGGTTATAGTGATGCAGATTATGCAGGTGATCTAGTAAACAGAAAAAGCACTTCAGATATGATACAATTTCTTGGTTCTTGTTTAGTATGTTGGTGTTCCAAGAAACAGAACACCGTTGCACTATCCACCGCTGAAGTAGAATATGTGGCAGCAGCAGCTTGCTGTTCCTAAATGCTTTGGATCAAACAACAACTAATTTAAATGTGTGCCTATTATTGTGATAATACCAGTGCCATATGCATATCTAAAGATCCAGTGCATCATTCTAGAGTTAAACATATACATATAAGACATCATTTTCTTAAGGATAGTGATCGCCACGATCCGGGTTGGGCCGGTTCCGTTCCGGTTCCATCCGGTTTCGGTTCCACCCGATTCCAGTTCCATTTGGAACTTGATTCGAACGTTCCGATTTCGGGCGGTTCCAAACGGTTCTTCGGCGGTTCATGAGGCGGTTCCGGCGATTCCAACTCGCGAGACAGGCGGGTCGGACCATCGGTTCCATTTTTTTTCCTTTAAATATAATATAAAAATACTATAATATTGCAGACGTACCTTTGATGATTACTTGATTATTAGCGAAATTCATTGCTTGTAAAGTTGTCATCGTTATTAAATTATTTACTAAAAAGAATAAAAAAAATAAATTAATAAGAAACGAATCAACGATAATGTCGATAAAGATGATTAATAAAAAAGAGGGAGAAAATGGACTTGAACCTAGTACCCAAATGAATACTAAGCTGCCTACGTATCTCGAAGAAATCAAAGCCCACATAGTTCTTTGTCATACCTTTTATTTGTAGTTGTTAAATGTTGATTTATCGTTGTCCGATTGATCCTATTCGTCTTCGTCATCATCATCTGGTTGGTTAGATTCTTCTGCTGACTCTCCTTTTGACGATGATGCAGATGTATCCATCATCATCCATGGATCATCATCATCGCCTTGATCATCTTCATTCCTTAGTCCTTGTGTTCGAATCTCCGCTTGATCCCAATCTTTCTTGCAAACACATATTTGAATACTTACGTTCATACACAACTAAGGTGGTAAATTATAGATCACTAAAAGTACCAGCCAATACTATATTGAGAACTAAGATTGCCGAATGGGCTCATTCCATCCGTACACAGTCCGAGCTTTAAATTACGAACCTCATCCCCAAAAGTCTTATGCAACCTATCAATACTCTTCCACTCCGGAGAATCAGATGGATGTGTGAGAAAGTGACCTTTCTTCACCCTATCTGCATGCCACCTCAAATTTAACGCATCTTTCTTTATAGAAAACAAGCGCTTGAATCTAGGTATTATTGGAAGATACCTCAACACCTTAGCCGGGGGCCCTTTAGCATTCCCAGCCCCTTTACGCTTGTAGCGCAATAACCCACACCTAGGACACTCTTCTAAGTTCTCGTTTTCATTCCGATACAACAAACAATCATTCAAACACGCATGAATCTTCTGGTACTCTAAGCCGAAAGGACACATGAGCTTTTTGGCATAATATGTCCACTTTGGAAGTTCATTTCCCTCAGGAAGCATCTTACCTAACGCTTTTAATAGCATTGTGAAACTAGCGTCACTCCAATTGAACTTTGACTTAATGTTGAAAATTGTCGATACAGTTGTTAGTTTGGTGAACTTTGTACATCCAGGGTACAAAGGCTTTTGAGAAGCCTCTGTCAACAAGTCAAAAACACGAGGACGTTTTCCTAACTCATCCTCGACTCCCTCCATCATCTCATCAACACGATCCACATCCTCATCGACATTCTCTTCATATGTCTCATACCCATCAACATGATCTACTACATCCTCATTGACATCGACCACATTATTGACGTTCTCAACAACACTTTTCTCTTTGTAAACTCCCTCCTCACCATGCCAAACCCAAACATGATATTGAGGCCTAAACCCACGTCGAAGTATGTGCTCCCTAAGGATATCAACACTATCTACCTTTGATACATTGCCACAACTGACACATGGGCAATAAAAACCAACTCCCCCCGTTCTAACTTGATGTTCAACCGCAATACTACAAAATTCTAATGCGCCATCAATAAATTCCGACGATTCAATGCTTCCATATATCCAAGAACGATCTTTTGTCATCCTAATTAGTGTGATTAATTGATTGAAAACAAAATTATACACAACTTTTAAAACATATATAATTATTTCTAACAAACATATTTAACCCTAAAAAAATATATACTTATTTATACCAAATCTATTTAACCCTAAATATACATACTTCATATTCTAATTTTATACTTCATACTTCAATATTATGCACTACATTGTAAATAAAATCATATTCTAATTCTAATAGTTAAAGACATAACTATAACAACAAACCACCTTTTTAACAAATTACACAAATATTTAACAAACTAATAACATAAACTTGAATATTGTAAAATTCACAAATAGTAAAATTTTGCTCAAATAATATTCAGATTTGGCATACTAGCAAACAAGCAAAATCAAAACATATCATTTGCAAATAACAATTCAAACAAAAATTCACTAAATTACTAAATTACATGTTAAACAATAAAGATATGAACTTGCAAATTAGTAAAATAAATATAATTACCTTGATTTCGTGGGTTATGTTATCTATAACGAAAAACAGAGAAATAAAATTAGTATACAAACGGTTGCCATAATTTTCGAGTTCTTTCATGAATATCTTGCAAAACTTAAATGCTTAACAAATTAAAAGGAGAAAAAATACCTTAATTTCGTGGGTTTTGAAGATGAACAAGACCAAAGTATTAATTTCGTGGGTTTATGAACCAAGAAGATGAAGAACTTTGAAGAAACTGTTATAACATCGCGTTTTTCGAGTTTGCAGATGAAGATGAAGAACTTTGTAAAGATGAAGAACTTTGCTGTTACGTTTGTGAAGATGAAGAAGAGGAACGAAGCAGATGAAGATGAAGATGAAGCGTTTTTTCAATGGGTTTTGGGAACAACCGCAACAATGAATTGATGAAGTCGAGTTTGTGAAAAAAAATTTTGAAATGACGGGTTATAATTTATTAAATGTAACGGTTACTGCGGGCCTTGATAACCGGAGCAATTAAGGTTTGTGTAAGGGTTATTTGCTGCGGTCAAGAGCAAAACCGCAGCAATTATTCTGGGTCAGAAAGCACTCCGCGAGGCGCGGAGATTTAGGCGAGGCGCGGAGTTCGGTCTGTCTGCCTTTAAATTTTTTCTTCACTTTTATTTTAATACTTATTTGCTGCGGTCCTTAGCATAACCGCAACAATTAATTGTGCTACTGAGTATTTGCTGCGGTCACGTCTTGAAACCGCAGCAATTAATTTTTTTTTTCTTATTCTTTTTCCTATTTATTGCTACGTATATACAAAAACCGCAGCAAATTATACGCAGCAAATACGTTTTTTTTCCACTAGTGCCTATTAGGTGTTTGATTCCCGAATCATCTTTAGTCGGATGATTATGAGCGAAAGACGAACAACAATCAAACACATGAGCGTTATTACATATTTCTCACATCTTTTTAGAAATAATCAAGGGAGCGTAGACTTGTGACCTCTCTAGTTAGTGGGTGGCATGGCCTGTGTTGTAGCTTATCTAGTGATCCCGAGTCGGTGGAACTGGTTGTTCTTCTTGGTATTGCGCTCTCATGAGCCCATTGTACTTGCACACCCATGGCTAGGGAAGATTATTTCCGGTACACAGCTTGAGTTGTTCTGTCTTCCGCTTGCCTTGCATTACATGGCATTGGATTTGTGGGTTTCCTTCTGAAAACCCTCACGAGACCTTACTCGTCCTCTACGGGAGACCGAGGGGTTTAAAGGGCTTGTCGCACATGCTAAGTGCGACCGTGATTCTTACGAAAGTGAGTCTTAGGTTTTATTGTTTTATGTAGTTCAGATTTGTTTTTGCCCCGCGCTTTCATTTTGTGCTGCTAGTTCATTTGCTAGGGACTAGCAAAGGTTTGGCTTGGGGGAGTTGATGTGCTCGTTTTTAGAGCACATTTATCTCCTTATTGTAGTGTCGAGTCTCGCATTTTAGAATACTTTTTACACACTTTATGCATGATTTTACCTTGTTCTTGTCTCCATGGTGTTTTGAGAGAATTTCAGGTATTTTCGGAGATTTCAAGGTATTTTACTTTGCGTACGAGACTTAGATGCTTTGATCGAAGATTAGACACGCGTACCACAGCTTTCTCAAGCATTCCAAGTCTTCCTCAAGGTCCCCGCAAAGTCCAAAAGGCATCCAAAGCTTCAAAAGACGAAAATAGGCCAAGTAGGAAAGCATTCGGACGAATTGATGCTCCATTCGGGCGAATGGACACTGATTCGGGCGAATGGCTGATTGCTTCGGTCGAATGTTGCTGGATTCGGGCGAATGGCTTATAGCTTCGGGTGAATGGACCTAAAACTTCAAGGAAACATGCTCTGACTTGCTGGAAACCACGAATGGAGCCCCATTCGGTCGAATGCGTGCCCATTCGGGCGAATAGACCTTCAATTTGGTCGAATGGAAGCCACAGACTGCGCGACTTCTTTTCTTCACAAACCAAACTTCGAGGGCTTTTAGGGCATTTTACCCCTTTTGTTTCTTAGCCTATAAATACCCCTTATTTCTGACTCTACCATCAATGATTAGAGTCCTAAATTGAATTTGGAAAAATGCAAAATTAGAAATTTTTAATAAAGAACTTACTACTATGCAATATTAATTAACCCAAAACGTTATATGTTAATTAACACAAAAAGAAGAAAAAAATATCCATTAATTAACAAAACACGCCATATATTGTTAATTATATCACTTAATGAAAATTATATCACTTACCCAAATTTCTAGGACTCATGAATTACATTAATGTCAAAGAACTAAATCAACCAAAAGTTTAAACTGATGGCTCTAAATATTCCAGATAAATTGAAGAGTGCATGAGATTCAAACTCTTTTGTCACATTGGCTTCTAATATCATATTGTGAACCAACACAAACAAAAGGCTAATATGATGGTTAAATTCTCGAGACATGAGATACACTCCATTAATTAATATTGTGATTCTGAATTCAGCAGATTTTAAACTTTTACTCATATGAAATCAGGCCTAAAGAATTCAATAGTTAGAAGCTCCACTTACGAAAACCTTAAACCTATCTAATTTCAAAATTGAGATATTAATACCTTATTTATCTAAATTGGACAATCAAAGAAAATCAGGTAACAATAACACTGCAGTTCATCACACGAATACTCAAATTAATCATACATGTATACAATCGCAAAACTAGAAAACTCGAGCAATAATTGATATTGTGATTAAGAAATTAAAAATAATGGACAATCAAACAAAAATGAAAGAAGAAAAGAGAGAAAAAGAAGGTTAACCTTGATGTCAAAATCAGCGCCACCTGTGGCGAGAAGTCCAGAATGAGGATGAAAATCTAGGGTTAGGACTGGTTTTGCATCGTGCCAATTGATTTGAACAATTCCTTCTTTCGCTTTATATTTTCTGATGATTTTTTAAAAGTAAAGAAATTAGTAAGAATGGCTATGAAATAATTACTAATATAATTAAGATTATAACTAATCACTTAAAGTTAATTAAGTTAATTATAATGAGAAGGAGAAATAGAGGGGATGAGAAAAGAAGACCCGGAGAAAAAGGACGTGCCACTTCTACATAGAGGGAAAGGGGTTGGTTTAGGTGGGGGATAGGTGATTTGATTAGGTCAAGTATAATTAGGGAGAGTCAAATATAATTAGTGAGAGTTAAAGTGCAATCAACAACTTGATCATAGAAACAAGTAAAGTGGCAATAATAATTACAACAGATCATAGGTAACAGATTCTTTAATTTAGGATGAGTATGGCATTATTTTGAGCAAAAGTTTTCAAGCCGAATCAACATAGGTCAATAGACTATACCGTGATAAAAACAATCAAGTTTGTGATTTTCAGGCTTCATTCTACAATTGTGCTGCTCATTTTCTCTTAGGAAATTTCACATGATAGCATCCATATTTTATGAAACGCTACTGGTAGCACTTTTTAAAGAATTTTCTACATGGTGGCATCCAACTTTTGCATTTAAATTTTTGCCTTAAAAATACAAAAACGTTAGTTTGACCGTTACCATGTACTTTTGAATGTTACCTTGAAGTGTGAATTTCAAAAGTCATTCCTTCCTCCCTTGCGATTAGAGGTGTTCATTAGCGGGTACCCGACATTTCGGGTACCTTTTTTAACGGCCCGTGTTCCGGCCTAATTAATACGGGTACTCGGATTTGGGGTACCCGAATAAGTCGGGTCGGGACACCGGGTACCCCGTTTGTTCCTCACTTTCGGTTTTTTCAATTTTTTTTTTCTGGACTCGAGCTTTTTAATCTTAGCTTTCTTGCGTGATTATGGATAATCATCAACACAGTTAACCATCGACTCAGCTCTTTGGTACCTTCAAGTCTTTATTATGATATTAGTTACTGACCTTTTTATTGAAGTTCCATTTTTCAAGTCTTCATGACATTAGTTATTGACTTTTGATTCTTAATCTTTAATATAGTTGTAATTGGTAGCACTTGTGAGTTACTGACTAATTTTCTTTTATCTTATTATTTAATGGAGTATTATTAGTTTAGCATTACTTATTAATCGGTTAGTCTAACAGCCCTTGGCGTACAAATAAATTATTATTCAAAAAAATCCTAATATAACGAGTCGGCCGATACTCGTTTTATTTTATTTTGTGGCCTATGATCCGACCCGATTAAGGTGGGTTGAGTACCCAACCCGTAATATAATACTCCCTCCAAACCAATTTAGTTGTCTCATTTCCTTATTTGGTAAAGTCTTTTTAGTTGTCCCATTTCTATTTGTCAATCTTTTTTTATCTAAATATTCTTAGTTCACACAAGTAATTACGAATATACCCCTATATACCTTACTTACCCAACTTCTAAATTGGTTTGGAGGGAGTATTAGTTGGCGGGTCAACGGGCGCGTCGGGGTTGTTTTAAACAACCATAGTTGCGATACTCATTCCATTGCTGCCATACTCGCTTCCATTGCTGCGATACTCATTCCTTCCTCCCTTCTCTGAAATTCCTTCCTTCCTCCCTCCTCCATTGCTGCGAACTCAGGTACTTGTCTCTGCAAACTCAGTCCTTCCTTCCTTTGTTGCGAATGAATACTAGGGAAATTATGAGTGTTTTTTTTTTTTTTTCCCCAGTCCTTTCGAATGAACACTGCTACATTAGCGAAATTAGGGTTTTTCTTTGTTTAGTCCCTTTCGAATTAGGGTTTTAGTTCCTTCAAAATTATGGTTTTCAGTCCCTTTCGAAATTATGGAATTGTTCATTGATGTCCCTTCGAAATTAGGGTTTTCAGTCCCTTCGAAATTAGTGTTTTCAGTGCCTTCGAATTTCATTCTTCACTTATGCGAAATTAGGGTTGTTTGCAATCAGGGTTTTTTTTTTTGTTTTTCTTCCATAAAATTGATAGGTAGATTGGATTTGATTTGTGGATTGGAATTATCAAATTTTAGTGCTGTTAATAAGTAGTCTCATGAATTAGGTGGATTTGTTGTTGGTTTTTATTGTTATTTTTTTGATTGGTGATTGGAATTGTTGATTTTTTTGATAGGTTGATTGGAATTATTTATTAGTGCCAACAATTTGACCTTATGAAATGCCAATAATTTGAATGAAAACAAAGTTATTATAACATTTATAGGCTTTAAATGAATTAAACGTTAAAACGGTGAATTAAACAAAAACTGGAAGCTATCATGTGGAAAAAACTTACAAAATGATGAATTAAACGGAATTTAACAAGAACTTAACGGAAAATGTTATGACAATTAGATAGTGCATAAATTGGATGCTACCATGTGGAATTTTCTTAAAAAAGTGCTACCATTGGCATTTCATAAAAATTGGATGCTACCATGTGGAATTTCTCCTTTTCGTCTTCCGTCACTCTCCAAATCACTATTTTCATTATATTTAGGGTTTAAAGACCGCAAATTCATTCATTTTGAAGATTTCAAGAAAATCCATGGCTCATTCATCACATATTTCTCCTTTCAGTAAATCACTCTATACTTCTCCATTTGCTTTATCTGTATCTTATTAAATGCTAATTTTTCACTTTTGTCTTTATCAGCTGTGGATGTCGCAAGATTTAGCTCTCTTTTTTCTCCACGCAATTCTTAAGATTTCTCCTTATTCTCAACCCTAATTTGATTTTTATTACATGTTCTAATGTCATTGATTGTACATTTAGGCTACAATTTTATTATAGTTTGAATTTCTTATATACGATGTTTTGATTATGTAAGTTGATGAAATAATTTGGTGTATTCTATGTAGCATTTGAGTAAAATTTTTTTCTTGCTTGATTTGTTTGGCAATGAATGATGGTGTACTTGGGGGCACATGGAATCGATTTGTACATTTGTAGCTCCCTAGAGAGGAATAGTTCCAAATAGTGAGCTTATATTGACCTTAGCTATATTCATAATGGTTTATGTATCTCTAAGATGACGAATATATATCTAGCTACGTAGAGTCATAGACCTACTAAGTTGATATGAAAGAAAAAGTTCCATGTGAAAGTATAAAAAATGTTTGAGTTAAGTTTTTTCCTTGCTTGATTTTTTTATTAACGAATGATAGTGAACATAGGGGCACATAAAATGGATTTGTACATTTATAGCTCCCTAGAGAAGCATAGTTTCCAATAGTGAGCTTAAATTGATATTAGTTATATTCCCAATGATTTATGTATCACTAAAATGAATTTTAACTTTGTTGGAGGTTGTATATGTTTGCCACATTGTTCCATGATATACTAGATTTGGATGTAAATCAGTTTAACTATTTTATTCTATGGAGAGATGGGAAAAATATTTTGTTGAAATGAGTTATGAGCTATAGCCGATAAGTCACTCCCAGCTTTATTGAGTAGCTTATGTTATGGTCGAGATAAATAGGAAACTTTCTTACGGTTATTGGTAAGACTCCATACATTTAACACATTTTCTCCCTTTAGGTGTGATCATAGAGACATTTGGGTAATCTTATTATTGTTATCATTGTAGTAAATTTGGGAATCTATTATTATTCTTCTTCTATTGCATATAGAAAATTATTTTATGAAGTTAATTAGAATTGTAAGTTTGTAACCTTAAATGCAATAAGCATATACATTTTTGCCCTTTTTATTTGGAGTTGTAGTTGGTCATTAATTGGTGGGCAATTTGCATCGTGTAGTTATCATACTCTATACTTTACTTTTTTTTTCCTTTGACGTTTTATCTATGCGATGAGATCTAAATGTAAGCAATTAATTTGACGAGACAAATAATGGAATCCTATAGGGCTAGAAAAAAAGACTTGCATGTATTTCGCATTTCCTTGAAAAAGGCATACGTTTAAGTACCAAGTGAAGTACTCTGGTGAGAAACGAAAAGTAAGAGTATTCACAAGAAATAGATTAATACAATGCATATTTTTTAGTTTTAGGGATATTGAACAAGATATGACCCATAAATGTGGGGGTCAAAAATGGTAAGTGGGAAATGCAAAAAAGAGTATTCACAAGAAATAGATTACTACAATGGATATTTTTTTAGTATTCGGGATACTCAACATGTCAAAATGGTAAGTGGATACTATAATATTATGTAATTGAGGTGTGCCCTAATGCTAAAGGGCAACTTATATACCAATAGACAAAGGCCACTATATGGATCTTAAAGTTGGGTTTTTAGAAAGAGCGGTGGTCGAAATGTAGATGCTTATATGCATGAGTGGAAATACATAGAGATGTAAAATTTGAAATGAAGATATAAGAAAATGTTAGGCATCATAGATATTGAGGATAAGATGGAAAAAATCGTTTTAGATGTTTTTGGCATGTGCAAGGACAAAGTCGGTGAATCAGTTAAGAAAATAAAGCGTTTGAACATTGAGTGTTTTAAAAGAGTGTAGAACACTGAAAATGACCTGAAAGACAAGAATGGAAAAATATATAATGAATTTAGATTTACATTTTGAGATGATAGAAAATCAAAATGAATGTTGAAGGAGAATTCATATGGACAACCATTAAAATGATCTTTTGGTTCATTTAGTTGAGCATAATCTTTCGGCGTTGTTGTTTTTGTTGATGTTTTATTTATCTTAAGGAAAAATTGACAACTATTTATAAAAATGACAAACCCTTGTTATATACTCCTATAATAAACTACCTCATAATTGATTTTCCTAGTTATAGTTTAGTGTTGGATAGGTTGATAAAAGAATAAACTATTCTCTTACCTTGATTGATTTGTTTGGATTCATGTAGCTTTATATATATAAAAGACTACATCATAATTGATTTTCCTAGTTATGGTTTATTGTTGGATAGGCTGATTAAAGAATAAACTATTTTCGTACCTTGATTGATTTGTTTGGTTCATGTAGCAAGATTTTGGCATTATTGTTGCATTAACATTTAACATACCTATGGCTGCTTAAATTGGATGGATTCCTTCAAATGATATTGATATGAGATTTTTTTTTTGGAAGGTAGATTTTTTTTTTAAAAAAAGGAACCTTTTAATGGTTATAGTTTTGTAATTTGCAAGGTGGTTTTTTGTCATTTTTTCTTTAATCTTATCTTTTCATTCTTATGTGGAATATAAGTTCTTAATTGGTGAAGCAAACATTGAAATAACTTAATTTTATAATTCATTATTAAGTTATATGTACAGGATAGTTGGATATGATGCAATTGTCATGTTTGTTAAAGATATAGCTATGAATGTACGAGACTCTTATCAACAGATGGTGCGAAGTCCTGAATCAGAAAACAATAATTTTCACGAAGAAGAAGCATCTCGTGCAGTTTTTAATGTGTTAGATGGCATTTTGAAAGACACCTTGGATCGTTTGAAGACTATAAGGTGGCCATTTTTCTACAGTGCTCTTTCATCATTATTAATTCTTCTTTCGTGATATCACATCATCATATTCGAAGTGGTTTAAAACTGTACCAAATTTACATTTCTTCTATTTCCTTTAGATGTTTGAATGACATGTTCAAGTTTTAAAAAATTCAGTAGGCCCTTGAGTTTGTATCTATTTCATGTGACCCCTCATCATCTTTCAATTTGTTTTGTGGAAAAATAGAGTTCATACAATATTTGAACTGGACTTAGAGGATGGAGTTAAGTGTGGTAGGCTTGTGGGAACTAGGAACTTATAATGTGTTATTTTATTGATTTGACAGGGAAGCTGTTTCAGTTCCTGAATTTATATTGGCAAAGGTTTCTGCTACCACTGACTGTTGTGACCTCGAATCGCTTATTAGGGTTTTTCTGTGTGGAAGGTAAATTAGAGGCTGCGCATGGGCTCCGCCGTCAACTATTGGCAAAGTGTTATGTTCCTGATGTGATCACACAATCACCTAGTTAATGCATTTTGTAGAGCTGGATGCTTGGAGGAGGTTGATTGTCTTATCAAAGAGATGTTAGCTCAAGGTCCTTTGCCTAATTGCACGACTTTCAACACATTTATTAGGGGTCATTGTTTAAAGGGTGATATAGACAAAGCTTTGTCTGTATTTTCCTCAATGGCACAACATGGAATTAAGCCAAACAGGATTACTTGTAACATTCTTCTTCATGCTCTTTCTAAAGAAGGTTTGGTGGAAGGTGCTAGGAATCTACTCATGAGGATTTTAAGCGAGTGTGAGAAGAAGCATATCGATTTAATTACATCAACAATATTAATGGATGGATATTTTAAGAATGGTGATGTTGTTGAAGCTCTTCATTGTTGGATAAAAATTTTGCATGAGGGTACTTAATTGGATGTTACTGCATTCAATGTTCTTATTCATGGTTTTTGTTTAAATCAGGAAATAAAACTTGCATATATTTGGTTTGGAAAAATGATTAACAGAGGATTTCTTCCTGACGTGTTCACTTGTAATTCATTCATAGGTTACTTATGTAAAATTGGAATATTTGATGAGGCATTGAAGATTCTGGTATGATGCTGAAAATGGGAATAACCCCTAATTGTATTACTTATAAGATGCTTGTTCAAGGTCTCTGTTTACATAAAGAGGCTCATAAAGCCGCACAACTACTCTGCTATATGTTAGAAAATTTCATTGTTCCCGAGCCTATCATTTGGAATGCCATCATCCACAGTTATGCGAAATGTGGAGCCACAAGAAGTGCATTTTCCATACAAGAACTAATGGTTGCTATTGGTGTTATTCCAAATACATATACCTATAATGCAATGATTTATGCCTTGCTGAAGAAGAGAACATCAAACAAGCTTTATTTCTCAAAAGAGAGATGGATGATAGAAGTATTTCTCCTGATCTGGTGACTTACAATATGTTGGTGGGTGCCTCTTGTAATCTTGGGTTGATTGAGCTTGCACTTGAGTTACGCGATGAAATGATTAGGAGAGGGTGCTTCCCAGATGTTGCGACTTACACTGAACTAATTAAGGGTTATTGCTTCAAGGGTCAATTTAAGGAAGCAGAACAAATTTTTGTCAGATTATGGCGTTCTGGTCAAGTTGACCATGTGCCATGCCAAATTTTGGTTAAAACTTACTGTAGATTCGGAGTGCTCAACCATTCAATTAGCCTCTTTGAAAATCTATTGAATGGATAAAAATGAGTGTATGCGAGCTTGATAATGATCAATTCATTTAGAGACTAAGAAAGAAGCTTCGGAAGTGGGTAACTAATATTTTACACATCTTGAACTACAATGAATAGTGAATAGAGGTGGATGTGACAATGACGACAAACATTGGAATCGAATATAGTTACTCCATCAAGAGCATATTGTTCTGCAAGTTTCGTAAACGTCATTGAATCCCAATGATGTCGAACACTTGTCAGTTGTCACCTATGGGTCATTACTAATTAGTTACTCTCTCCAAGAGCTGGAGCTGTTGATTCTTGATATTTGCACCAATCCATATCAATTTTTGAGGTAGGTCTTTGAGTGTCTTTTCTTTGATCTTCTTAGCTGTTTTGATTTGTTATCTCGCGCTACTGTTCAAGATTTACTTAAAATAGTCAAGCATCCATATTTTTTGACTCAAAGCTTAAATCAGACTACCTATTATGGAGAACTTCTATGTTAGCTTTAGTTTCTTATGATAGATAAAAAAGATTAACACTATGTTTAGATAATAATTTTGGAAAGAAAAGAAAGAAAGGAAAGGGAAAGGGGGAAGGGAAAAGAAGGGAAGAGAAATTAAAAGAAAGTAACAATTTTCGCCTCACTTTATGGTTTTAAAATAGGTTTCTTTATAGTTCTTATATTTCTAGTTGTTTGTAAGAATAGCATCTTGTAATGGTTGTTAATCCATGATTGTAAATCATTGGTTACGTAATAGGGATTTGTTGTTCGATAGGCTCAAAATCTTCTATGAAAAAGTCGTCGTGTAACATATTGACTCATTTTTTTTACATAGTCAAGGTGTTTGCTTTGGAAAGGCAACAAAGAGGGGATGGAAATGACGAAGAGAAAGCGAAGGTTAATGACATTAATGGTGATAGTATTTTAGGTAGGTAAAGCTGTAAAGGCGAGGGAAGAAGAGGGGGAAAGGAAGAGGAGAGAGATCTTTGAGTTTTTCCTTCTAAATCTTTCCAATGTTGAAAAGATTTGTTTAGTACAAAACATAATGGACTTATCCCCTTCAATTCCCTTCCTTCTATTTCCCTCCTCTCCCCTTTTGGTATCTAAATGCCGGAAATGACATCCTTTATTTTTCGCATCTTTATTTTCCTCTATTTTCTTCTATCTAAACATAGTGTTATACAACTTATCTTAAATTACATTGAGTCAATTGGGAAAGATACTCCCTAAAATTGGGGTTATATCAAGTTAATCAATTGGTGGAACTATTTGATGAAGTGTGAACATCATTGGATCATACGTGTCAATTACATTTATGTCATGCATGAAAATTACTAGAAATAGGCATTTTAGAGTATGGGTCGTGTATAGGGATCTAAAAAATAGCACTGAACCTGGACCTTCATATATTGCATCCAAACCCGCATTTAGACCCTAAAAAAACTTTTTTCATAAGTGGATTTTAAGGGTGTAAAATTTTAACCTAATCTGGACCCTTAGGTCTTATAATCTAAAGAAAAATATATGAAATGTAGTTGTACAATATAAATGTTCTTACTGAACTGAATTCCAAAATCAGGCTAAAAAGTCATTATTTGGTTTTTATAAACTCAAAACTCATTTCCATATTATTCTAACCGCAAAGAATAATATCTAGTAGGAAATAATTGGTTCTCAAAAAGATGCTGAATAAATGTCTAATAATTATGAATGAAGATGAATCTAAGTTTACCCTTAAATTGACTTTTAAATTATGAAAAGAAACACCAAAAACTATAAATTATTGAACACTATACTAGAGTTGTTGAATACATGTTCCATATTGAAGAAAAATGCAGCTACATTTTTCTTATGATGTCTGTTTTGCGTTTGAATGATTTGAACCACCAAATTCTTCAATTTTAATTTGACGTGACCTTTGATCTAAGTTTTTGCCTTTAATTTTTGAAAGTTTGGAGGAAAGTTTGATTGGAAAACCCTAGATTTCTTACAATAAGGGTAGAAATCCAGAGGAGAGAGAATAGAGTAGAGCTTAACAAAATGGACATAATGTTTTGTAAAACCCTAATTTCACTATTTAACCCCAAAATTTAAACATTAAAAAATGGGTCTAAGGTTTGGATTCGGGTCTAAAGTATTTATTGGACTTGGACCTAGACTTGGGCCCCTAAAAAGACCCTTAAAACGAGTAAGGTCTAATAGGGCCTGGGTAGGGTATTGGACTCTTGCCCATCCCTAAAAATTACAAAGGGAGAATATGAAACTTTCTTAGAGCTTTGAAATACTCTAGAAATCATACGCTATAATTTATGTTATTTTGTTGGCAAGTTTGTTTGGGAAGTTGTTGAGTTTGTTACTTTTTTTTGTATAGAGAAAATATATTTTTCTATTGGATTTTTTTTCATGCAAGTTCAAAATTTCAATCTATAACCAGGATTATCTGGATGTAGTTCGAGTCGTATTGTATTCTATTCTACAATCGTTCCTTAAATTGTAATCAATTAGCTAGACATCATCAATGAAGATCTGACCATCGATGTTGTAAACATTCCTAGACCCTAATGCTTCAACATATGTTTTATAGTTTTTGACCCCTCATTTAGTATGCACGTGGTTATTTTATGCATAAGCTGGTTACTGAATTTTTTTTTTTTGCTAAACAGTTACTCCGAAAACTGTATAGTCAACGTTAATAAGGATTACTTGAGCACGAGGATGGTGCAGAGTTTTTTTCCTTCCTATGCACCGTTGTCTGGTCAGAGTGAACGAAAAGCCTATCAGGGCTTTTATAATTTCATCAAACAAGTCACGAGATTAGATTAGATTAGATTATTGCACTAAAGGTGCATTTGGGTTAGAATAATTTTGGGTCGAGTTAAAGTTGAGTTCTATGTTCACAAAGGTAATACACCACTATGAATTCAAATTTGAAGTTGGGCAAGACTGGGTCTATTTTATAATCGTCCAGGCTAAATGATATGTGAAACAAGTTGAAATGCTTGCCACCTTGGTTGTGTAAGAAGCGTAAGTACATTATACTTTCGCTTCTTATCTCGGGTCCTAAACAACCTGGCAATGACATAGATGTATATCTTGCACCTCTCGTTGAGGATTTGAAAAAGATGTGGGATGAAAGCGTTTTCGTGTTTGATGCACATGCTAATGAGGAGTTTACCTTGCGTGCAATGCTCTTATTTACTGTTAATGATTTTCCGGCATATGGCAACTTATCAGGGTATCAGAACAAAAGGAAGAAAGCATGCCCAATATGTATCGATGACATGGAATCCACTTGGATTCCTTAGTGCAAGCACATATTCATGCACCATTGAAAGTTCCTCCCACGAGATCACCAATATGGTAAAAAGAAAAAGATGTTCAACGGGGAGGTTGAGGAATGTGTAGCTCGTCGACCGTTGACCGTTTATGAGGTTTATGAACAGGTTATTGGAGTTGAAACTGTATTTGGTAAAACAATGCAAGTGCAAAGGGGTGAAGATCGACTGTGGAAAAAAGAATCAATCTTTTGGAAGCTTCTATATTGGAGAGATCTACAGGTTAGGCATTGTTTTGCCGTTATGCATATAAGGAAAAATGTATGCGATGCCATACTCGAGACGTTCATGAACATTCCGGGTAAGACAAAGGATGTTAAGGTCGTGTGAGATTACTTTGAATGTAAGGGTATTCGTCCGGGGTTGTAGCCACATGTTATTGTGAGTATGAAAAGAAATAGAGCTGGTGAAACTGGTGGCAGTAACAAGGGAAAGTGCGGTAAGAAGAAAATGAGTAATGATAAAGTTTATTTGCTTCCAACTTGCTAAAAATTGTCTAAAGCAGAGAAGCATGCATTTTGTAAATCTTTGTATGGCATTAAGGTTCCGTCTGGGTACTCATCCAACATGAAGAGATTTGTAATCCTAAATGATGAGTTGAAGTTGGGAAGCATGAAATCTCGCGATTGTCATGTAATGATGCAAATGTTCTTATGAATTGCAATCCATGGAATACTGCCAAAACATGTGAGATATCTATTACTGAGCTATGTTCGTTCTTTAACACAATTTTTAGTAAAATTTTTGATCTTTTTAAACTTAATTCTCTTCACGTTGACGTGATTATAACTTTATGCAATTTTGAGATGTATTTTCCACCTTTTTTTTAACATAATGGTTCATCTTATTGTCCATCTTGTTCGTGAAATCAAGCTTTTGAGTCCAATTTTTATAAGGTGATGTTATCCTTTAGAGTGCCAACTGATAGTTCTACAAAGCTAAAGGAATGCAGCACAAAGTGAGGAGTCTTTATACTAGCCACATAGGCCAAGCAAATATTCTACATTGTAGACCCGTCTGATAAAAAATGATCATTGTTGTACTGGGAAAAAGAAGTATCCTTGGTATAGGTGATATTACGGATGAGGAAGAATATGATGCTTTTGAAGACTCCCTGCCCTTTATCAATCCAAAATCTGTGGATGAAGATGATGTAGATCTTAGTTATACACGTGTAGATCACACAAAAGGAATATATTTGAATTAAGTAATTCACAAGGTATGAAGTATTTATGCTTTTTTGACACTTTTTCGCATAAAATAGTTCAAACTTAGTTTGTTTTGCATGAAACTCGGCACACAATATTATTTGGTATATATTATTGTGTTGAAATGTTTAGAGTCGAAAACAATAGTTATATGCTTGATATTACGTGCTAAGTTGCGTTTTTAACGTTTTTAAAGCATTTTTGGCACTTTCTCGCATAAAGTAGTTCAAACTTGGTTTGTTTTGCATGAAATTTGGCACACAACACTAGTTGGTATATATTGATGTGTGAGATGGTTAAAATTGAAAATAATAGTTATATGCTTGAAATTACATGTTAAGTTGCGTTTTTGAGATTTTTAAAGCGTTTTTAGCACTTTCTCTCATAAAGTGGTTCAAACTTAGTTTTTTGCCACGAAACTTGGCGCACAACACTATTTGGAATACATTATTGTGTTGAAATGGTTTAGAATCAAAAGCAATAGTCATATGCTTGAAATTTCGTGCTAAGTTGCGTTTTTAAGGTTTTTTAAGCGTTTTTGGCACTTTTTCGTATAAAGTGGTTCATACTTGATTCGTTTCCCAAGAAACTTGGCACACAACATTATTTAGTATATGTTATTATGTTAAAATGATTACAATCTAAAACAAAAGTCATATGCTTGAAATAACGTGCTAAGTTGCGTTTTTGAGGTTTTTAAGCGTTTTTGGTACATTTTCGCATAAAGTGGTTCAAATTTGATTTATTTGCCATGAAACATGGCATACTACACTATTTCAATTTGGTATATGTTATTGTGCTGAAATGGTTAGAATCGAAAACAATAGTCATATGCTTGAAAATGCGTGCTAAGTTGCATTTTTAAGGTTTTTTAAGCGTTTTTGGCACTTTTTTAAATTCTAATATTATATATTTAACATTGGTAAAATCTAATGTATAAGTATTGCATAAGCTTTTTTAATTTTTTCATACTCACTCCTATTCATAGAGAATGAGACATTTCGTTATTGGGTCAATTCACTGAAAATGTCTCATTTTTATTTTTGTTATTCTTTTTTACCCTTTTACGCTTACTACAACAACACAATAACACTTAATTATAAATGCTCTTACTGGAAAAAGAGAATTTTTCACACTTTTAAGTGGTTCTTCACTCCTCCTTGGTTTTAGTGCAAAATCCAAATGTCTCATTCACTATGAGTAGGAGGGAGTATAATATTTAGGTTTTATACAACACTCTAGGGGAAACACGCACTTTGACGAAGGAGAAATGCGCGAATTGAAAGAAAAGGTGGTTGTGTATCTCTCTAATTTATGTGTTTGGTAGTGTAATTAATATACATATACTTTTGCCTTCCTGGAACCGCAGCATATAGTTATTTTTTTTTTGTGTAACTATATGCTGCGGTTCTAGGAAAACCGCAGCATATACTGTGTTTTTGTGCTGCGGTTTTAAATCTCAGTATTTAAAAAAGACTATATGTTGCTATCATTTATGCTTGGAGTCGAAACTGTAGCATACGGTGGCAAAAAAACTGCAGTGTTTGTTTTTTCTACTAGTGGTATGACAGCTTCTTACCCAACTCTTTTTGTAGAACTTTACATTATATTTACTTTATAATATGTAAAGTATGAAATATGTTGATATATTTTAGTATGAAGTTAGTTTAATGAAATTATAATCAAGATTATATTAAGTACGTGTATGCTAAAAGTATTTTTAGTATGTTAATTTAATAATTTTTGAACAAGTTTAGAAAGTTGGGTGCAAAATTATATTCTAGTGATATTAAGTATAATTTATGTTATATATTTTTGCTAGTATGTTTATGAGTTCTATGTTACATTTAGAATGTTATTATATTTAAGAACTTTTATGTTAGAACTTTTACTAATATGTTTATGTTAGCCTTCAAACTAGTTTATAAGGTATATTTTATGAACGTATTTTTTATTAAGAGTTTGATTTACTATTTTAAATTATTACAACTATTTTTGTGATAATAATAAAATAGCAATTTAAAAAGATATTTTTGAGAAATTTTTATAAGCTATTAAATATTGAAGTGTTTTTCTTGAATATATGAGATTTCATATAAAAGTTACTTTTAATCACTATTTAGTATAAATATTTTATCTGCTAACTAATTGACCAAAATTTATGTAAAATGATGTAAAAGTACTTTTAGTATACTTGCCGTTCAATCTATGTGTGAAATATTGATTTTGTGAGATTATAAGTTTTACTTGTTTTATAATTAGAAATATTGATTTTCGTGAGAATTATAAATGTTAAAACTAGAAATATTGATTTTTGTGATATTATAAGTTTTATTTGTTGTATAACTAGAATGTTGATTTTTGCAAATCTAATAAGTTTACTTATTTTTTTTTTCTAAACTTGAAATATTGATTTTTGGGGAATTTGTAGAATTTTGGAAACTTACCCAAATGATACAAATTTAACTTGAATTGTAATTAGAATATTTGATTTTTTATGAAGAGAATAAAGTTTTATTTATTGTAAAGCTGAAAATGTTAATGTTAGGAACTTATTTAAAGAGAAATATATTTTTGTAGTTACTTATGAAAAATATTAATTTGGAGACTATTAATAGAGGGTTAAGTTATTAGTGTGAATTTAATGAATTATTAAAAATAAAGTTATAAATAAAATTTAATGTGTAAAATAATAATGAACGTATAAAGACAAAAATTAATTTTACGCCATGATTAAGAATTTTATTAAATAAAAGTAGCTATTACCTAAGTTGATCAAAGTCAAATTGTAGTAATAAAAATGTGATGTACTTGTGTGAATGAATTTTGATTGAATGACTAATAGTAAGGTAATGTCGAACCATGGACCGGCATGAAAAATCTCGGCATCCGAGTTGGCCGGCACGTAAAATGTGATGTAAGACAGGGGGTTTGATACATATCCTATAGAGCTCGAGCATAGTTGTATTGGAGGGGTGACAACTCCCACCACAGTTAGGGTTTAGGACTACAATCCTCACCTAACCAGACCCTTATATATATCAGGTGGTATATTGTTGCGCTTGTTGATCAGTGATAAACTTGATTAGTGTTGATGATATGATGCATGGTACGGTTATGAGTATTAACCAAATAAATTTACTTAAGTGTTAAGATTACCGAATTGTATAAGTGGCAGTAACGTACTTCTGTCAGGATTAAGAATGGTATCTTAATAATGACTTAAAAGTATGGAACAGAAAAAGAATATAGTAAAAGTATACGGTGGTGTCAATTAATTATAAGTTCGTACTTACATTATTATTTTGTAAATATAGCGTATAATTTTCGTATTTTGAGCTGGATAGGAAGTTATGTTCTGCGTTAAGCGCTGATCGATTTAATCGGCTGTCATCCGTATTATGGATAATAGCATTTTGCAGGATTTAGTTTCAAGTTCCGATCCAGGCCGCAGCAATTACTATTTATCGAAAACTTAGCTGCGTTTTGTACCTTTATTGATGACTTGATGATGATGTAATTTTTTTTTTCATTTGGAGCAAACAATATTTCTTATCAGATGTAATATTTTACTTTTGTTTTAAACAACTTCAGTTTTTATGATTTAAAGTTTTAACAAATCGACATTTTGAGACTTCCGCAATATTTTTGTATTAAACATTATTATTAAATGTTAATTATGTATCGAAATTGCCGCCCCTGTTACAAATATATATTTGTCTTTTTATTCATTTTTAACAAATATTTTACTAATTTTGCTGCTACTATGTAGAAAAAAAGAAAAAAAAAATATGTGACAAACTTATTCAAATATAAACGCTAAGCAAGAACTAAAATATTGATGCAAAATTAAATAATAATGTGAAATCAATATTATATTGATCACTATACTACATATTTTAACTTTGAAAATATCTGTTTAACAAATATAAATTTGAGGTGTTTAAGAAATAAAAAAGCTACCAAGCTCAAAAGTATTTGACTCAAAATAAATTAAACATAGAATTATTGACTACATACAAATCCCATCGAAAATATAAATAATATTAGATGATAATAATAATTAGGATAAATATTAAACAAACCAGTTTTGTTCTACCCTTTCTACTACTCATCATCTCCTTTCTTATTCCCATGTTCCAAATCCCTTTCTCTTTCGCTACACACAAAGGAAATTGCAACCTCTGATTCTCGATGAAGCTAGCAAGACCTGCAATCTCTAATTTTCGATAAAGCTAGCAAGAACCTTTCTTCTTACTCTGAGTCTTTCGAAACACCACAACAATGGCCATCCTCCTCCTTTGATATTGATTGAAGCACGTGGGTCCTCCCTCCTTTGCTTTCAACTTTTGAAGAAACAAGATTCCTTATTCCGCATCTGATTTTAGAATTAGGGATAAAGCAACAGCAGGTATATTCATCTTGCCTTCTTTATCTGATTTTCGAATTAAATAACCAAACCATAAATCCCTAATTTCGTTGAGCATCAAGAACTGAATAACCAAGCTTTCCATTCAAACCATTCAAAACCTAATTAACCTTTCCTCATTTCTCTGATTTTCAGTTATAGATGTCGCAGAAGGCAGTGGCTATTGCCTCATCTTTCCCTTAATTCATTGCCGCCAATTCAGAGGTAAAAATTGTATTCCTCTTAATTATTATTCCGTTTTTAATATTCTTGTCTTTTAATCCTCATAAATATCGAGATTATCAATTTCTTCTATGTTATTATATATTCTTATTGTTACTCATCATCATATTATCCCCACATTGAGATTAATTGGATCTTTTGAGATTTGAGGATTTGTGAAAAACATGAAAGGCGGTTTATTTTGGTTTTTGGTTAAAATCTAAAAATATCCAACGGGTCTTCTGTTTCCTTAACTCTTCACCCTTGAGCGAAGAATCATTTTTCGTTTAGCAGTAACCAGCTACGACTACGATATACATCTCTCATTTAAGAAAATTTCACGGCATTAATTTTTGTAAAGGTTTTTTGTTATTCTCCCTCCTTCTCTCTTTACTGATTCATTTCATGTCCTTTTGAAATTAGCTATGCTAGCTTTGTCGATTGAGTTGTTCAGTTACCTAGTTTGTTTGATATTTAATTGATGATTCCATGATTTTGGGTTGATTGAATAAACTTTGAGTTTAATTTGGCTATAGATAATGAGTTTGTTTGGTTTTTATCTAGTGAAATTATTTAATGTTACGGTTTTCAATTTTTCTAGTGAACAAATCGCAATTTTTAATTTTTGGATGTATTAATACTATAATACAGAAGTAAGGCCATTGATGATATTCATTTCTAGGTCATGCTCGAAACCCAAACATTTTCCCCAGTAACAGTCAAGGTATAATTTCTTTAATCTTCTTCCATTTACCCGTTTAAAATTAATTTGTCAATTAAGCTACTGATTTCGCCTATAATGCCCTCTTTTATTGCTCTCAAATTCTTAATTTCACTTTCATTTATGATGTGTAAATGTCAAGATACTTTATCAAAAACAAATTTCCATGATTTTAGTTCTGAATTGCTTCCATTTTTTTTCCTTTTGGGTTATTGTTTTTGGGAATTTTGTCTTTGCCTTTAATATTCAGTTATGGAAGTGGAATACTTGGTTTTCATTTATCTGATTATTGTGTTCGTGGAATTTTTTTGTGGTATTTAAGTGTTTATCTGTAATGGAATTTGCTGTGTTGGGCGCTAGTAAAGGTAATGCCCACCAAGTGTTGATTTATTAATCCCTAGTTTTGTGTAGAACACCACGAATAGTACTTATTTTTTTTTTGTTGGTTTTCTATCTTTATAGGTAAATGTCGAATTTGGGAGGAGGTGCAGAAGCGCATGGATGATTTAAGCAATATGAATACAGGGCGAATTCGAGTCTAGTTCTCACCACAAATTCACGCCCTAGGGATAAGCATGAGCTACTGGGGAGCCAGAATCTCTCTACGGTAAAATTGACCCAAAATCATTTGGTGACCGTGCTGCCAGGGGAAGACCTTCTGAGCTTGATGAGAAGCTGAAGAAATCTTCAAAGCGGAAAAAGGAGAGGGAGCTACTCTCTGAGCAGGCACCCTCAAGGTAGAGCCAAAAACAAAGGAAACCCGAGCTGCATATGAGACAATGTTAAGTATCATTCAGCAGCAGTTGGGAGGGCAGCCACTCAACATTGTCAGTGCTGCAGCTGATGAGATTTTGGCTGTTCTAAAAAATGATGCTATCAAGCACACGGATAAAAAGAAGGAGATTGAGAAGCTAGTGAATTCTATTTCTCCTTCTGTGTTTGATAGCCTAGTTAACTCCGGTAAGTTGATTACTGACTATCAAGAGGGTGGTGATGCAGCTCCATCAGCAAATGGGGATGGTCTTGATAATGAAGTGGGTGTTGCACTGGAATTTGAGGAAAATGATGATGATAGTGATTTAGGTTTGGTACAGGATGAGGAGGAGGAGGATGAAGATTTTGCTGAAGCGTGTTCTTCAGAGGTTATGCAAATGGGAGGGGATCTGCTGGAAGTTACCCACGAGGGAACAAGTGAAGTGAAGCGTTCCAAGATTGACTTGCTGATGTCAAAGTATGAAAGGTTCGTAATGGAACCTAGAGAAAGCATCAAAGAGATGTTTACAAGATTTACAAACATCACAAATGAACTTGTCTCTCTTGGAAGACTCATTCCCGCCGATGAACACGTAAGGAAAATTCTAAGGAGTCTACCTCAAGATGAACGCTGGAGAGCCAAAGTCACAGCCATCCAGGAATCCAAAGATTTTACAAAGTTCAATCTGGAAGAGCTAGCTGGTTCCCTTATGACTCACGAATTACATCTGGGGACAGCAGACAGTTCTCGAAACAACGGATTGGCTCTGACAGCAGCTGATCAAGAAGAGTCAGAATGTGATGAAGAAGAGGCTGCCAAGTTGGTTTGAACATTCAACAAGTTTTTGAGGAACAACAGATACACCAATCAAAGAAACAATAAAGAAAGAAGATCTTCAAATACCAAATCCAACCTTAAATGCCACAAATGTGGAAGTACTGATCACTTCATCAAAGATTGCCCTATGTGGAAAAACGAAAAGGGCAAGGGAAACAGGAAGACTACCAACCAAAAGAAATCTCAATAAAACCGACTTTCGCAAAGCCATGATTCCTGTATGGGGAGAATCCGAGAGTGATGCTGAGATAGAAAACCCCGAAGAAGAAGAAACAGCTAATTTATGTCTCATGGCCTCACACGAGAGTAAGAATGAGAAGTCCAAAGGAAAGGAGGTAAAGTCTTCTAATTCATTTCCTAACCATCTGTTTAAATTAAATAGATATAAATTAATTGAGTTGCTTATGGAGGCACAAGATAATTTGAAAGAAAGTAATGATAAATGTCTCCAACTTGAAAAAGACCTTAAGATTAGTAAAGATCATGTTTCTTATAAAATGCCTTTAGATCCGATGTCCAAAATAAATTTTTTTATTTGCTAGATCAAAATGTCATTTTAAAGAAAACAATGGAAAGAGTAAAAAAGGAGAATATTATTCTTAATGTTGAATTGACCCAATATAAATTACTTGACTTGAACAAGGAATTAAATGACACATTAATTAATGATTTATGTAGTGATTTTCAAAAATTGAAAATCAACCTAGAATGCAACCAAGCCGATGATAAATTAGAACTTGAATTAAATTCAAGAGGAAAAGAGAAAATAAAAAATGTTTCCAAATGGATTCTAAATGCTAAAAGTAAAAACTCAGAAGGCCTAGATTTCCATAAGAATAATAAAAAGAAAAAGGTCTATGTCGATCTCCCAAGTAGCAAAGTCTGTACCTTTTGCGGAAAAACTGGACATCTAAAAATCCAGTGTGCCAAAAGGGAACAACATATTGTCTCTAACAGAAGCTATGTTGATCGTATCTGGATTAAGAAAGTTGATTCATGTCAAATCGACAAGGAACCCAAGAAAGACCAGGTTCCTAATTCTAACAACTAATTTTTCTTTTAGGTTCTAGTGAGGGGAAACAATTCATGGTATCTCGACAGTGGGTGTTCTAAGCACATGACAGGTAATAAATCAAAATTTCTCTTACTGGAAACCTATAATGGAGGAATTGTGACTTTCGGTGACAACATGAAAGGTGAAATCATCACCAAAGGAAAAGTAGGAAGGTCAAGTTCCCATGCAATTGATAATGTATTTTAGGTCGAGAATTTAAAACATAATTTACTAAGTATTTCTCAATTCTGTGACAAAAGTAACTCTGTAAACTTATGTTGTGGATATCAACACTGTTCCCAAATCGAGTTTAACTTGCCTTAGTGTCATAGAGGAAGATCCTCTTCCTTGGCACAAATGTCTAGGTCATGCTAGCTTTTCTTTGATTATACCTTAAGATCAAAAGATCTAGTAAGAGGATTGCCATCCATAAAATTCCTAAAGGATGAAATTTGTGATCTTTGTGCCAAAGAAAAACATATGAGGTCGTCCTTTAAACCAAAGAATGTGGTGACCACTTCAAAACCGCTTGAACTAATCCATATGGATCTTTGTGGACCTATAAGAATTCAAAGCCGTAGTGGCAACCGATATGTATTTGTTATTGTTGATGATTATAGTAGATTTACAGGGACTTTATTTTTGTTAAGCAAATATGAAGCTTTTAATGAGTTTGTTTCTTTTGCTAATAAAATAAAAAAATCTAATTTTAATCAACTTATTCACATAAGGTCAGATCATGGTAAAGAATTTGAAAATTCAAGCTTTATGAATTATTGTAATGAACATGGAATAAGTCATAATTTTTCCGCACCTAGAACCCCACAATAAAATGGTGTAATAGAAAGAAAAATAGAATATTTGAAGAAATGGCTAGAACATGGAATTAGCCGAGGCTGTCAATACTGTATGCTATATTTTAAATCGTGTACTAACAAGACCTATCACTTTTAAGACCCCCTATAAATTGTTTAAAGGTGTAAAACCGAATATTTTCTATTTTCGCGTGTTTGGATGTAAATGCTTTGTTCATGTTAATGGAAAATGAAATATAGGAAAGTTTGATGAAATAAGTGATGAAACAGTATTTCTTGGTTATTCATCTCATAGTAAAGCTTATAGAGTTTACAACAAGAGAATTATGTGCGTAGAAGAATCCATTCACATTATTTTTGATAAAACTAACTTTATGACAAGTGAACATGATACAAATAATTTTAAAATAGGTTTTGCAAATTTGGAAGATGATGAAGATTTAACTAAAGAGCAAAATCAAAGAATAGTAGGAGAACAGCTGATTTAAGAACAAACCGAAGTACCAGACCAAACAGAAGAGCTAGTAAATGAGGACCAGCAAGCCGTTCCCAATCCAGCTGTTCTTAGAAACGAGCAAACTGATCCAGTTGAAGCTTAGTAGAATAGCAATCAAGTCAATGACCCTGAGCCTACAACTGTTCGCACAAGAGATTTTGTACCAAAACCTTGGAAATATCAAAAATGTCATCCACTTGATTTGACAATCAGTGATTTGAACAAGGGAACACAAACCATATCCCAAATGAGAAATTTCTGTGCACACTTCGCATTCCTCTCAACACTTGAATCCAAGAATCACGAAGAAGCTTTAAAAGATTCCGAATGGGTTGTTGCCATGCAAGATGAACTAAATAAATTTGAAAAAAATAAAGTATGGCACTTAGAATCAAACCAAAACAAACAAAAAGGTGATTGGACTAAAATGGGTATTTCGGAACAAATTGGATGAACACGAAATCATTGTAAGAAACAAAGCAAGACTCGTGGTCAAAGGATACAATCAACAAGAAGGAATTGATTATATAGAGACATTTGCTCCGGTAGCAAGGTTAGAGGCTATCAGAATTTTAATTTCTTTTACTGCTTTTATGAATTTAAATTATATCAAATGGATGTGAAATATGATTTTTTAAATAGTTTTCTTGATGAAGAAGTCTTTGTGGAACAACCCCCTGGCTTTGAAAATTCCTTTTTTCTTGATCATGTCTATAAGCTTGATAAAGCTCTTTATGGGCTAAAACAAGCTCCTAGGCAATGGTATGAAAGATTATCAAAGTTTTTGATTGAAAATAACTTTTTTAGAGGTAAAATTGACAAAACTTATTCTTTAAGAATAGAGGTTCTGATATTTTAGTTGTTCAAATTTATGTTGATGATATTATTTTTGATGCTACCAATGAATTGCTATGTAAAGAATTTATTAACCTAATGAGCACTGAATTTGAAATGAGTATGATGGGAGAATTAAATTTCTTTCTTGGTTTACAAATTAAACCAATAGCTAATGAAATCTTTATTCATTAACAAAAATATATAAAAGAACTTCTTAAGAAATACGGTCTAAATAATGCTAAAACTAACCACACACCCATGGCTACAAATGTTAGATTAGATGAAGATTCAAATGGTATTGATGTTGATCAAACTATGTATCGAGGCATGATTGATTCTTTATTATATCTAACTGCAAGTAAACTCGATATTGCTTTTAGTGTTGGTTTATGTGCTAGATTTCAATCAAACCCAAAAGAATCACATCATACAGCAGTGAAAAGAATTCTGAGATATTTGAAGGGAATAGATGACTTGTCCCTATTTTATCCAAAAAGTGATGTCTACGATTTGAAAGGTTATAGTGATGCAGATTATGCAGGTGATCTAGTAAACAGAAAAAGCACTTCAGATATGATACAATTTCTTGGTTCTTGTTTAGTATCTTGGTGTTCCAAGAAACAGAACACCGTTGCACTATCCACCGCTGAAGTAGAATATGTGGCAGCAGTAGCTTGCTGTTCCCAAATGCTTTGGATCAAACAACAGCTAATTTAAATGTGTGCCTATTATTGTGATAATACCAGTGCCATATGCATATCTAAAGATCCAGTGCATCATTCTAGAGTTAAACATATACATATAAGACATCATTTTCTTAAGGATAGTGATGGCCTCGATCCGGGTTGGGCCAGTTCCGTTCTGGTTCCGATTCCGTTCTGGTTCCGGTTCCATCCGGTTCCGGTTCCACCCGGTTCCATTTGGAACCCGATTCGAACGTTTCGGTTCCGGGCGGTTCCAAACGGTTTCTTGGCGGTTCATGAAGCGGTTCCGGCAGTTCCAACTCGCGGGACGGGCGGGTCGGACCATCGGTTCCATTTTTATTTTTCCTTTTAATATAATATAAAAATACTATAATATTGCAGACGTACCTTTGATGATTACTTGATTATTAGCGAAATTCATTTTCTTGTCAAGTTGTCATCGTTGTTAACATATTTACTAAAAAGAATGAAAAAAATAAATTAATAAGAAATAAATCAACGATAATGTCGATAAAGATGATTAATAAAAAAGAGGGAGAAAATGGACATGAACCTAGTACCCAAAGGAATACTAAGCTGCCTACGTATCTCAAAGGAATCAAAGCCCACGTCGTTTTTTGTCATACCTTTTATTTGTAGTTGTTGAATGTTGATTTATCGTTGTTCGATTGATCCTATTCGTCTTCGTCTTCGCCATGATCATCTGGTTGGTTGGTTAGATTCTTCTGCTGACTCTCCTCTTGACGATGATGCAGATGTATCCATCATCATCCATGGATCATCATCATCGCCTTGATCATCATCATTCCTTAGTCCTTGTGTTCGAATCTCCGCTTGATCCCAATACACGAGGACATTTTCCTAACTTATCCTCGACTCCCTCCATCATCTCATCAACACGATCCACATCCTCATCGACATTCTCTTCATCTGTCTCATACCCATCAACATGATCTACTACATCCTCATTGACATCGGCCACATTATTGATGTCCTCAACAACACTTTTCTCTTTGTAGACTCCCTCCTCACCATGCAAAACCCAAACATAATATTGAGGCCTAAACCCACGTCGAAGTATGTGCTCCCTAAGGATATCAACACTATCTACCTTTGATACATTGCCACAACTGACACATGGGCAATAAAAACCAACTCCCCCCGTCCTAACTTGATGTTCAACCGCAATACTACAAAATTCTAATACGCCATCAATAAATTCCGACGATTCAATGCTTCCATACATCCAAGAAAGATCTTTTGTCATCCTAATTAGTGTGATTAATTGATTGAAAACAAAATTAATACACAACTTTTAAAACATATATACTTATTTCTAACAAACATATTTGACCCTAAAAAAATATATACTTATTTATACCAAATCTATTTAACCCTAAATATACATACTTCATATTCTAATTTTATACTTCATACTTCAATATTAAGCACTACATTGTAAATAAAATCACATTCTAATTCTAATAGTTAAAGACATAACTATAACAACAAACCACATTTTTAACAAATTACACAAATATTTAACAAACTAATAACATAAACTTGAATATTGTAAAATTCACAATTAGTAAAATTTTGTTCAAATAATATCCAGATTTGGCATACTAGCATACAAGCAAAAGCAAAACATATCATTTGCAAATAACAATTCAAACAAAAATTCACTAAATTACTAAATTACATGTTAAACAATAAAGATATGAACTTGCAAATTAGTAAAATAAATATAATTACCTTGATTTCGTGGGTTATGTTATCTACAACGAAAAACAGAGAAATAAAATTAGTATACAAACGGTTGCCAAAATTTTCGAGTTTTTTCATGAATATCTTGCAAAACTTAAATGCTTAACAAATTAAAAGGAGAAAAAATACCTTAATGTCGTGGGTTTTGAAGATGAACAAGACCAAAGTATTAAATTTCGTGGGTTTATAAACCAAGAAGATGAAGAACTTTGAAGAAACTGTTATAACACCGCGTTTTTCGAGTTTGCAGATGAAGATGAAGAACTTTGTGAAGATGAAGAACTTTGCTGTTACGTTTGTGAAGATGAAGAAGAGGAACGAAGCAGATGAAGATGAAGATGAAGCGTTTTTTCAATGGGTTTTGAGAACAACCGCAACAATGAATTGAAGAAGTCGAGTTTGTGAAAAAAAAAATTGAAATGGCGGGTTTTAATTTATTAAATGTAACGGTTATTTGCTGCGGGCCTTGATAACCGGAGCAATTAAGGATTGTATAAAGGTTATTTGCTGCGGTCAAGAGCAAAACTGCAGCAATTATTCTGAGTCAGAAAGCACTCCGCGAGCCACGGAGTGCTAGGAGAGGCGCGGAGTTGGGTCTGTCTGCCTTTAAATTTTTTTTCACTTTTTTTTAATACTTATTTGCTGCGGTCCTTAGCATAACCGCAACAATTAATTGTGCTACTGAGTATTTGCTGCGGTCACACCTTGAAACCGCAGCAATTAATTTTTTCTTTTCTTATTATTTTCCTATTTATTGCTGCGTATATACAAAAACCGCAACAAATTATACGCAGCAAATACGTTTTTTTCCACTAGTGCCTATTAGGTGTTTGATTCTCGAATCATCTTTAGTCGGATGATTATGAGTGAAAGACGAACCACAATCAAACACATGAGCGTTATTACATATTTCTCACATCTTTTTAGAAATAATCAAGGGAGCGTAGACTTGTGACCTCTCTAGTTAGTGGGTGGCATGGCCTGTGTTGTAGCTTATCTAGTGATCCTGAGTCGGTGGAACTGGCTGTTCTTCTTGGTATTGCGCTCTCATGAGCCCATTGTATTTGCACACCCATGGCTAGGGAAGATTATTTCCTGTGCACAGCTTGCGTTGTTCTGTCTTCCGCTCGCCTTGCATTACATTGCATTGAATTTGTGGGTTTCCTTCTAAAAACCCTCATGAGACCTTACTCGTCCTCTACGGGAGACCGAGGGGTTTAAAGGGCTTGTCGCTCATGCTAAGTGCGATCGTGATTCCTACGAAAGTGAGTCTTAGGCTTTATTGTTTTTCGTAGTTTAGATTTGTTTTTGCCCCGCGCTTTCATTTTGTCTTGCTAGTTCATTTGCTAGGGACTAGCAAAGGTTTGGCTTGGGGGAGTTGATGTGCTCGTTTTTAGAGCACATTTATCTCCTCATTTTAGTGTCGAGTCTCGCATTTTAGAATACTTTTTACACACTTTACGCATGATTTTACCTTGTTCTTGTCTCCATGGTGTTTTGAGGGAATTTCAGGCATTTTCGGAGATTTCAAGGTATTTTACTTTGCGTACGAGACTTAGACGCTTTGATCGAAGGTTAGACACGCATACCGAAGCTTTTCCAAGCATTCTAATTCTTCCTCAAGGTCCCCGCAAAGTCCAAAAGGCATCCAAAGCTTCAAAAGATGAAAATAGGCCAAGTAGGAAAGCATTCGGCCGAATTGATGCTCCATTCGGGCGAATGGACACTGATTCAGGCGAATGGCTGATTGCTTTGGTCGAATGTTGCTGGATTCGAGCGAATGGCTTATAGCTTCGGGTGAATGGACCTAAAACTTCTAGGAAACGTGCTCAGACTCCCTCCTATTCAGCTTATGTGTCCCATTTCCTATTATGGTCAAATCCCCTTAAGTGTCCCATTTCTATTTTTGGTATGGGTTTTTGACTTTTATGCCCTTAGTAATTTTATCCTATTTTCAATTATATCCTCCATTACCCATATTAATTTTCTTCCCTTACATTAAAAAACCCATAATACCACTCTCTTTTCTACCCTTAGGGTCCCATTTTTGACTCTCCTTAAAATCCGTGAAAAGTCAAATGGGACTCCTAAGGTGAATAGGAGGGAGTATTATTTTTGATATACGTTGTAGTAAATTATTTATATTATTATTATTTTGTAATTATTATTATTATTATTATTATTATTATTATTATTATTATTATTATTATTATTATTATTATTATTATTATTAGTATTGTCATTATTATTGTTATTATTAATTTAAATAATTTATATTTATATATTATTATTATTATTATTATTATTATTATTATTATTATTATTATTTTCTTATTATTTAATATTAGTTTGTTTTATTATTATTACAAGTATTTTATTTTATATTTTGTATTGTTATTATTATATTACTAATTATTGAAGTAAATTATATTTTTTTAATAAGCTAATGTATGGTTTATTTCCTATTTTAAATTTGTAGTACTTTGAAAACTTAGGAGACAATGTAGATTACTCTGATAGATTTGTTACGGATAGGAAATTGGATTCCGTAGATGAATTACATAGTTGAGCTGATGAGATAGCAATAACAATTGGTTTTTAATTACACATGTTTCTTATAAGCAAAAAGAAGGACGTTCTAGAGTTAATTTGTATTTAAGATGTCACCACTATGGTAATATTAGGGGTGATTTTCATAACCTAGATAATGTTGTCCGACCTGGTTCTAAAAGTAGCACATGTCGGTGTAAATTTATAATTGTAGCAAGTAGTCGTAAACCAGGAGAAAGGCCTTGGACAGTAAGGGTGTGTCATGGGGAAAAAGGTAGACATAACCACCGACTTTTAGTGTATAGAGATGGTCATGTAAGGGAAAATGGGTTGAATATAGATATTCGGCAGCATATACGACAACTTAGTGCAGCCGGCATGCAACCTGCCTTTATCATGACTTCAATTAGAGAAGATTTTCCTGGTTTTTCTTTTCTAGTATGAATCAAATATACAATACTAGAGATGGAAGGTAGGACTCCCCTTCAACACTGTCTTTATATGGCCACAGAGCATAATTACGTGGTTTGGACAGACTTGGATAGTGAAGGGAATTTGAGCAGATTATTAGTTGCACATACTACATTCATCCATTCTGGAGTACTTTAACGTACACAGAGGCAGGAGATGACACCAACGAAGGAGTACGGCACGCAAACGCCGATGATAAAGAGTACTTTCAATCGTTGGTCGATGAAGTCTTAAAAGCTGATCCGGCTGTTGTACGACGCTTGTCTCAGGTACTTGAACATGAATTACATGCTTATGGAGCCGATATACTTGAGCCTTACGCAAGTCCACCTAGAAAGGAAAGACCAACCACAAGCAAAACCCTTAGAAGAAATAAAAGCGCATTTAAATATAGTAGATCATCTTCTCATGGTCGTCAAGATCTTCATCCCGCGAGAGATCCAGTGGTAGATCTAGTGGTCGGAAAACACAATCCTCAGTTGGAATTAAGTTTAGTTTCAACTTATCCGGTACATGACTTTCCTTGCCGTTATTGAAATTAGTTTGTTACAGCTTAATCTTAATAACCTTATTTTCAATAATTGCAGATGATCCAGTAGGTCGTGATTTTTCACTATTTCCATGGCCTCATCACATCTCGCACGTTCTCCCTCCTTACTTGTTTGGTTGGATTGATGTTATAGGTGATGGTAACTATTGTTTTAGAGCTATTGCCGTCACAGAGTTGGGAAGCGAGGAGGCATGACCTCTATTAAGACGTGCAATGTGCATGAAAATGCAAATGAACAGAGACCAATAGTAAGTGTGTATTTATCGGAGGAGGCGTAAGATAATGCTATATTCAGAATTGGTTCACACAGCAATGGACCTGCTCCTTATATTCACTGGATGGAAGCACCGATGGTATTGTACTCTGCAGCAACATGTCTTAACATTGGCATTGCTTATTATGGTTTTGCTGATGGTAATCCGATGTACAACTGTTTGGTTCTTTCATTAAGGAAAGCAGCGGGTGTGCATAGTGTAAATAAAGTTATACATATATGTTGGGTGAATAGAAATCATTTTGTTCAATATTAATGAACGACGATTCATCTCCACTGCCGCCAGTCCAGTAATCATGGAGAGAAGCAATTGAAAATTCTTCCAAGCATATAGAATCACATTTTAGTAGTAGGATTTTGCTTTGGAATAGACTATGCGGGCCACGACCACCACAACGTAATAACACCGCTGAAGATGCTGTAAATCTAGATAGTCCATAGTGTAACACATTGTGTACATCATTATTTAGTTTAACTACACATGTAGATGAGATTCAATTTATAGATAGTCCATAGTGATACTATTGTGTACATCATTATTTAGTTTAACTACACATGTAGATGAGATTCAATACGTAGATGAAATTCAATATGTATAGAATTAATCTAAATTAATAAAAGCATTGATGTAAATTAATTTAACTATAATGTAAAAAGAATTAGTTTACAATTACAAAAATAAACAGTCTATGAAGGGCCTTGCCCCTTAAAAGTTTGTCATTCGGCAAATAAATCTCTAATATCAGAAACGTATACATCTAAAGCATGTATTTCCCGGGGGGTCATTCCCGCAACAGGAGGCAGTCTCACCAATGGAGCGACTCGATTCGGCCTTTCATTTAGAATCTGTAAAAAAAAAAGGAAAAAGGGTGTGAATAACATATTAAACAACATCTAAATAACACAAACACATAATACAAAACAAATAAATTAAAAAAACTAACGTATTCTACTCTGCTTTCAGCTGGACCAAAACCGGCACTCGGTCCTTCGCCGGGGAGGAGGTATGGGTGGGAGGACACTCTGAACCAATCAACGTAACTAAGATCAGCCTCTGATGGAACAGATGCCCGACGAAGTGCCTGATCACCAAGGCGGCCACAATAGGGGAACCTACTCCATGCCCTCCGTGTAAATAGGCGGAGAAGCAAAGGTCACGGAATAGGTATCGTGTGCCGGTCGTATAGCCTGGCTTGGTCTTATAGGAGGGAGGGAATAGCCTACACAAAGCCGACCTGTCGCACTGTCCTCTCCGGCAAATACACCTCGACGATATCAAAGCAAGTGATACCCCCGATGTAGGTGGTTCGTGGGTGCTCATTTAGCAATGCCCTTGGAGAAGTCATGTACGGAGTCCATTCAACCTGCATACAAGCAAAATTAAAATATGAAAATAATCTAAAATTAAGATAACATGAATAACAAAGTGTGATGTGATGTACAATACCTGAGTTTCCGTCATGGAGTCCAATATCCTCATGCAGTCCCTCAGCCTGTTGATCTCACGACCTGGCCTAGGTGTGGACCACATCTCCGTCCTAGTCTTATTAGGCACATCTGCTTGACGAGGATGAGGGCAGAAGGACAGAAAGTACTCGTAAATCCATGTCTAAAGCAATGTCAGGCAACCAGCAATGGTCTTGCAACCAACCCTAGACGCCATTCTCAGTTGCCGATACATGTAGGCCAGCGTCACCGCACCCCAGGCAATCTCATCCTGATTGATGTTGACGGTTAGTATCGGGTGAGGTCGCATGCCGGTTCTGGTCTTATCCGCACCCCAATATGCGTTGCACGTCATGCAACATAATCGTCATCTCCCCCCATGGCATGTGGAAGGTGTTCGTATCCGGCTGCCACCTCTCCACGAAGGCCAATATCAAAGCACAGAAAATGTGCTGGTGCATAATATAGAGTAGCCGGCCGAGGGGAGTGGCAGCATCATAAAGCACATCAGACATATCCCGCAGTTCGATGATCACCTCCAACGGCTTCTTTCGACTACGGCACTCCAGAACCGGAGGCGTACGCTCAGAGCCGTCAAAAATAACTTTAGCTATGTGCCCGCAATAGCTGGGTATTAGGCGCGTATCTGTGGGCCCCCCGAGCTGGGGCGATGTGACCAACCAGTCCGTTTCAGCGGACTGTGAGTGCCTGCTCCTCCGTGGTGGCTCATCATCAACGTGACTATGTTCGGCATGCTCAGATGTGCCTGCAGAACTACGGGCGGCACGTGTGAATTTACCGTCGACCCCGCGGACAACAGCTCAATCCACTGGGCGACCAACAACACTTTGGTACTCATCATCATCATCACTAGAAACCCCCCTACTACTCTGTACGCTAGCCTGGTCATCAAACCGAGTGCGAACTTGGTGCAGCGTACTCGACCGTTAGGCCTCACTGTGTCTGGCAGCCTCTTCCTCCCTAGCCCTCCTAGCAGAACCCGTTACCCCCTTCTCATAAGGGTCCCCTTTGAGTAGGGTAAGCCTCGAACTATTCCTACTCAACAAGTGTCTAAAAAAACCCTTTTCTTTCCCTTGACTACCAGTCATTTACTACAATTTTGATAATTTAATTAACTATTAATAATAAATAAAAATAATCAAACATAATGTTAAATTAACCACATGAACAAAAGACAATAATTAATTAACATATTAAACTACTCAATATCAACAAATATAATTTAACAACAACAATATTTTACTAATCATTATCAACAAATATAATTTAACAAAATATTAATTATTATTATTATTATTGTAATTAATTTTCTAAATTAACAACAATAATAATAATAATAATAATAATAATAATAATAATAATAATAATAATAATAATAATAATAATAATAATAATGATCATAACAATAATAACAAAAACAATAATGATAATAATAATAATAATAATAATAATAATAATAATAATAATAATAATAATAATAATAATAATAATAATAATAATAATAATAATAATAATAATAATAATAATAATATTTAATAAAATAAATTAAAATTAATATTTAAAAGAATAATAATAATAATAATAATAATAATAATAATAATAATAATAATAATAACAACAACAACAATAATAATAATAATAAAATAATAATCAAAATAAAACAAAAAAAATTAATAATAATAATGATAATATTAAGGATATAATTTCAAAAAAAAAGGAAAAAAAAAACTGAGTCGCACGCGACTCGACTGTGGGTCAGTCGCACGAAACCCGCGACTCGATTGTGGGCCAGTCGCACGAAACCCGCGACTCGGCCATGGCTCAGTTGCATGTTTTTACCCATCATAGCGAGTTTTTCTCAAAAAAGAGATGTCGCGATTACATTTATAGGGTGACTCTTTCGGAAATATGGTCGAAACAAGTACTTATTTGTCTATTTTTTGATACGTAGACCGAAAAGTTAGCATTGAGTTTTTCGGAAAAAAAACAAAGAAGGCGCCAAACACCTTACCAATCCCTCCTTGTTATTAATCACCAATTATTTCTCAAAACCCCAAGTTTTTTGTACTTGAAGTCACCATTCTCACTAATTTTCTTCTCTTTTAAAAACTCATCAGAAAATAGTAACTAAAAAGAGGAACTGTTTAAAAAATTGGTACAATATAATTAATGTTAATAGGTTTAAACCGGGTCGGATCCGGAACAGAATTTTATGTAGAAAACCGGGTTCTCGGTTTTTCGGAATCGGGTCAACCCGGTATCCGGTTTTGAACACCCCTAGTACGTATGTAGCACGCGTCTTACCAATTAGTTAATCCTAAATGTGTAAACATTACGTGTCTCCACTTCTGCACTTGACTTCATTTGTGTCTCCGCAAAAAAACTTAATTGCATTTTTGCTTAGATTAAAGTGTAAACATTACGTGTCACCATTCTCACTAATTTTCGTCTTCACTTGCTGTTTGATAGAAAAAATGAGCAATTTTTATGGAAAAATGCGAGTTTTAAAGGTATGAAAACACTAATCTAGGACTTAGACGAAGAAAAGTTAAAAATGAAGTAAAAGGCCCAAATGTCTAAAGATTCGAAAGCAAAATCTGATACGTGTTTATTGTTTTGGTCAAAACTTTTAATATACAAGTCTGAATGCATGCCACAAGACTAATCCCATTGAAAAGAAGATTTATTTCGACTAATTTTAGACCTAAACTTAACACATAACACGTCTTTTTGTCAATTTTTAATATATTATAACTTTATTTGGATTAATTTAGACGTAGACTCAATTTATAAACTCATTTTAGACCTATGTTGACCTTAAGAAAAATATTATGCAATGAGAATAGTTTAGTTTAGGATCTATTTAGAATCCTAAAACCATCATATCAAGTGGGTCTAGGCATTAATGCAAAATTTTAGACCCTTATTGGTTTGGGTTTGAGTCCATAAAAATTTGATGGGTTTGAGTCTAGGTTTGAGAATGGTTGGATCAAATCCAAACATGATCTGTTACGATCCTTATAATATTTCATGTATTATCAAATGAGACAATCTCACCATAAGAACATATTTATTAGGCTGACCTAATGTACACTTCAGGGTCATTTGGTTCGCACAAGGGAATCGAAATGGAATGAGGAAAGGGAATGAAGGAGAAAGGAATGGATTCCCATAATTTAGCCTAGTCGTTTGGCAGTGTTCAGGAAACGGAATGAAATGCTCATTGATTCCCTTTGTGACTGTTTGGTTTAAGTTAAGGAATCAAATTATGAGTTTTAAAATTCTTTTATATTTTTTCCAAAATTAACTAGTTATTATATGATAAACTTAAAAAACTTATTTTTTTTAAAAAAATCATTAACCTACATCATCTTTTCCTGTAATATGCAGAAAAAAAAACATAATAGAAATAATATCTTTCTAGCTCCATTGATTACAAATAATAATAATAATAATAATAATAATAATAATAATAATAATAATGTTGGCCTCTTAAGGTTTTGATGATGACTTTACTTTTAAATAAACAAACATATTTTAGAGATTGTTTTGTAGGTATATATCCGATTTAATGTGAATCGTTGATGAAGCCTATGACTTGATTCGTGGAAGATGTACATGTCTTAATATGTCCAAGATGTTAGATAAGTGTTATAATGTTCAAAGTAGACGTACAGTCTACTGTTCCTAAAATGAACATTCTGACTGAAGTTGAAGCTGGAGACAGTACACTGTTCCTACGTAGCAGGTCTGAAGAATAGCATCGACTGGAAAATTGCGAATACTTTATTTTCTGTTTTTAAGTTGATGTAATGGTTTAGAATTAATTTAATTGCTTAAATTAATTAGTAAGTTAATTGGCAAATCTATTTTTAGGTTTTCTAAAAATAGCCCAAGACTTTTTCTTGATTAGATTTAGATCTCCTATTTTTTAGGATCTTATGTTTTAAACTCCTATGCTATTTTTAGCATTAAGGAAACTGATTTTTTCCTTGAGCAAATAACAGCCGGACACTTTCATAATTCCACCACCTTTTGTTTTGAGAACGTGGGGGTAGTGGAGGTATGTGTGAGATAGTGGACGTTATGCTTATGGTAACTGCTGGCTGTTCCCTCTATAAATAGAAGGGACTTTGCTCGAATCAAAAATCAATCCTTTTTAGGATTCAAGAGTGTCCATTAAAGGGAGATCATCTTAAGAAAAATATTTTCAGTTTTCCAATGCCAATTAATTTATTATATTTTTCTTAAGTAATTATTTTAATTCTTATCCTCTTGAGAAATGGCCTTGTAAAGGGTATTTGAGTGTTTTGTTGTAATTAGACTTATGGGAAGTCTAAGGGAATAGAGAATAGAATCGAGAGAAGAGAAAGAGAAGGAGAGAAGAGAAGAGAAGAGAAGAGAAGAGAAGTGGGCCTAAGTAGAGAAGCTTTGAGTAAAGCGTTTAGAGAATTGAGAAGCTTCAAGTGAAGCAAAACATTGTTATGTGTAATTGTAACTAATTGCCTTAACATAGTGAGAATTTTGAAATCCCGGGGGGTCGTGGTTTTTCCTTCTTATTAGGCCAAGAAGGTTTCCACGTAAAATCTTTGTCTCCTTTATTATTTTTCTTTTCGTTTTTAAGTTTAAGTTTTTGTCCTTTACTTAATATAATTCCGCAAAAAAAATTAGAGGCAAAAATCTTAAACCTACTACACAACAATTCACCCCCCCCTCTTGTTGCATTCGATCATCCATTAGTATTTCTACAAATAATAATAATAATAATAATAATAATAATAATAATAATAATAATAATAATAACAATGTTATTATAATAATTAGTTTTGAATTTAATAATTTATTTGAATGTTTAATTATTTTTTAATATAATAATAATATATTACTTAAAACTTAGTTGTTAATTAATTTTTTATTTTTTATTAATAATTTTTTATTAATTTAGTTGATAATAGTGTTATCAAGTCCAATGGCAAATTCGTAATTTTTTAAAGTCCAGGGGCAAATTCGTAATTTTATTTAGGGGGTGGCGATAAAATGAAAAGAGTGGCGAATTATAACAATACTCATAAATCAAAGTTCAAATTTTAAGTGATGGGTAATGAAGTGGGGAATGAAATGGGAAAGTGTAGGGGGGGTGGGGAATGAGGATATAATAGTTTGGGGTAAACCCAAAAGTAAAATGGGGGAAAAGAAATGATAGAAAGTGGCAAACAAACAACAACAAAGGGAATTGGGTATTTCCATTCCCTTTCCCTTTAATTATTACCCCCAACCAAACGGCCCCTTATTGTGTTAAAATGATCACTTATAGTTTAAAATGATCACATTTTATAGCCATACTAATCATTTATAACTTTAAGTGATTTGTTACAATCTTAATTATATTAGTAATCATTTCATAGCCATTCTTACTAATTTCTTTACTAATTTCATAGCACAGTACAAAACAAGTTCTAACCCTAGATTTTCATCCTCATTCTGGACTTTTCGCCACAGGCGGCGCTGATTTTGACATCAAGGTTAACCTTCTTTTTCTCTCTTTTCTTCTTTCATTTTTGTTTGATTGTCCATTATTTTTAATTTCTTATTCACAATATCAATTATTGCTCGAGTTTTCTGGTTTTGCGATTATATATATGTGTAACGGACAGTTCTTTTCTAAATACTATTGTATTGTTTATGTGAGATTAGGATATAATATGTATGTAGTTTATATTATGGACGATAATTATGTATTAAAGAAAGATGTAATATTTAAAATTTTATTTTAATGATTTAAGTTTTCTTTGTTTTTTTTTAAATTATGTTTTGTTTTATTTCTTTTTCGCAATAATCACGGTTCGATAGACTTCCGCTTAGCATTGCTTACTATTATATTACTTTAAACCTCTATTTAGAAAAGAACTGTCCGTTACAATATGTATGATTAATTTGAGTATTCGTGTGATGAACTGCAGTGTTATTGTTACCTGATTTTCTTTGATTGTCCAATTTAGATAAATAAGGTATTAATATCTCAATTTTGAAATCATATAGGTTTAAGGTTTCCGTAAGTAGAGCTTCTAACTATTGAATTCTTTAGGCCTGATTTCATATGAGTAAAAGTTTAAAATCTGCTGAATTCATAATCCTAATATTAATTAATGGAGTGTATCTCATGTCTCGAGAATTCAACCACCATATTAGCCTTTTGTTTGTGTTGGTTCACGATATGATATTAAAAGCCAATGTGACAAAAGAGTTTGAATCTCATGCACTCTTCAATTGATCTAAAATAATTAGAACCATCAGTTTAAACTTTTGGTTGATTTGGTTCTTTGACATTAATGTAATTTATGAGTCCTAGAAATTTGGGTAAGTGATATAATTTTCATTATGGTGCAACATCCTTTGCTACTATAATTGAATTCTATTCAATCCTTGGTCTAATCGACAACCTAGGCAATTCATGTAGTTCATTAACTATTTCATCATCAATAGAGGAAAAGTATGTAATTTATTTATTTTGGATTGCAATGACAATTGTAGTATGATATGTTGTGTCATATATACTTCATTTTGATTACAGAGTAGCATGAGAGAAGGAAGAGGATTATGTGAGAATGGAACTCAAAAACCTTTTTTTCTGGATAGTGGTACTTGTTCTCTAACTAAGACAATACCCAATTATACACTTCATAAGTATAATATGTTGTAGATATGTTCGTCATCAAAGGCCAATTAGAAACAACCTCATCCTTGTAAATAAAGGCAAACGTAATTTTTTTGAAGGGCCTAATAAGTACAATGGTTCTACTAATAAACTTTATTGATTAGTTTACAAATTTTACAATAGAAAAATAATCTTTGTAGAATAATGATAGGGCCTTAGACCTCTCATGACCTAAGTTAGGTTACCATTGGTTTAAAGAGGGTAAATTTATGTACATTCGATTTCTTAAACCATGTCCAGTGAGATACACTTGGACCAATGTCAATGGTGGTCATTTTGTTTTAGAAAGTGAAAACCTTTGATTAAAAACAAAAAAAACCATCAACGTCATTGGTGATTAAAAAAACCATGACATAGGTTGTAATCAACGAAAATCATCCCTTGATAATTTTTTTAAATAAACTAATGGTGAACTCTACATGTTCATACAACTTATGTTGATTGCAAGATGATTTAAGTGATTTAGAACATCTTATTTACTCTACCATCAATGATTAGAGTCCTAAATTGAATTTGGAAAAATGCAAAATTAGAAATTTTTAATAAAGAACTTACTACTATGCAATATTAATTAACCCAAAACGTTATATATTAATTAACACAAAAGGAAGAAAAAATTATTCATTAATTAACACAAAACGTCATATATTGTTAATTATATCACTTAATCAAAATTATATCACTTACCCAAATTTCTAGGACTTATAAATTACATTAATGTCAAAGAACCAAATCAACCAAAAGTTTAAACTGATGGTTCTAAATAATCCAAATATATTGAAGAGTGCATGAGATTCAAACTCTTTTGTCACATTGACTTCTAATATCATATTGTGAACCAACACAAACAAAAGGCTAATATGATGGTTAAATTCTCGAGACATGAGATACACTCTATTAATTAATATTGTGATTCTGAATTCAGCAGATTTTAAACTTTTACTCATATGAAATCGGGCCTAAAATTCAATAGTTAGAAGCTCCACTTACGGGAACCTTAAACCTATTTAATTTCAAAATTGAGATATTAATACCTTATTTATCTAAATTGGAAAATCAAAGAAAATCAGGTAACAATAACACTGCACTTCATCACACGAATACTAAAATTAAACATACATGTATACAATCGCAAAACTAGAAAACTCGAGCAATAATTGATATTGTGAATAAGAAATTAAAAATAATGGACAATCAAACACAAATGAAAGAAGAAAAGAGAGAAAAAGAAGGTTAACCTTGATGTCAAAATCAGCGCCACCTGTGGCGAGAAGTCCAGAATGAGGATGAAAATCTAGGGTTAGAACTGGTTTTGTATCGTGCCAATTAATTTGAACAATTCCTTCTTTCACTTTATATTTTCTGATGATTTTTTAAAAGTAAAGAAATTAGTAAGAATGGCTATGAAATAATTACTAATATAATTAAGATTATAACTAATCACTTAAAGTTAATTAAGTTAATTATAATGAGAGGGAGAAATAGAGGGGATGAGAAAAGAAGACCTGGAGAAAAAGGACGTGCCACTTCTGCATAGAGGGAAAGGGGTTGGTTTAGGTGGGGAATAGGTGATTTGATTAGGTCAAGTATAATTAGGGAGAGTCAAACATAATTAGTGAGAGTTCAAGTGCAATCAACAACTTGATCATAGAAACAAGTAAAGTGGCAATAATAATTACAACAGATCATAGGTAACAGATTCTTTAATTTAGGATGAGTATGGCATTACTTTGAGCAAAAGTTTTCAAGCCGAATCAACATAGGTCAATAGACTATACCGTGATAAAAACAATCAAGTTTGTGATTTTCAAGCTTCATTCTACAATTGTGCTGCTCATTTTTTCTTAGGAAATTTCACATGGTAGCATCCATATTTTATGAAACGCTACTGGTAGTACTTTTTTAAGAATTTTCTACAAGGTAGCATCCAACTTTTGCATTTAAATTTTCGCCTTAAACATACAAAAATGTTAGTTTGACCATTACCATGTACTTTTGAATGTTACCTTGAAGTGTGAATTTCAAAAGTCATTCCTTCCTCCCTTGCGATTAGAGGTGTTCATTAGCGGGTATCCGACATTTCGGGTACATTTTTTAATGGCCCGTGTTTCGGCCTAATCAATATAAGTACTCGGATTTGGGGTACCCGAATAAGTTGGGTCGGGACACCGGGTACCCCGTTTGTTCCTCACTTTCGGTTTTTTCAATTTTTTTATTTTCTGGTCTCGAGCTTTTTAATCTTAGCTTTCTTGCGTGATTATGGATAATCATCAACACAGCTAACCATCGACTCAACTCTTTGGTACCTTCAAGTCTTTATTATGATATTAGTTACTGACCTTTTTATTAAAGTTACATTTTTCAAGTCTTCATGACATTAGTTATTGACTTTAGATTCTTAATCTTTAATATAGTTGTAATTGGTAGCACTTGTGAGTTACTGACTAATTTTCTTTTATCTTATTATTTAATGGAGTATTATTAGTTTAGCATTACTTATTAATCGGTTAGCCTAACAGCCCTTGGCGTACAAATAAATTATTATTCAAAAAAAAATCTAATATAACGAATCGGCCGGTACTCGTATTAATTTATTTTATGGCCTATGATCCGACCCGATTAAGGTGGGTTGAGTACCTAACCCGTAATTAGAGGTGTTCATTCGGTTGATCGGGTCGGTTTCGGACGGGTGTTATTCGGTTCGGTTGCATTTTGGATCGGTTATTTTTCGGCTGTGTGTTACAACGGGTCACACTCAGGTCGAGTCGGTTAGTCACGGTTCGGTTAGAGATCGGTTATTCAAGCTATCGGGTTAGCATCAGTTAGGTGTCGGTTGAAGTTCGTGTCGAGTGTCAATCGGTCTCGGGTTGTCATCGATTACTAATTGGTTCGGTTTTTTCGAGTACAGATCGGGTTCGAGCTTTATTTTTCGAGTAGTTATCGGTTACGGATAACTATTGATCGGGTCAATATCGAAATAAGTTAATAGTCAGGTTTTTAATTGATGTATGCTCATTTACTTACAAAAAATAACTACCGATTGTTTTATCAGATATAGCAGATAGGGGTGTCAAACAGGTCGGGTTGGGTCATTTTCAGGTTCGGATCATATATAAATGGGTCAATAAACCCTTAACCTGAACCTGACCCATTTAACTAATGGGTCAAAAATTGGAACCCCGACTTGATCTGTAGCAGATCGGATCAACCTGCTAATGACCCATTTAACCTACTTTTTTTTTAGGTCATTAAATTCATATATTTCAGGTCATTTGACCCATTTAACCTTAATTAAAGGCTTCCTCCAAAAATAAACGTATGCCACTTAATGCAGCGAGCACACGGTATTCTTTAGTAAACGGCGAAAGAATAGTTCGCTTTGTGCTCACGGCGTGGCTGCGTAAGTTGGTATGAGATCTGTGGAAGTGATTTAAAGGATTTTTCTTTTATTAGTATCTTTCATAGCCGATGTAGGACAACTTCCTTTGTTATTGAAAGTCATGTTCAGCTGACAAATCCCTTAGCCGATGTGGGACAACTTTCTTTCTTATTGAAAGTCATCTTCAGCCGACAAATCCGTCAATACATGGTAATTGGTATTATCTTAGTTTTACGAAGTATTTGGCAAATGTTGATCCGTCTTAAATTTAATAAATGGGTTAAACAGGTTTTTTTCGGGTTTAAATATTCAACCTGAACCTAACCCATTTAATAAACAGATCAGGTCGGGTTGACCCATTTAATTAATTGGGTCAAAAATCTAAACCCAAACCCGCTAATTTCGAGTCGGTTTCAAATCAGGTTAGCAGGTCGGGTCAGCTTTTGCCAGCCCTAATAGGCAAATCAATTTATTTCAATTAGTTTATATATATATATATATATATATATATATATATATATATATATATATATATATATATATATATATATATATATATATATATATATATATATATATATATATATATATATATATATATATATATATATATATATATATATATATATATATATATATATATATATATATATATATATATATATATATATATATATTCTGTATGCAATCTCTTCTATATAGAACTTGTGTTCTTCCTTTTTCCGTATTATCAGAAAACTGAAATTGGACTTAATTTGCTAAAATTAGGTGAAAATTCGATTCGGATTTATAACAGTTCGATTTACAATCGGTTCGGGTTTGTATCAGTTCGGGTTAAAAACAGTTTGATTAAGAATTTTATTAAATAAAAGTGGTTATCACCTAACTTGATCAAAGTCAAATTGTAGTAATAAAAATGTGATGTACTTGTGTGAATCAATTTTGATTGAATGACTAATAGTAAGGTAATGTCGAACTATGGACATGCATGAAAAATCCCGGCATCCGAGTTGGCCGACACGTAAAATGTGATGTAATACAGGGGGTTCGATACCTATCTTGGTGAGCTCGAGCATAGTTTTATTGGAGGGGTAACAACTCCCACCATAGTTAGGGTTTAGGACTACGGTCCTCACCTAACCAGACCCTTATATATATCAGGTGGTATATTCTTGCGCTTGTTGATAAGTGATAAACTTGATTAGTGTTGATGCTATGATGCATGGTGCGGTTATGAGTATTAACCAAATGAACTTACTTAAGTGTTAAGATTACCGAATTGTATAAGTGGCAGTAACGTACTTCTATCAGGATTAAGAATGGTATCTTAATAATGACTAGAGCTGTTCAAAAAAAACCCGACTCGAAAGTCCGACCCGGAATCGAAAATTATCCGACCCGAAAAAGGGTAAGTTTTTTAGGTTTACCGAACCGCAATTACCCGAACCGATACTTCACTCGAACTGTTTGATAACCGAAAAGGGCAAAATCGAACTCGAACTGCAACCGAATTTTATAACCGACATATAAACCTTAACCGATGTTACCCGAACTGAACAATGATCGACCCGAGTCAAATCCGACCCGAATTATGCACGTAACCGAATGTAACCTGACTAAAACCGATTAAGATCGAACTGTTTTTAACCCGAACTGATATAAACCCGATCGATTATTAATCGAACTGTTTTTAACCCGAACTGATACAAACTCGAACGGATTGTAAATCGAACTATTATAAATCCGAATCAAATTTTCACCTAATTTTAGCAAATTAAGTCCAATTTCAGTTTTCTAATAATACAGAAAAAGGAAGAACACAAGTTCTATATAGAAGAGATTGCATACAGAATATATATATATATATATATATGTATATATATATATATATGTATATATATATATATATGTATATATATATATATATATGTATATATATATATATATATATGTATATATATATATATATATATATATATATATATATATATATATATATATATATATATATATATATATATATATATATATATATATATATATATATATATATATAAACTAATTGAAATAAATTGATTTGCCTATTAGGGCTGGCAAAAGCTGACCCGACCTGCTAACCTGATTTGAAACCGACTCGAAATTAGCGGGTTTGGGTTTAGATTTTTGACCCAATTAATTAAATGGGTCAACCCGACCTGATCTGTTTATTAAATGGGTTAGGTTCAGGTTAAATATTTAAACCCGAAAAAAATCTGTTTAACCCATTTATTAAATTTAAGACGGATCAACATTTGCCAAATACTTCTTAAAACTAAGATAATACCAATTATCATGTATTGAGGGATTTGTCAGCTAAAGATGACTTTCAATAAGAAAGGAAGTTGTCCCACATCGGCTAAGGGATTTGTCAGTTGAACATGACTTTCAATAACAAAGGAAGTTGTCCCATATCGGCTATGAAAGATACTAATAAAAGAAAAATCCTTTAAATCACTTCCACAGATCTCATACCAACTTACGCAGCCACGCCGTGAGCACAAAGCGAACTATTCTTTCGCCTTTTACTAAAGAATATCGTGTGCTCGCTGCATTAAGTGGCATACGTTTATTTTTGGAGGAAGCCTTTAATTAAGGTTAAATGGGTCAAATGACCTGAAATATATGAATTTATTGACCTAAAATAAAAGTAGGTTAAATGGGTCATTAGCAGGTTGATCCGATCTGCTACAGATCAGGTCGGGGTTTCAATTTTTGATTTATTAATTAAATGGGTCAGGTTCAGGTTAAGGGTTTATTGACCCATTTATATATGATTAGAACCTGAAAATGACCCAACCCGACATGTTTGACACCCCTATCTGCTATATCTGATAAAACAATCGGTAATTATTTTTTGTAAGTAAATGAGCATACATCAATTAAAAACCTGACTATTAACTTATTTCGATATTGATCCGATCAATAGTTATCTGTAACCGATAACTACTCGAAAAATAAAGCTCGAACCCGATTTGTACCCGAAAAAACCGAACCAATTAGTAGTCGATGACAACCCGAGACCGATTGATACTCGACACGAACTTCAATCGACACCGAACTGACGCTAACCCGATAGTTTGAATAATTGATCTCTAACCGAACCGTGACTAACCGACTCGACCCTAGTGTGACCCATTGTAACACACAGCCGAAAAATAACTGATCCGAAATGCAACCGAACCGAATAACACCCGTCCGAAACCGACCCGATCAACCGAATGAACACCTCTAATAATGACTTAAAAGTATGGAACAGAAAAAGAATATAGTAAAAGTATACGAAGGTGTCAATTAATTATAAGTTCGTACTTACATTATTATTTTGTAAATGTAGCGTATAATTTCCGTATTTTGAGCTGGATAGGATGTTATGTTCTGCTTTAAGCGTTGATCGATTTAATCGGCTGTCATCCGTATTATGGATAATAGCATTTTGCAGGATTTAGTTTCAAGTTCCGATCCAGGCCGCAGCAATTACTATTTATCGAAAACTTAGCTGCGTTTTGTACCTTTATTGATGACTTGATGATGATGTAATTTTTTTTTCATTTGGAGTAAACAATATTTCTTATCAGATGTAATATTTTACTTTTGTTTTAAACAACTTCAGTTTTTATGATTTAAAGTTTTAACAAATCGACATTTTGAGACTTCCGCAATATTTTTGTATTAAACATTATTATTAAATGTTAATTATGTATCGAAATTGCCGCCCCTGTTACAAATATATATTTGTCTTTTTATTCATTTTTAACAAATATTTTACTAATTTTGCTGCTACTATGTAGAAAAAAAGAAAAAAAAATATGTGACAAACTTATTCAAATATAAACGCTAAGCAAGAACTAAAATATTGATGCAAAATTAAATAATAATGTGAAATCAATATTATATTGATCACTATACTACATATTTTAACTTTGAAAATAGGTGTTTAACAAATATAAATTTGAGGTGTTTAAGAAATAAAAAAGCTACCAAGCTCAAAAGTATTTGACTCAAAATAAATTAAACATAGAATTATTGACTACATACAAATCCCATCGAAAATATAAATAATATTAGATGATAATAATAATTAGGATAAATATTAAACAAACCAGTTTTGTTCTCCCCTTTCTACTACTCATCATCTCCTTTCTTATTCCCATGATCCAAATCCCTTTCTCTTTCGCTACACACAAAGGAAATTGCAACCTCTGATTCTTGATGAAGCTAGCAAGACCTGCAATCTCTAATTTTCGATAAAGCTAGCAAGAACCTTTCTTCTTACTCTGAGTCTTTCGAAACACCACAACAATGGCCATCCTCCTCCTCTGATATTGATTGAAGCACGTGGGTCCTCCCTCCTGTGCTTTCAACTTTTGAAGAAACAAGATCCCTTATTCCGCATCTGATTTTAGAATTAGGGATAAAGCAACAGCAGGTATATTCATCTTGCCTTCTTTATTTGATTTTCGAATTAAATAACCAAACCATAAATCCCTAATTTCATTGAGCATCAAGAACTGAATAACCAAGCTTTCCATTCAAGCCATTCAAAACCTAATTACCCTTTCCTCATTTCTCTGATTTTCAGTTATAGATGTCGCAGAAGGTAGTGGCTATTGCCTCATCTTTCCCTTAATTCATTGCCGCCAATTTAGAGGTAAAAATTGTATTCCTCTTAATTATTATTCCGTTTTTAATATTCTTGTCTTTTAATCCTCATAAATATCGAGATTATCAATTTCTTCTATGTTATTATATATTCTTATTGTTACTCATCATAATATTATCCCCACACTGAGATTAATTGGATCTTTTTGAGATTTGAGGATTTGTGAAAAACATGAAAGGCGGTTTATTTTGGTTTTTGGTTAAAATCTAAAAGTATCCAACAGGTCTTCTGTTTCCTTAACTCTTCACCCTTGAGCGAAGAATCATTTTTCGTTCAGCAGGGCTACGACTACGATATACTTCTCTCATTTAAGAAACTTTCACGGCATTAATTTTTGTAAAGGTTTTTTGTTATTCTCCCTCCTTCTCTCTTTATTGATTCATTTCATCTCCTTTTGAAATTAGTTATGCTTGCTTTGTCGATTGAGTTATTCAGTTACCTCGTTTGTTTGATATTTAATTGATGATTCTATGATTTTGGGTTGATTGAATAAACTTTGAGTTTAATTTGGCTATAGATAATGAGTTTGTTTGGTTTTTATCCAATGAAATTATAATGTTACGGTTTTCAATTTTTCTAGTGAACAAATCGCAATTTTTCATTTTTGGCTGTATTAATACTATAATACAAAAGTAAGGCCATTGATGATATTCATTTCTAGGTCATGCTCGAAACCCAAACATTTTCGCCAGTAACAGTCAAGGTATAATTTCTTTAATCTTTTTCCATTTACCCATTTTCAAATTAATTTGTCAATTAAGCTATTGATTTCGCCTATAATGCCCTCTTTTATTACTCTCAAATTCTTAATTTCACTTTCATTTATGATGTGTAAATGTCAAGATACTTTATCAAAAACAAATTTCCATGATTTTAGTTCTTAATTGCTTCCAATTTTTTTCCTTTTGGGTTATTGTTTTTGGGAATTTTGTCTTTGCCTTTAATATTCAGTTATGCAAGTGGAAAACTTGGTTTTCATTTATCTGATTATCGTGTTTTTTGTGGTATTTAAGTGTTTATCTGTAATGGAATTTGCTGTGTTGGGCGCTAGTAAAGGTAATGCCCACCAAGTGTTGATTTATTAATCCCTAGTTTTGTGTAGAACACCACGAATAGTACTTACTTTTTTTTTGTTGGTTTTCCATCTTTATAGGTAAATGTCGAATCTGAGAGGAGGTACAGAAGCACATGCAAGATTTAAGCAATATGAATACAGGCGAATTCGAGTCTAGCTCTCACCACAGATTCATGCCCTAGGGATACGCATGAGCCACTGAGGAGCCCGAGTCTCTCTACGGTAAAATTAACCCAAAATCATTTGGTGACCGTGCTGCCAGGGGAAGACCTCCTGAGCTTGATGAGAAGCTGAAGAAATCTTCAAAGCAGAAAAAGGAGAGGGAGCTACTCTCTGAGCAGGCACCCTCAAGGTAGAGCCAAAAACAAAGGAATCCCGAGCTGCATATGAGACAATGTTAAGTATCATTCAGCAGCAGTTGGGAGGGCAGCCATTCAACATTGTCAGTGATGCAGCTGATGAGATTTTGGTTGTTCTAAAAAATGATGCTATCAAGCACACGGATAAAAAGAAGGAGATTGAGAAGCTAGTGAATCCTATTTCTCCTTCTGTGTTTGATAGCCTAGTTAACTCCGGTAAGTTGATTACTGACTATCAAGAGGGTGGTGATGCAGCTCCATCAGCATATGGGGATGGTCTTGATAATGAAGTGGGTGTTGCAGTGAAATTTGAGGAAAATGATGATGATGATGATGATGATAGTGATTTAGGTTCGGTACAGGATGAGGAGGAGGAGGATGAAGATCTTGCTGAAGTGTGTTCTTCAGAGGTTATGCAAATGGGAGGGGACCTGCTGGAAGTTACCCACGAGGGAACAAGTGAAGTGAAGCGTTCCAAGATTGACTTGCTGATGTCAAAGTATGAAAGGTTCGTAATGGAACCTAGAGAAAGCATCCAAGAGATGTTTACAAGATTTACAAACATCACGAATGAACTTGTCTCTCTTGGAAGACTAATTCCCACCGATGAACACGTAAGGAAAATTCTAAGGAGTCTCCCTCAAGATGAACACTGGAGAGCCAAAGTCACAGCCATCCAGGAATCCAAAGATTTTACAAAGTTCAATCTGAAAGAGCTAGCTGGTTCCCTTATGACTCACGAATTACATCTAGGGACAGCAGACAGTTCCCGAAACAACGGATTGGCTCTGACAGCAGCTGATCAAGAAGAGTCAAAATGTGATGAAGAAGAGGCTGCCAAGTTGGTTTGAAGATTCAACAAGTTTTTTACAAACAGCAGATACACCAATCAAAGAAACAATAAAGAAAGAAGATCTTCCAATACCAAATCTAACCTTAAATGCCACAAATGTGGAAGTACTGATCACTTCATCAAAGATTGCCCTATGTGGAAAAACGAAAAAGGCAAGGAAAAGGCAAGGGAAACAAGAAGACTACGAACCAAAATAAATCTCAATAAAACCGACTTTCGCAAAGCCATGATTGTTGTATGGGGAGAATCCGAGAGTGATGTTGAGATAGAAAACCCTGAAGAAGAAGAAACAGCTAATTTATGTCTCATGGCCTCACACGAGAGTAAGAATGAGAAGTCCAAAGGAAATGAGGTAAAGTCTTCTAATTCATTTCCTAACCATCTGTTTAAATTAAATAGATATAAATTAATTGAGTTGTTTATGGAGGCACAAGATAAATTGAAAGAAAGTAATGATAAATGTCTACAACTTGAAAAAGACCTTAAGATTAGTAAAGATCATGTTTCTTATATAAATGTCTTTAGATCCGATGTCCAAAATAAAGTTTTTAATTTGCTAGATCAAAATGTCATTTTAAAGAAAACAATGGAAAGAGTAAAAAAAGAGAATATTATTCTTAATCTTGAATTGACCCAATATAAATTACTAGGCTTGAACAAGGAATTAAATGACACATTTATTAATGATTTATGTACTGATTTTCAAAAATTGAAAATCAACCTAGAATGCAACCAAGCCGACAATGATAAATTAGAACTTGAATTAAATTCAAGAGGAAAAGGGAAAATCAAAAATGTTTCCAAATGGATTCTAAATGCTAAAAGTAAAAATTCAGAAGGCCTAGATTACCATAAGAATAATAAAAAGAAAAAGGTATATGTCGATCTCCCAAGTAGCAAAGTCTGTACCTTTTGCGGAAAAAACTGGACATCTAAAAATCCAGTGTGCCAAAAGGGAACAACATATTGTCACTAACAGAAGCTATGTTGATGGTATCTGGATTAAGAAAGTTGATTCATGTCAAATCGACAAGTAACCCAAGAATGACCGGGTTCCTAATTCTAACAACTAATTTTTCATGTAGGTTCTAGTGAGGGGGAACAATTCATGGTATCTCGATAGTGGGTGTTCTAAGCACATGACAGGTGATAAATCAAAATTTCTCTTACTGGAAACCTATGATGGGGAAACTGTGACTGGAAAAGTAGGAAGGTCAAGTTCCCATGCAATTGATAATGTATTTTTGGTCGAGAATTTAAAACATAATTTACTAAGTATTTCTCAGTTCTGTGACAAAAGTAACTCTGTAAACTTCACTTCTAGAAAATGTATTATTTCTAGGAGTGACACAAGAGACACTGTTCTTGAAGGGATCCGAAAAGGAAACACTTATGTTGTGGATATCAACACTGTTCCCAAATCGAGTCTAACTTGCCTTAGTGTCATAGAGAAAGATCCTCCTCTTTGGCACAAACGTCTAGGTCATGCTAGCTTTTCTTTGATTAATACCTTAAGATCAAAAGATCTAGTAAGAGGATTGCCATCCATAAAATTCCTGAAGGATGAAATTTGTGATCCTTGCGCCAAAGAAAAACATATGAGGTCGTCGTTTAAACCAAATTTGTGATCTTTGTGGACCTATGGGAATTCAAAGCTGTAGTGGCAAACGATATGTATTTGTTATTGTTGATGATTATAGTAGATTTACATGGACTTTATTTTTATTAAGCAAAGATGAAGCTTTTAATGAGTTTGTTTCTTTTGCTAATAAAATAAAAAAATCTAGTTTTAATCAACTTATTCACTTAAGGTCAGATCATGGTAAAAAATTTGAAAATTCAAGCTTTATGAATTATTGTAATGAACATGGAATAAGTCATAATTTTTCCGCACCTAGAACCCCACAATAAAATGGTGTAGTAGAAAGAAAAAATAGAACATTTGAAGAAAGGGCTAGAACATGGAATAAGCCGAGACTTTCAATACTGTATATTATATTTTAAATCGTGTACTGATAAGACCTATCACTTTTAAGACCCCCTATGAATTGTTTAAAGGTGTAAAACCGAATATTTTCTATTTTCGCGTGTTTTGGATGTAAATGCTTTGTTCATGTTACTGGAAAATGAAACATAGGAAAGTTTGATGAAAGAACTGATGAAGCAGTATTTCTTGGCTATTCATCTCATAGTAAAGCTTATAGAGTTTACAACAAGAGAACTATGTGCGTAGAAGAATCCGTTCACATTATTTTTGATAAAACTAACTTTATGACAAGTGAACAGGATACAAATAATTTCAAAAAAGGTTTTGCAAATTTGGAAGATGTTGAAGATTTAACAAAAGAGCAAAATCAAAGAACAGTAGGAGAACAACTGATTCAAGAACAAACCGAAGTACCAGACCAAACAGAACAAATAGTAAATGAGGACCAGCAATCCGTTCCCAATCCAGCTGTTCTCAGAAATGAGCAAACTGATTGGACTAAAATGGGTATTTCGGAACAAATTGGATGAACACGGAATCATTGTAAGAAACAAAGCAAGACTCGTGGTCAAAGGATACAATCAACAAGAAGGAATTGATTATATAGAGACATTTGCTCCGATAGCAAGGTTAGAGGCTATCAGAATTTTAATTTCTTTTACTACTTTTATGAATTTAAATTATATCAAATGGATGTGAAATGTGCTTTCTTAAACAATTTTATTGATGAAGTCTTTGTGGAACAACCCCCTTGGCTTTGAAAATTCCTTTTTTCTTGATCATGTCTATAAGCTTGATAAAGCTCTTTATGGGCTAAAACAAGCTCCTAGGCAATGGTATGAAAGATTATCAAAGTTTTTGATTGAAAATAACTTTGTTAGAGGTAAAATTGACAAAACTTATTCTTTAAGAATAGAGGTTCTGATATTTTAGTTGTTCAAATTTATGTTGATGATATTATTTTTGATGCTACCAATGAATTGCTATGTAAAGAATTTATTAACCTAATGAGCACTGAATTTGAAATGAGTATGATGGGAGAATTAAATTTCTTTCTTGGTTTGCAAATTAAACCAATAGCTAATGAAATCTTTATTCATCAACAAAAATATATAAAAGAACTTCTTAAGACATACGGTCTAAATAATGCTAAAACTAACCACACACCCATGGCTACAAATGTTAGATTAGATGAAGATTCAAATGGTATTGATGTTGATCAAACTATGTATCGAGGCATGATTGATTCTTTATTATATCGAACTGCAAGTAAACTCGATATTGCTTTTAGTGTTGGTTTATGTGCTAGATTTCAATCAAACCCAAAAGAATCACATCATACAGCAGTGAAAAGAATTCTGAGATATTTGAAGGGAATAGATGACTTGTCCCTATTTTATCCAAAAAGTGATGTCTATGATTTGAAAGGTTATAGTGATGCAGATTATGCAGGTGATCTAGTAAACAGAAAAAGCACTTCAGATATGATACAATTTCTTGGTTCTTGTTTAGTATCTTGGTGTTCCAAGAAACAGAACACCGTTGCACTATCCACCGCTGAAGTAGAATATGTGGCAGCAGCAGCTTGCTGTTCCCAAATGCTTTGAATCAAACAACAGCTAATTTAAATGTGTGCCTATTTATTGTGATAATAGCAGTGCCATATGCATATCTAAAGATCAAGTGCATCATTCTAGAGTTAAACATATACATATAAGACATCATTTTCTTAAGGATAGTGATCGCCACGGTCCGGGTTGGGCCGGTTCCATCCGGTTTCGGTTCCACCTGGTTACGGGCGGTTCCAAACGGTTCCTTGGCGGTTCATGAGGCGGTTCCGGCGGTTCCAACTCGCGGGACGGGCGGGTCGGACCATCGGTTCCATTTTTTTTTCCTTTAAATATAATATAAAAATACTATAATATTGCTGACGTACCTTTGATGATTACTTGATTATTAGCGAAATTCATTGCTTGTCAAGTTGTCATCGTTAATAAAACTAAAAAGAATGAAAAAAATAAATTAATAAGAAACGAATCAACGATAATGTCGATAAAGATGATTAATAAAAAAGAGGGAGAAAATGTACTTGAACCTAGTACTCAAAGGAATACTAAGCTGCCTACGTATCTCGAAGAAATCAAAGCCCACATAGTTCTTTATCATACCTTTTATTTGTAGTGGTTGAATGTTGATTTATCGTTGTCCGATTGATCCTATTCGTCTTCGTCATCATCATCTGGATGGTCAGATTCTTCCGCTGACTCTCCTTTTGACGATGATGCAGATGTATCCGTCATCATCCATGGATCATATCATCATCATCGCCTTGATCATCTTCATTCCTTAGTCCTTGTGTTCGAATCTCCGCTTGATCCCATTCTTTCTTGCAAACACATATTTGAATACTTACGCTTCATACACAACCAAGGTGGCAAATTATAGATCACTAAAAGTACCGGCCAATACTATATTGAGAACTAAGATTGCCGAATGGGCTCATTTCATCCGTACACAGTCTTAGCCTTAAATTACGAACCTCATCCCTAAAAGTCTTATGCAACCTATCAATACTCTTCCACTCCGGAGAATCAGATGGATGTGTGAGCAAGTGACCTTTCTTCACCCTATCTGCATGTCACCTCAAATTTAACGCATCTTTCGTTATAGAAAACAAGCGCTTGAATCTAGGTATTATTGGAAGATACCTCAACACCTTAGTCGGGGGGCCCTTTAGCATTCCAAGCCCCTTTACGCTTGTAGCGCAATAACCCACACCTAGGACACTCTTCTAAGTTCTCGTTTTCATTCCGATACAACACACAATCATTCGGACACGTATGAATCTTCTGGTACTCTAAGCCGAAAGGATACATGAGCTTTTTGACATAATATGTCCACTTTGGAAGTTAATTTCCCTCAGGAAGCATCTCACCTAACGCTTCTAATAGCATTGTGAAACTAGCGTCACTCCAATTGAACTTTGACTTAATGTTGAAAATTGTCAACACTGCTGTTAGTTTGGTGAACTTTGTACATCTAGGGTACAAAGGCTTTTGAGAAGCCTTTGTCAACAAGTCAAAAACACGAGGACGTTTCCTAACTCTTCCTCGACTCCCTCCATCATCTCATCAACACGATCCACATCCTCATCGACATTCTCTTCATCTGTCTCATACCCCATCAACATGATCTACTACATCCTCATTGACATCGACCACATTATTGACGTTCTCAACAACACTTTTCTCTTTGTAAGCTCCCTCCTCACCATGCCAAACCCAAACATGATATTGAGGCCTAAACCCACGTTGAAGTATGTGCTCCCTAAGGATATCAACACTATCTACCTTTGATACATTGCCACAACTGACACATGGGCAATAAAAACCAATTCCCCCCGTTCTAACTTGATGTTCAACCGCAATACTACAAAATTCTAATACGCCATCAATAAATTCCGACGATTCAATGCTTGCATACATCCAAGAACGATCTTTTGTCATCCTAATTAGTGTGATTAATTGATTGAAAACAAAATTATACACAACTTTTAAAACATATATACTTATTTCTAACAAACATATTTAACCCTAAAAAAATATATACTTATTTATACCAAATCTATTTAACCCTAAATATACATACTTCATATTCTAATTTTATACTTCATACTTCAATATTAAGCACTACATTGTAAATAAAATCATATTCTAATTCTAATAGTTAAAGACATAACTATAACAACAAACCACATTTTTAACAAATTACACAAATATTTAACAAACTAATAACATAAACTTGAATATTGTAAAATTCACAAATAGTAAAATTTTGCTCAAATAATATCCAGATTTGGCATACTAGCATACAAGCAAAAGCAAAACATATCATTTGCAAATAACAATTCAAACAAAAATTCACTAAATTACTAAATGACATGTTAAACAATAAAGATATGAACTTGCAAATTAGTAAAATAAATATAATTACCTTGATTTCGTGGGTTATGTTATCTACAACGAAAAACAGAGAAACAAAATTAGTATACAAACAGTTGCCATAATTTTCGAGTTTTTTCATGAATATCTTGTAAAACTTAAATGCTTAACAAATTAAAAGGAGAAAAAATACCTTAATGTCGTGGGATTTGAAGATGAACAAGACCAAAGTATTGAATTTCGTGGGTTTATGAACCAAGAAGATGAAGAACTTTGAAGAAACTGTTATAACAACGCGTTTTTCAAGTTTGCAGATGAAGATGAAGAACTTTGTAAAGATGAAGAACTTTGCTGTTACGTTTGTGATGATGAAGAAGAGGAACGAAGCAGATGAAGATGAAGATGAAGCGTTTTTTCAATGGATTTTGAGAACAACCGCAACAATGAATTGAAGAAGTCGAGTTTGTGAAAAAAAAATTGAAATGACGGGTTTTAATTTATTAAATGTAACGGTTACTGCGGACCTTGATAACCGGAGCAATTAAGGTTTGTGTAAGGGTTATTTTCTGCGGTCAAGAGCAAAACCGCAGCAATTATTCTGGGTCAGAAAGCACTCCGCGAGCCACGGAGATTTAGGCGAGGCGCGGAGTTGGGTCTGTCTGCCTTTAAATTTTTCTTCACTTTTTTTTAATACTTATTTGCTACGGTCCTTAGCATAATCGCAACAATTAATTGTGCTACTGAGTATTTGCTGCGGTCACGCCTTGAAACCGCAGCAATTAATTTTTTTTTCTTATTCTTTTTCCTATTTATTGCTGCGTATATACAAAAACCGCAGCAAATTATATGCAGCAATTACGTTTTTTTTCCACTAGTGCCTATTAGGTGTTTGATTCCCGAATCATCTTTAGTCGGATGATTATGAGCGAAAGACGAACTACAATCAAACACATGAGCGTTATTACATATTTCTCACATCTTTTTAGAAATAATCAAGGGAGCGTAGACTTGTGACCTCTCTAGTTAGTGGGTGGCATGGCCTGTGTTGTAGCTTATCTAGTGATCCCGAGTCGGTGGAACTGGCTGTTCTTCTTGGTATTGCGCTCTCATGAGCCTATTGTATTTGCACACCCAAGGCTAGGGAAGATTATTTCCTGTACACAGCTTGCGTTGTTCTGTCTTCCGCTCGCCTTGCATTACATGGCATTGGATTTGTGGGTTTCCTTCTGAAAACCCTCACGAGACCTTACTCGTCCTCTACGGGAGACCGAGAGGTTTAAAGGGCTTGTCGCACATGCTAAGTGCGACCGTGATTTTTACGAAAGTGAGTCTTAGGCTTTATTGTTTTTCGTAGTTCAGATTTGTTTTTGCCCCGCGCTTTCATTTTGTGCTGCTAGTTCATTTGCTAGGGACTAGCAAAGGTTTGGCTTGGGGGAGTTGATGTTCTCGTTTTTAGAGCACATTTATCTCCTCATTGTAGTGTCGAGTCTCGCATTTTAAAATACTTTTTACACACTTTACGCATGATTTTACCTTGTTCTTGTCTCCATGGTGTTTTGAGGGAATTTCAGGTATTTTCGGAGATTTCAAGGTATTTTACTTTGCGTACGAGACTTAGATGCTTTGATCGATGATTAGACACACATACCGAAGCTTTCCCAAGCATTCCAAGTCTTCCTCAAGGTCCCCGCAAAGTCCAAAAGGCATCCAAAGCTTGAAAAGACGAAAATAGGCCAAGTAGGAAAGCATTCGGACGAATTAATGCTCCATTCGGGCGAATGGACACTGATTCGTGCGAATAGCTGATTGCTTCGGTCGAATGTTGCTGGATTCGGGCGAATGGCTTATAGGTTCGGGTGAATGGACCTAAAACTTCAAGGAAACATGCTCGGACTTGCTGGAAACCACGAATGGAGCCCCACTCGGTCGAATGCGTGCCCATTGGGGCGAATAGACCTTCAATTCGCTCGAATGGAAGCCCCAGACTGCGCGACTTCTTTTCTTCACAAACCAAACTTCGAGTGCTTTTAGGGCATTTTACCCCTTTTGTTTCTTAGCCTATAAATACCCCTTATTTTTGACTCTACCATCAATGATTAGAGTCCTAAATTGAATTTGAAAAAATGAAAAATTAGAAATTTTTAATAAAGAACTTACTACTATGCAATATTAATTAACCCAAAACGTTATATATTAATTAACACAAAAATAAGAAAAAAATATCCATTAATTAACACAACACGTCATATATTGTTAATTATATCACTTAATGAAAATTATATCACTTACCCAAATTTCTAGGACTCATAAATTACATTAATGTCAAAGAACCAAATCAACCAAAAGTTTAAACTGATGGTTCTAAATATTCTAGATAAATTGAAGAGTGCATGAGATTCAAACTCTTTTGTCACATTGGCTTCTAATATCATATTGTGAACCAACACAAACAAAAGGCTAATATGATGGTTAAATTCTCGAGACATGAGATACACTCCATTAATTAATATTGTGATTCTGAATTCAGCAGATTTTAAACTTTTACTCATATGAAATCAGGCCTAAAGAATTCAATAGTTAGAAGCTCCACTTACGGAAACCTTAAACCTATCTAATTTCAAAATTGAGATATTAATACCTTATTTATCTAAATTGGACAATCAAAGAAAATCAGGTAACAATAACACTGCAGTTCATCACACAAATACTCAAATTAATCATACATATATAAAATCGCAAAACTAGAAAACTCGAGCAATAATTGATATTGTGAATAAGAAATTAAAAATAATGGACAATCAAACAAAAATGAAATAAGAAAAGAGAGAAAAAGAAGGTTAACCTTGATGTCAAAATCAGCGCCACCTGTGGCGAGAAGTCCAGAATGAGGATGAAAATCTAGGGTTAGAACTGGTTTTGCATCGTGCCAATTGATTTGAACAATTCCTTCTTTCTCTTTATATTTTCTGATGATTTTTTAAAAGTAAAGAAATTAGTAAGAATGGCTATGAAATAATTACTAATATAATTAAGATTATAACTAATCACTTAAAGTTAATTAAGTTAATTATAATGAGAGGGAGAAATAGAGGGGATGAGAAAAGAAGACCCGGAGAAAAATGACGTGCCACTTCTACATAGAGGGAAAGGGGTTGGTTTAGGTGGGGGATAGTTGATTTGATTAGGTCAAGTATAATTAGGGAGAGTCAAATATAATTAGTGAGAGTTAAAGTGCAATCAACAACTTGATCATAGAAACAAGTAAAGTGGCAATAATAATTACAATAGATCATAGGTAACAGATTCTTTAATTTAGGATGAGTATGGCATTACTTTGAGTAAAAGTTTTCAAGCCGAATCAACATAGGTCAATAGACTATACCGTGATAAAAACAATCAAGTTTGTGATTTTCAGGCTTCATTCTACAATTGTGCTGCTCATTTTCTCTTAGGAAATTTCACATGGTAGCATCCATATTTTATGAAACGCTACTGGTAGCACTTTTTTAAGAATTTTCTACATGGTAGCATCCAACTTTTGCATTTAAATTTTCGCCTTAAACATACAAAAACGTCAGTTTGACCGTTACCATGTACTTTTGAATGTTACCTTGAAGTGTGAATTTCAAAAGTCATTCCTTCCTCCCTTGCGATTAGAGGTGTTCATTAGCGGGTACCCGACATTTAGGGTACCTTTTTTAATGGCCCGTGTTCCGGCCTAATTAATACGGGTGCTCGGATTTGGGGTACTCGAATAAGTCGGGTCAAGACACCGGGTACCCCGTTTGTTCCTCACTTTCGGTTTTTTCAATTTTTTTATTTTCTGGACTCGAGCTTTTTAATCTTAGCTTTCTTGCGTGATTATGGATAATCATCAACACAGTTAACCATCGACTCAGCTCTTTGGTACCTTCAAGTCTTTATTATGATATTAGTTACTGACCTTTTTATTGAAGTTCCATTTTTCAAGTCTTCATGACATTAGTTATTGACTTTTGATTCTTAATCTTTAATATAGTTGTAATTGGTAGCACTTGTGAGTTACTGACTAATTTACTTTTATCTTATTATTTAATGGAGTATTATTAGTTTAGCATTACTTATTAATCGGTTAGTCTAACAGCCCTTGGCGTACAAATAAATTATTATTCAAAAAAAATCCTAATAAACGAGTCGGCCGATACTTGTTTTATTTTATTTTGTGGCCTATGATCCGACCCGATTAAGGTGGGTTGAGTACCCAACCTGTAATATAATACTCCCTCCAAATCAATTTAGTTGTCTCATTTTCTTATTTGGCAAAGTCTTTTTAGTTGTCCCATTTCTATTTTTGTCAATCTTTTTTTACCTAAATATTCTTAATTTACAAAAGTAATTATGAATATACCCCCATATACCTTACTTACCCAGCTACCCTTCACTACTTACCCTTCACTACTTACCCTTTACTACTTACCTTTTTAATGGACTCCACAACATCCTTAATAACCGTGTCCAAGCAAATGACATGTAAATTGATTCGGATGGAGTATTATAAGCTATGAGTTGGCGGGTCAACGGGCGCGTCGGGGTTGTTTTAAACAACCATAGCTGCCATACTCATTCCATTGCTGCCATACTCGCTTCCATTGCTGCCATACTCATTCCTTCCTCCCTTCTCTGAAATTCCTTCCTTCCTCCCTCCTCCATTGCTGCGAACTCAGGTACTTGTCTCTGCAAACTCAGTCCTTCCTTCCTTTGTTGCGAATGAATACTAGGGAAATTATGAGTGTTTTTTTTTTTTTTTTTTTTTTTTTTTTTTTTTTTTTTTTCTTTCCAGTCCTTTCGAATGAACACTGCTACATTAGCGAAATTAGGGTTTTTCTTTGTTTAGTCCCTTTCAAATTAGGGTTTTAGTCCCTTCAAAATTATGGAATTTTTAGTCCCTTTCGAAATTATGGAATTGTTCATTGATGTCCCTTCGAAATTAGGGTTTTCAGTCCCTTCGAAATTAGTGTTTTCAGTGCCTTCGAATTTCATTCTTCAGTTATGCGAAATTAGGGTTGTTTGCAATCAGGGTTTTTTTTTTTTTCTTCCATAAAATTGATAGGTAGATTGGATTTGATTTGTGGATTGGAATTATCAAATTTTAGTGCTGTTAATAAGTAGTCTCATGAATTAGGTGGATTTGTTGTTGGTTTTTTTGTTATTTTTTTGATTGGTGATTGGAATTGTTGATTTTTTTGATAGGTTGATTGGAATTATTTATTAGTGCCAACAATTTGACCTTATGAAATGCCAATAATTTGAATGAAAACAAAGTTATTATAACATTTATAGGCTTTAAATGAATTAAACGGAGAATTAAACGTTAAAACGGTGAATTAAACAAAAACTAAAAGCTACCATGTGGAAAAAACTTACAAAATGATGAATTAAACGGAATTTAACAAGAACTTAACGGAAAATGTTATGCAATTAGATAGTGCATAAATTGGATGCTACCATGTGGAATTTTCTTAAAAAAGTGCTACCATTGGCATTTCATAAAAATTGGATGCTACCATGTGGAATTTCTCCTTTTCGTCTTCCTTCACTCTCCAAATCACTATTTTCATTATATTTAGGGTTTAAAGACCGCAAATTCATTCATTTTGAAGATTTCAAGAAAATCCATGGCTCATTCATCACATATTTCTCCTTTCGGTAAATCACTCTATACATCTCCATTTGCTTTATCTGTATCTTATTAAATGCTAATTTTTCACTTTTGTCTTTATCAGCTGTGGATGTCGCAAGATTTAGCTCTCTTTTTTCTCCACACAATTTGTAAGATTTCTCCTTATTCTCAACCCTAATTTGATTTTTATTACATGTTCTAATGTCATTGATTGTACATTTAGGCTACAATTTTATTATAGTTTGAATTTCTTATATACGATGTTTTGATTATGTAAGTTGATGAAATAATTTGGTGTATTCTATGTAGCATTTGAGTAAAATTTTTTTCTTGCTTGATTTGTTTGGCAATGAATGATGGTGTACTTGGGGGCACATGGAATCGATTTGTACATTTGTAGCTCCCTAGAGAGGAATAGTTCCAAATAGTGAGCTTATATTGACCTTAGCTATATTCACAATGGTTTATGTATCTCTAAGATGACTAATAGTCCCACAACATGTTCTGCAGACAACCTAGTTAAGCTAACCAGCTTGAAAAACTTTTTGAAGAGAAGTCTCCTATATATATCTAGCTACGTAGAGTCATAGACCTACTAAGTTGATATGAAAGAAAAAGTTCCATGTGAAAGTATAAAAAATGTTTGAGTTAAGTTTTTTTCTTGCTTGATTTTTTTATTAACGAATGATAGTGAACATAGGGGCACATAAAATGGATTTGTACATTTATAGCTCCCTAGAGAAGCATAGTTTCCAATAGTGAGCTTAAATTGATATTAGTTATATTCCCAATGATTTATGTATCACTAAAATGAATTTTAACTTTGTTGGAGGTTGTATATGTTTGCCACATTGTTCCATGATATACTAGATTTGGATGTAAATCAGTTTAACTATTTTATTCTATGGAGAGATGGGAAAAATATTTTGTTGAAATGAGTTATGAGCTATAGCCGATAAGTCACTCCCAGCTTTATTGAGTAGCTTATGTTATGGTCGAGATAAATAGGAAACTTTCTTACTGTTATCGGTAAGACTCCATACATTTAACACATTTTCTCCCTTTAGGTGTGATCATAGAGACATTTGGGTAATCTTATTATTGTTATCATTGTAGTAAATTTGGGAATCTATTATTATTCTTCTTCTATTGCATATAGAAAATTATTTTATGAAGTTAATTAGAATTGTAAGTTTGTAACCTTAAATGCAATAAGCATATACATTTTTGCCCTTTTTATTTGGAGTTGTAGTTGGTCATTAATTGGTGGGCAATTTGCATCTTGTAGTTATCATACTCTATACTTTACTTTTTTTTTCCTTTGACGTTTTATCTATGCGATGAGATCTAAATGTAAGCAATTAATTTGACGTGACAAATAATGGAATCCTATAGGGCTAGAAAAAAAGACTTGCATGTAGTTCGCATTTCCTTGAAAAAGGCATACGTTTAAGTACCAAGTGAAGTACTTTGGTGAGAAACGAAAAGTAAGAGTATTCACAAGAAATAGATTAATACAATGCATATTTTTTAGTATTAGGGATATTGAACAAGATATGACCCATAAATGTGGGGGCCAAAAATGGTAAGTGGGAAATGAAAAAAAGAGTATTCACAAGAAATAGATTAATACAATGGATATTTTTTTAGTATTCGGGATATTCAACATGTCAAAATGGTAAGTGGATACTATGATATTATGTAATTGAGGTGTGCCCTAATGCTAAAGGGCAACTTATATACCAATAGACTAAGGCCACTATATGGATCTTAAAGTTGGGTTTTTAGAAAGAGCGGTGGTCAAAATGTAGATGCTTATATGCATGAGTGAAAATACATAGAGATGTAAAATTTGAAATGAAGATATAAGAAAATGTTAGGCATCATAGATATTGAGGATAAGATGGAAAAAATCGTTTTAGATGTTTTTGGCATGTGCAAGGACAAAGTCGGTGAATTAGTTAAGAAAATAAAGCGTTTGAACATTGAGTGTTTTAAAAGAGTGTAGAACACTGAAAATGACCTGAAAGACAAGAATGGAAAAATATATAATGAATTTAGATTTACATTTTGAGATGATAGAAAATCAAAATGAATGTTGAAGGAGAATTCATATGGACAACCATTAAAATGATCTTTTGGTTCATTTAGTTGAGCATAATCTTTCGGCGTTGTTGTTTTTGTTGATGTTTTATTTATCTTAAGGAAAAATTGACAACTATTTATAAAAATGACAAACCCTTGTTATATACTCCTATAATAAACTACCTCATAATTGATTTTCCTAGTTATAGTTTAGTGTTGGATAGGTTGATAAAAGAATAAACTATTCTCTTACCTTGATTGATTTGTTTGGATTCATGTAGCTTTATATATATAAAAGACTACATCATAATTGATTTTCCTAGTTATGGTTTATTGTTGGATAGGCTGATTAAAGAATAAACTATTTTCGTACCTTGATTGATTTGTTTGGTTCATGTAGCAAGATTTTGGCATTATTGTTGCATTAACATTTAACATACCTATGGCTGCTTAAATTGGATGGATTCCTTTAAATGATATTGATATGAGATTTTTTTTTTTTTGGAAGGTAGATTTTTTTTTTTTTTTTTAAAAAGGAACCTTTTAAAAAGATGGTTATAGTTTTGTAATTTGCAAGGTGGTTTTTTGTCATTTTTTCTTTAATCTTATCTTTTCATTCTTATGTGGAATATAAGTTCTTAATTGGTGAAGCATTGAAATAACTTAATTTTACAATTCATTATTAAGTTATATGTACAGGATATTTGGATATGATGCAATTGTCATGTTTGTTAAAGATATAGCTATGAATGTACGAGACTCTTATCAACAGATGGTGCCAAGTCCTGAATCAGAAAACAATAATTTTCACGAAGAAGAAGCATCTCGTGCAGTTTTTAATGTGTTAGAGATGGCATTTTGAAAGACTCCTTGGATCGTTTGAAGACTATAAGGTGGCCATTTTTCTACAGTGCTCTTTCATCATTATTAATTCTTCTTTCGTGATATCACATCATCATATTCGAAGTGGTTTAAAACTGTACCAAATTTACATTTCTTCTATTTCCTTTAGATGTTTGAATGACATGTTCAAGTTTTAAAAAATTCAGTAGGCCCTTGAGTTTGTATCTATTTCATGTGACCCCTCATCATCTTTCAATTTGCTTTGTGGAAAAATAGAGTTCATACAATATTTGAACTGGACTTAGAGGATGGAGTTAAGTGTGGTAGGCTTGTGGGAACTAGGAACTTATAATGTGTTATTTTATTGATATGACAGGGAAGCTGTTTCAGTTCCTGAATTTATATTGGCAAAGGTTTCTGCTACCACTGACTGTCGTGACCTCGAATCGCTTATTAGGGTTTTTCTGTGTGGAAGGTAAATTAGAGGCTGCTCATGGGCTCCGCCGTCAACTATTGGCAAAGTGTTATGTTCCTGATGTGATCACACAATCACCTAGTTAATGCATTTTGTAGAGCTGGATGCTTGGAGGAGGTTGATTGTCTTATCAAAGAGATGTTAGCTCAAGGTCCTTTGCCTAATTGCACGACTTTCAACACATTTATTAGGGGTCATTGTTTAAAGGGTGATATAGACAAAGCTTTGTCTGTATTTTCCTCAATGGCACAACATGGAATTAAGCCAAACAGGATTACTTGTAACATTCTTCTTCATGCTCTTTCTAAAGAAGGTTTGGTGGAAGGTGCTAGGAATCTACTCATGAGGATTTTAAGCGAGTGTGAGAAGAAGCATATCGATTTAATTACATCAACAATATTAATGGATGGATATTTTAAGAATGGTGATGTTGTTGAAGCTCTTCATTGTTGGATAAAAATTTTGCATGAGGGTACTTAATTGGATGTTACTGCATTCAATGTTCTTATTCATGGTTTTTGTTTAAATCAGGAAATAATACTTGCATATATTTGGTTTGGAAAAATGATTAAGAGAGGATTTCTTCCTGACGTGTTCACTTGTAATTCATTTATAGGTTACTTATGTAAAATTAGAACATTTGATGAGGCATTGAAGATTCTTGGTATGATGCTGAAAATGGGAATAACCTCTAATTGTATTACGTATAAGATGCTTGTTCAAGGTCTCTTGTTTACATAAAGAGGCTCATAAAGCCGCACAACTACTCTGCTATATGTTAGAAAATTTCATTGTTCCCGAGCCTATCATTTGGAATGCCATCATCCACAGTTATGCGAAATGTGGAGCCACAAGAAGTGCATTTTCCATACAAGAACTAATGGTTGCTATTGGTGTTATTCCAAATACATATACCTATAATGCAATGATTTATGCCTTGCTGAAAAAAGAGAACATCAAACAAGCTTTATTTCTCAAAAGAGAGATGGATGATAGAAGTATTTCTCCTGATCTGGTGACTTACAATATGTTGGTGGGTGCCTCTTGTAATCTTGGGTTGATTGAGCTTGCACTTGAGTTACGCGATGAAATGATTAGGAGAGGGTGCTTCCCAGATGTTGTGACTTACACTGAACTAATTAAGGGTTATTGCTTCAAGGGTCAATTTAAGGAAGCAGAACAAATTTTTGTCAGATTATGGTGTTCTGGTCTCCAAGTTGACCATGTGCCATGCCAAATTTTGGTTAAAACTTACTGTAGATTCGGAGTACTCAACCATTCAATTAGCCTCTTTGAAAATCTATTGAATGGATAAAAATGAGTGTATGCGAGCTTGATAATGATCAATTCATTTAGATTCGGAAGTGGGTAACTAATATTTTACACATCTTGAACTACTATGAATAGTGAATAGAGGTGGATGTGACAATGACGACAAACATTGGAATCGAACACTTGTCAGTTGTCACCTATGGGTCATTACTAATTAGTTACTCACTCTCTCCAAGAGCTGGAGCTGTTAATTCTTGATATTTGCACCAATCCATATCAATTTTCGAGGTATGTCTTCGAGTGTCTTTTCTTTGATCTTCTTAGCTGTTTTGATTTGTTATCCCGCCCTACTGTTCAAGATTTACTTAAAATAGTCAAGCATCCATATTTTTTGACTCAAAGCTTAAATCAGACTACCTATTATGGAGAAATTCTATGTTAGCTTTAGTTTCTTATGTTAGATAAAAAAGATTAACACTATGTTTAGATAATAATTTTGGAAAGAAAAAAAAGAAAGAAAGGGAAAGGAAGGGAAGAGAAATTCAAAGAAAGTAACAATTTTCGCCACACTTTATGGTTTTAAAATAGGTTTCTTTATAGTTCTTATATTTCTAGTTGTTTGTAAGAATAGCATCTTGTAATGGTTGTTAATCCATGATTGTAAATCATTGGTTACGTAATAGGGTTTTGTTGTTCGATAGGCTCAAAATCTTCTATGAAAAAGTCGCCGTGCAACATAATGACTCATTTTTTTACATAGTCACGGTGTTTGCTTTGGAAAGGCAACAAAGAGGGGATGGAAATGACGAAGAGAAAGAGAAGGTTAATGACATTAATGGTGATACTATTTTAGGTAGGTAAAGCCGTAAAGGCGAGGGAAGAAGAGGGGGAAAGGAAGAGGAGAGAGATCTTTGAGTTTTTCCTTCTAAATCTTTCCAATGTTGAAAAGATTTGTTTAGTACAAAACATAATGGACTTATCCCCTTCAATTCCCTTCCTTCCATTTCCCTCCTCTCCCCTTTTGGTATCTAAATGCGGGAAATGACATCCTTTATTTTTTGCCTCTTTATTTTCCTCTATTTTCTTCTATCTAAACATAGTGTTATACAACTTATCTTAAATTACATTGAGTCAATTAGGAAAGATACTCCCTAAAATTGGGGTTATATCAAGTTAATCAATTGGTGGAACTATTTGATGAAGTGTGAACATCATTGGATCATACGTGTCAATTACATTTATGTCATGCATGAAAATTACTAGGAATAGGCATTTTAGAGTATGGGTCGTGTATAGGGATCTAAAAAATAGCACTGAACCCGGACCTTCATATATTGCATCCAAACCCGCATCCAGACCCTAAAAAAACTTTTTTCATAAGTGGATTTTAAGGGTGTAAAGTTTTAACCCTAATCTGGACCCTTAGGTCTTATAATCTAAAGAAAAATATTTGAAATGTAGTTGTACAATATAAATGTTCTTACTGAACTGAATTCCAAAATCAGGCTAAAAAGTCATTTTTTGGTTTTTATAAACTCAAAACTCATTTCCATATTATTCTAACTGCAAAGAATAATATCTAGTAGGAAATAATCAGTTCTCAAAAACATGCTGAACAAATGTCTAATAATTATGAATGAAGATAAATCTAAGTTTACCCTCAAATTAATATGTAAATTATGAAAAGAAACTCCAAAAACAATAAATTATTGAACACTATACTAGAGTTGAATACATGTTCCATATTGAAGAGAAAAGCAGCTACATTTTTTTTTATGATGTCTGTTTTGCGTTTGAATGATTTGAACCACCAGATTCTTCAATTTTAATTTGACGTGACCTTTGATCTAAGTTTTTGCCTTTAATTTTTGAAAGTTTGGAGGAAAGTTTGATTGGAAAACCCTAGATTTCTTACAATAAGGGTAGAAATCAAGAGGAGAGAGAATAGAGTAGAGCTTAACAAAATGGACATAATGTTTTGTAAAACCCTAATTTCACTCTTTAACCCCAAAATTTATACATTAACAAATGGGTCTAAGGTTTGGATTCGGGTCTAAAGTATTTATTGGACTCGGACCTAGACTTGGGCCCTTAGGGTTACAAAAAAGACCCTTAAAACGAGTAAGGTCTAATAGGGCTTGAGTAGGGTCTTGGACTCTTGCCTATCCCTAAAAATTACAAGGGGGAATATGAAACTTTCTTAGAGCTTTGAAATACTGTAGAAATCATACGCAATAATTTATGTTATTTTGTTGGCAAGTTTGTTTGGGAAGTTGTTGAGTTTGTTACTTTTTTTTGTATAGAGAAAATATATTTTTCTTTTGGATTGTTTTTCATGCAAGTTCAAAATTTCAATCTATAACCAGAATTATCTGGATGTAGTTCGAGTCGTATTGTATTCTATTCTACAATCGTTCCTTAAATTGTAATCAATTAGCTAGACATCATCAATGAAGATCTGACCATCGATGTTGTAAACATTCCTAGACCCTAATGCTTCAACATATGTTTTATAGTTTTTGACCCCTTATTTAGTATGCACATGGTTATTTTATTCATAAGCTGGTTACTAAATTTTTTTTTTGCTAAACAGGTACACCGAAAACTATATAGTCAACGTTAATGAGGATTTACTTGAGCACGAGGATGGTGCAGAGTATTTTTCCTTCCTATGCACCGTTGTCTAGTCAGAGTGAACGAAAAGCCTATCAGGGCTTTTATAATTTCATCAAACAAGTCACGATATTAGATTAGATTAGATTATTGCACTAAAGGTGCATTTGGGTTAGAATAATTTTGGGTCGGGTTAAAGTTGAGTTCTATGTTCACAAAGGTAATACACCACTATGAATCCAAATTTGACGTTGGGCAACTTATCAGGGTATCAGAACAAAGGGAAGAAAGCATGCCCAATATATATCGATGACATGGAATTCACTTGGATTTCTAAGTGCAAACACGTATTCATGCACCATTGAAAGTTCCTCCCACGAAATCACCAATATGGTAAAAAGAAAAAGATGTTCAACGGGGAGGTTGAGGAACGTGTAGCTCGTCGACCGTTGACCGATTATGAGGTTTATGAACAGGTTATTGGAGTTTAAACTGTATTTGGTAAAACAGGGCAAGTGCAAAGGGGTAAAGATCGACTGTGGAAAAAAGAATCACTCTTTTGGAAGCATCTATATTGAAGAGATCTACAGATTAGGCATTGTCTTGACGTTATGCATATAAGGAAAAATGTATGCGATGCCATACTCGAGACGTTTATGAACATTCCGGGTAAGACAAAGAATGTTAAGGCCGTGTGAGATTACTTTAAATGTAAGGGTATTTGTCCGGAGTTGTAGCTACATGTTATGGTGAGTAAGAAAAGAAATAGAGCTGAAGAAATTGGTGGCAGTAACAAGGGAAAGTGCGGTAAGAAGAAGATGAGTAATGACAAAGTTTATTTGCCTCCAACTTGCTAAAAATTATCCAAAGCAGAGAAGCAGGCGTTTTGTTAGTCTTTGTATGGCATTAAGGTTCCATCTGGGTGCTCATCCAACATGAAAGAGATTTGTAATCCTAAATGGTGAGTTGAAGTTGGGAAGCATGAAATCTCGCGATTGTCATGTAATGATGCAAGTGTTTTTATGAATTGCAATCCATGGAATACTGCCAAAACATGTGAGATATCTATTATCGAGCTATGTTCGTACTTCAACACAATTTTTAGTAAAGTTCTTAATCTCTTTAAATTTGATGCTCATCACGTTGATGTGATTATAACTTTATGCAAGTTTGAGATGTATTTTCTACTTTTTTTTTAACATAATGGTTTATTTTATTGTCCATCTCGTTCGTTAAATCAAGTTTTTGGGTACAGTTTTTTTAAGGTGGTGTTATCCTTTAGAGTAACAAATGATAGTTCTACAAAGCAAAAGGAATGCAGCACAAAGTGAGGAGTCATTTATACTAGCCACACAGGCCAAGCAAATATTCTACATTGTAGACCCGTCTGATAAAAAATGGTCATTGTTGTACTGGGAAAAAGAAGTATCCTTGGTATAGGTTATGTTAAGGATGAAGAAAAATATGAAACTTGGCACAAAGTATCATTGATGTGGATCTTAGTTATACACGTGTAGATCACACAAAAGAAATATATTTGAATTAAGTAATTCACAAGGTATGAAGTATTTATACCTTTTTAGCACTTTTTCGCATAAAGTAATTCAAACTTAGTTTGTTTTGAATGAAACTCGGCACACAATATTATTTGGTATATATTATTGTGTTGAAATGTTTAGAGTCAAAAACAATAGTCATATGCTTGATATTACGTGCTAAGTTGCGTTTTTAACGTTTTTAAAGCGTTTTTTGGCAATTTTTCGCATAAAGTATTACAAACTTAGTTTGTTTTGCATGAAACTTGACACACAATATTATTTGGTATATATTATTACGTTGAAATGGTTAGAATTGAAAACAATAGTTATATGCTTGAAATTACGTGATAAGTTGCGTTTTTGAGGTTTTTTAAGCGTTTTTAGCACTTTCTCTCATAAAGTGGTTTAAATTTAGTTTGTTTGCCACGAAATTTGGCACACAACACTATTTGGAATACATTATTGTGCTGAAATGGTTTAGAATAAAAAACAATAGTCATATGCTTGAAATTACGTGCTAAGTTGCGTTTTTAAGGTTTCTTAAGCGTTTTTGGCAATTTTCGTATAAAGTGGTTCAAACTTGATTCGTTCCCAAGAAACTTTGCACACAACATTATTTGGTATATGCTATTGTGTTGAAATGATTACAATCGAAAACAATAGTCATATGCTTGAAATTACGTGCTAAGTTGCGTTTTTAAGGTTTTTAAGCGTTTTTTGGTACTTCTTCGCATAAAGTGGTTCAATTTTGATTTATTTTCCATGAAACTTGGCATACTACATTATTTGGTATATGTTATTGTGCTGAAATGGTTAGAATTGAAAACAATAGTCATATGCTTTAAATTGCGTGCTAAGTTGTATTTTTAATGTTTTTTAAACATTTTTGGCACTTTCTTAAATTCTAATATTATATATTTAACATTGGTATAATCTAATGTATAAGTATTGTATAAGCTTTTTTAATTATTTCATACTCACTCCTATTCATAGAGAATGAGACATTTCGTTATTGGGTCAATTCAATGAAAATGTCTCATTTCTATTTTTGTTATTCTTTTTTACCCTTTTACGCTTACTACAACAACACAATAACACTTAATTATAAATGCTCTTACTGGAAAAAGAGAGTTTTCCACCCACTTTAAGTGGTCCTTCACTCCTCCTTGGTTTTGGTGCAAAACCCAAATGTCTCATTCTCTATGAGTAGGAGGGAGTATAATATTTAGGTTTTACCCAACACTGTAGGGGAAACACGCACTTTGACGAAGGAGAAATGCGCGAATTGAAAGAAAATGTGGTTATGTATCTCTCTAATTTCTGTGTTTGGTAGTGTAATTAGTTTAGATTTTGTACTTTTGTATATGTATATATATATAGTTAAATTATTGTTAAATTTTAATATACATATACTTTTGCCTTCTTGGAATCGCAGCATATAGTTTTTTTTTTGTTACTATATGCTGCGGTTCCAGAATAACCGTAGCATATACTGTGTTTTTGTACTGCGATTTTAAATCTCAGTATTTAAAAAAGTCTATCTGTTGCTATCATTTATGCTTGGAGTCGGAAATGCAGCATACGGTGGCCAAAAAACTGCAGTGTTTAAGATTTTTTCCACTAGTGGTATGACAGCTTCTTACCCTACTCTTTTTGTAGAACTTTACATTATATTTACTTTATAATATGTAAAGTATGAAATATGTTGATATGTTTTAGTATGAAGTTAGTTTAATGAAATTATAATCAAGATTATATTAAGTACGTGTATGCTAAAAGTATTTTTAGTATGTTAATTTAATAATTTTTGAACAAGTTTAGGAAGTTGGGTGCAAAATTATATTCTAGTGATATTAAGTATAATTTATGTTATATATTAGTGCTAGTATGTTTATGAGTTCTGTGTTACATTTAGAATGTTATTATATTCAAGAACTTTTATGTTAGAACTTTTACTAATATGTTTATGTTAGCCTTCAAACTAGTTTATAAGGTATATTTTATGAATGTATTTTTTATTAAGAGTTTGATTTACTATTTTAAATTATTACAACTATTTTTGTGATAATAATAAAATAGCAATTTAAAAAGATATTTTTGAGAAATTTTTATAAGCTATTAAATATTGAAGTGTTTTTCTTGAATATATGAGATTTCATATAAAAGTAACTTTTAATCACTATTTAGAAGAAATATTTTATCTGCTAACTAATTGACCAAAATTTATGTAAAATGATGTAAAAGTACTTTTAGAATACTTGCCGCTCAAACTATGTGTGAAATATTGATTTTGTGAGATTATAATTTTTACTTGTTTTATAATTAGAAATATTGACTTTTGTAAAATTTATAAGTTTTAAAACTAGAAATATTGATTTTTATGAAAATTATAAGTGTTAAAACTAGAAATATTGATTTTTGTGAAATTATAAATTTTATTTGTTGTATAACTAGAATGTTGATTTTTACAAATCTAATAAGTTTACTTATTTTTTTTTTCTAAACTTGAAATATTGATTTTTGGGGATTTTGTAGAATTTTGGAAACTTACCCAAATGATACAAATTTAACTTGAATTGTAATTAGAATATTTGATTTTTTATGAAGAGAATAAAGTTTTATTTATTCTAAAGCTGAAAATGTTAATTTTAGGAACTTATTTAAAGAGAAATATATTTTTGTAGTTACTTATGAAAAATATTAATTTGGAGACTATTAATAGAGGGTTAAGTTATTTGTGTGAATTCAGTGAATTATTAAAAATAAATTTATAAATAAAATTTAATGTGTAAAATAATAATGAACGTATAAAGACAAAAATTAATTTTACGTTATGATTAAGAATTTTATTAAATAAAGTGGTTATCACCTAAGTTGATCAAAGTCAAATTGTAGTAATAAAAATGTGATGTACTTGTGTGAATGAATTTTGATTGAATGACTAATAGTAAGGTAATGTCGAACCATGGACCGGCATGAAAAATCTCGGCATCCAAGTTGGCCGGCACGTAAAATGTGATGTAAGACAGGGGGTTCGATACCTATCCTGTAGAGCTCAAGCATAGTTGTATTGGAGGGGTGACAACTCCCACCATAGTTAGGGTTTAGGACTACGATCCTCACCTAACCAGACCCTTATATATATCAGGTTGTATATTGTTGCGCTTGTTGATCAGTGATAAACTTGATTAGTGTTGATGCTATGATGCATGGTACGGTTATGAGTATTAACCAAATGAATTTACTTAAGTGTTAAGATTACCGAATTGTATAACTGGCAGTAACGTACTTCTGTCAGGATTGAGAATGATATCTTAATAATGACTTAAAAGTATGGAATAGAAAAAGAATATAGTAAAAGTATACGGTGGTGTCAATTAATTATAAGTTCGTACTTACATTATTATTTCGTAAATGTAGCGTATAATTTCCGTATTTTGAGTTGGATAGGAAGTTATGTTTTGCGTTAAGCGCTAATCGATTTAATCGGCTGTCATCCGTATTATGAATAACAGCATTTTGCAGGATTTAGTTTCAAGTTCCGATCCAGGCCGCAGCAATTACTATTTATCGAAAACTTAGTTGCTTTTTGTACCTTTATTGATGACTTGATTATGATGTAATTTTTTTTTTCATTTGGAGAAAACAATATTTCTTATCAGATGTAATATTTTACTTTTGTTTTAAACAATTTCAGTTTTTATGATTTAAAGTTTTAACAAATCGACATTTTGAGATTTCCGCAATATTTTTGTATTAAACATTATTATTAAATGTTAATTATGTATCAAAATTGCCGCCCCTGTTACAAATATATATTTATCTTTTTATTCATTTTTAACAAATATTTTACTAATTTTGCTATGGTATTTATAAATTTGAAATTTTGCTGCTACTATGTAGAAAAAAAAAGAAAAAAAATTTGTGATAAACTTATTCAAATATAAATGCTAAGCAAGAACTAAAATATTGATGCAAAATTAAATAATAATGTGAAATCAATATTATATTGATCACTATACTACATATTTTAACTTTGAAAATAGGTGTTTAACAAATATAAATTTGAGGTGTTTAAGAAATAAAAAAGCTACCAAGCTCAAAAGTATTTGACTCAAAATAAATTAAACATAAAATTATTGACTACATACGAATCCCATCTAAAATATAAATAATATTAGATGATAATAATAATTAGGATAAATATTAAACAAATCAGTTTTGTTCTCCCCTTTCTACTACTCATCATCTCCTTCCTTATTCCCATGTTCCAAATCCCTTTCTCTTTCGCTACACACAAAGGAAATTGCAACCTCTGATTCTCGATAAAGCTAGCAAGACCTGCAATCTCTGATTTTCGATAAAGCTAGCAAGAACCTTTCTTCTTCCTCTGAGTCTTTCGAAACACCACAACAATGGCCATCCTCCTCCTCTGATATTGATTGAAGCACGTGGGTCCTCCCTCCTTTGCTTTCAACTTTTGAAGAAACAAGATCCCTTATTCTGCATCTGATTTTAGAATTAGGGATAAAACAACAGCAGGTATATTCATCTTGCCTTCTTTATTTGATTTTCGAATTAAATAACCAAACCATAAATCCCAAATTTCATTGAGCATTAAGAACTGAATAACCAAGCTTTCCATTCAAGCCATTCAAAACCTAATTACCCTTTCCTCATTTCTCTGATTTTCAGTTATAGATGTCGCAGAAGGCAGTGGCTATTGCCTCATCTTTCCCTTAATTCATTGCCGCCAATTCAGAGGTAAAAATTGTATTCCTCTTAATTATTATTCCGTTTTTGATATTCTTGTCTTTTAATCCTCATAAATATCGAGATTATCAATTTAAACTATGTTATTATATATTCTTATTGTTACTTATCATCATATTATCCCCACATTGAGATTAATTGGATCTTTTGAGATTTGAGGATTTGTGAAAAACATGAAAGGCAGTTTATTTTGGTTTTTGGTTAAAATCTAAAAATATGCAACGGGTCTTCTGTTTCCTTAACTCTTCACCCTTGAGCAAAGATTCATTTTTCGTTCAGCAGTAACCAGCTACGACTATATACATCTCTCATTTAAGAAAATTTCGGCATTAATTTTTGTAAAGGTTTTTTGTTATTCTCCCTCCTTCTCTCTTTACTGATTCATTTCATCTCCTTTTGAAATTAGTTTTGCTTGCTTTGTCGATTGAGTTGTTCAGTTACCTAGTTTGTTTGATATTTAATTGATGATTTTATGATTTTGGGTTGATTGAATAAACTTTGAGTTTAATTTGGCTATAGATAATGAGTTTGTTTGGTTTTTATCCAGTGAAATTATTTAATGTTACGGTTTTCAATTTTTCTAGTGAACAAATCGCAATTTTTAATTTTTGGCTGTATTAATACTATAATACAGAAGTAAGGCCATTGATGATATTCATTTCTAGGTCATGCTCGAAACCCAAACATTTTCCCCAGTAACAGTCAAGTTATAATTTCATTAATCTTCTTCCATTTACCTGTTTTCAAATTAATTTGTCAATTAAGCTACTGATTTCGCCTATAATGCCCTCTTTTATTGCTCTCAAATGCTTAATTTCACTTTCATTTATGATGTGTAAATGTCAAGATACTTTATCAAAAACAAATTTCCATGATTTTAGTTCTTAATTGCTTCCATTTTTTTTTTTTCCTTTTGGGTTATTGTTTTTGGGTATTTTGTCTTTGCCTTTAATATTCAGTTATGCAAGTGGAAAACTTGGTTTTCATTTATCTGATTATCGTGTTCGTGGAATTTTTTTATGGTATTTAAGTGTTTATCTATAATGGAATTTGCTGTGTTGGGCGCTAGTAAAGGTAATGCCCACCAAGTGTTGATTTATTAATCCCTAGTTTTGTGTAGAACACCACGAATAGTACTTACTTTTTTTTTTGTTGGTTTTCCATCTTTATAGGTAAATGTCGAATCTGGGAGGAGGTGCAGAAGCGCATGCAAGATTTAAGCAATATGAATACAGGGCGAATTCGAGTCTAGCTCTCACCACAGATTCACGCCCTAGGGATACACATGAGCCATTGGGGAGCCAGAGTCTCTCTACGGTAAAATTGACCCAAAATCATTTGGTGACCGTGCTGCCAGGGGAAGACCTCCTGAGCTTGATGAGAAGCTGAAGAAATCTTCAAAGCGGAAAAAGGAGAGGGAGCTACTCTCTGAGCAGGCACCCTCAAGGCAGAGCCAAAAACAAAGGAAACCCGAGCTGCATATGAGACAATGTTAAGTATCATTCAGCAGCAGTTGGGAGGGCAGCCATTCAACATTGTCAGTGCTGCAGCTGATAAGATTTTGGCTGTTCTAAAAAAATGATGCTATCAAGCACACGGATAAAAAGAAGGAGATTGAGAAGCTAGTGAATTCTATTTCTCCTTCTGTGTTTGATAGCCTAGTTATCTCCGGTAAGTTGATTATTGACTATCAAGAGGGTGGTGATGCAGCTCCATCAGCAAATGGGGATGGTCTTGATAATGAAGTGGGTGTTGTAGTGGAATTTGAGGAAAATGATGATGATGATGATGATGATAGTGATTTAGGTTCGGTACAGGATGAGGAGGAGGAGGATGAAGATCTTGCTGAAGCGTGTTCTTCAGAGGTTATGCAAATGGGAGGGGACCTGCTGGAAGTTACCCACGAGGGAACAAGTGAAGTGAAGCGTTCCAAGATTGACTTGCTGATGTCAAAGTATGAAAGGTTCGTAATGGAACCTAGAGAAAGCATCCAAGAGATGTTTACAAGATTTACAAACATCACAAATGAACTTGTCTCTCTTGGAAGACTCATTCCCACCGATGAGCACGTAAGGAAAATTCTAAGGAGTCTCCCTCAAGATGAACGCTGGAGAGCCAAAGTCACAGCCATCCAGGAATCGAAAGATTTTACAAAGTTCAATTTGGAAGAGCTAGGTGATTCCCTTATGACTCACGAATTACATCTGAGGACAGCAGACAGTTCTCGAAACAACGGATTGGCTCTGACAGCAGCTGATCAAGAAGAGTCAGAATGTGATGAAGAAGAGGCTGCCAAGTTGGTTTGAAGATTCAACAAGTTTTTTAGGAACAACAGATACACCAATCAAAGAAACAATAAAGAAAGAAGATCTTCCAATACCAAATCCAACCTTAAATGCCACAAATGTGGAAGTACTGATCACTTCATCAAGATTGCCCTATGTGGAAAAACGAAAAGGGCAAGGGAAACAGGAAGACTACCAACCAAAAGAAATCTTAATAAAACCGACTTTCGCAAAGCCATGATTGCTGTTTGGGGAGAATCCGAGAGTGATGCTGAGATAGAAAACCCCGAAGAAGAAGAAACAGCTAATTTATGTCTCATGGCCTCACACGAGAGAAAGAATGAGAAGTCCAAAGGAAAGGAGGTAAAGTCTTCTAATTCATTTCCTAACCATCTGTTTAAATTAAATAGATATAAATTAATTGAGTTGCTTATGGAGGCACAAGATAAATTGAAAGAAAGTAATGATAAATGTCTCCAACATGAAAAAGACCTTAAGATTAGTAAAGATCATGTTTCTTTTATAAATGTCTTTAGATCCGATGTCCAAAATAATTTTTTTAATTTGCTAGATCAAAATGTCATTTTAAAGAAACAATGGAAAGAGTAAAAAAGGAGAATATTATTCTTAATGTTGAATTGACCCAATATAAATTACTAGGCTTGAACAAGGAATTAAATGACACATTTATTAATGATTTATGTACTGACTTTCAAAAATTGAAAATCAACCTAGAATGCAACCAAGCCGATGATAAATTAGAACTTGAATTAAATTCAAGAGGAAAAGAGAAAATCAAAAATGTTTCCAAATAGATTCTAAATGCTAAAAGTAAAAATTCAGAAGGCCTAAATTACCATAAGAATAATAAAAAGAAAAAGGTCTATGTCGATCTCCCAAGTAGCAAAGTCTGTACCTTTTGCGGAAAAACTAGACATCTAAAAATCCAGTGTGCCAAAGGGAACAGCATATTGTCTCTAACAGAAGCTATATTGATCGTATCTGGATTAAGAAAGTTGATTCATGTCAAATCGACACGGAACCCAAGAATGACCGGGTTCCTAATTCTAACAACTAATTTTTCTTGTAGGTTCTAGTGAGGGGGAACAATTCATGGTATCTCGACAGTGGGTGTTCTAAGCACATGACAGGTGATAAATCAAAATTTCTCTTACTGGAAACCTATAGTGGGGGAATTGTGACTTTCGGTGACAACATGAAAGGTGAAATCATCACCAAAGGAAAAGTAGGAAGGTCAAGTTCTCATGCAATTGATAATGTATTTTTGGTCGAGAATTTAAAACATAATTTACTAAGTATTTCTCAGTTCTGTGACAAAAGTAACTCTGTAAACTTCACTTCTGGAAAATGTATTATTTCTAGGAGTGACACAAGAGACACTATTCTGGAAGGGATCCGAAAAGGAAACACTTATGTTGTGGATATCAACACCGTTCCCAAATCGAGTCTAACTTGCCTTAGTGTCATAGAGGAAGATCCTCTTCTTTGGCACAAATGTCTAGGTCATGCTAGCTTTTCTTTAATTAATACCTTAAGATCAAAAGATCTAGTAAGAGGATTGCCATCCATAAAATTCCTAAAGGATGAAATTTGTGATCCTTGCGCCAAAGAAAAACATATGAGGTCGGCCTTTAAACCAAAGAATGTGGTGACCACTTCAAAACTGCTTGAACTAATCCATATGGATCTTTGTGGACCTATAAGAATTCAAAGCCGTAGTGGCAAACGATATGTATTTGTTATTGTTTATGATTATAGTAGATTTACATAGACTTTATTTTTATTAAGCAAAGATGAAGCTTTTAATGAGTTTGTTTCTTTTGCTAATAAAATAAAAAAATCTAGTTTTAATCAACTCATTCACATAAGGTCAGATCATGGTAAAGAATTTGAAAATTCAAGCTTTATGATTTATTGTAATGAACATGGAATAAGTCATAATTTTTCCGCACCTAGAACCCCACAATAAAATGGTGTAATAGAAAGAAAAATAGAACATTTGAAGAAATGGCTAGAACATGGAATAAGCCGAGGCTGTCAATACTGTATGCTATATTTTAAATCGTGTACTAATAAGACCTATCACTTTTAAGACCCCCTATGAATTGTTTAAAGGTGTAAAATCGAATATTTTCTATTTTCGCGTGTTTGGATGTAAATGCTTTGTTAATGTTAATGGAAAATGAAATATAGGAAAGTTTGATGAAAGAAGTGATGAAGCAGTATTTCTTGGCTATTCATCTCATAGTAAAGTTTATAGAGTTTACAACAAGAGAACTATGTGCGTAGAAGAATCCGTTCACATTATTTTTGATAAAACTAACTTTATGACAAGTGAACAGGATACAAATAATTTTAAAATAGGTTTTGCAAATTGGGAAGATGATGAAGATTTAACTAAAGATCAAAATCAAAGAACAGTAGGAGAACAGCTGATTTAAGAACAAACCAAAGTACCAGACCAAACAGAAGAGCTAGTAAATGAGGACCAGCAAGCCGTTCCCAATCCAGCTGTTCTCAGAAATGAGCAAACTGATCCAGTTGAAGTTGAGTAGAATAGCAAACAAGTCAATGACCCTGAGCCTACAACTGTTCCCACAAGAGATTTTGTACCAAAACCTTGGAAATATCAAAAATGTCATCTGCTTGATTTGACAATCAGTGATTTGAACAAGGGAACACAAACCAGATCCCAAATGAGAAATTTCTGGGTACACTTCGCGTTCCTCTCAACACTTGAATCCAAGAATCACGAAGAAGCTTTAAAAGATTCCGAATGGGTTGTTGCCATGCAAGATGAACTGAATGAATTTGAAAGAAATAAACTATGGCACTTAGATCCAAACAAAAAAAACAAAAAGGTGATTGGACTAAAATGGGTATTTCGGAACAAATTGGATGAACACGGAATAATTATAAGAAACAAAGCAAGACTCGTGGTCAAAGGATACAATCAACAAGAAGGAATTGATTATATAGAGACATTTGCTCCGGTAGCAAGGTTAGAGGCTATCAGAATTTTAATTTCTTTTACTGCTTTTATGAATTTTAAATTATATCAAATGGATGTGAAATGTGCTTTCTTAAATAATTTTATTGATGAAGTCTTTTTGGAACAACCCCTTTGGCTTTGAAAAATCCTCTTTTCTTGATCATGTCTATAAGCTTCATAAAGCTCTTCATGGGCTAAAACAAGCTCCTAGGCAATGGTATGAAAGATTATAAAAGTTATTGATTGAAAATAACTTTGTTAGAGGTAAAATTGACAAAACCTTATTCTTTAAGAATAGAGGTTCTGATATTTTAGTTCAAATTTATTGTTGATGATATTATTTTTGATGCTACCAATGAATTGCTATGTAAAGAATTTGCTAACCTAATGAGCACTGAATTTGAAATGAGTATGATGGGAGAATTAAATTTCTTTCTTGGTTTGCAAATTAAACAAATAGCTAATGAAATCTTTATTCATCAACAAAAATATATAAAAGAACTTCTTAAGAAATACGGTCTAAATAATGCTAAAACTAACCACACACCCATGGCTACAAATGTTAGATTAGATGAAGATTCAAATGGTCTTGATGTTGATCAAACTATGTATCGAGGCATGATTGGTTCTTTATTATATCTAACTGCAAGTAACTCGATATTGCTTTTAGTGTTGGTTTATGTGCTAGATTTCAATCAAACCCAAAAGAATCACATCATATAGCAGTGAAAAGAATTCTGAGATATTTGAAGGGAACAGATGACTTGTCCCTATTTTATCCAAAAAGTGATGTCTATGATTTGAAAGGTTATCGTGATGCAGATTATGCAGGTGATCTAGTAAACAGAAAAAGCACTTCAGGCATGATGGGCCGGTTCCGTTCCGGTTTCGGTTCCATCTGGTTCCGTTTCCACCCGGTTCCATTTGGAACCTGATTCGAACGTTCCGGTTCCCGGCGGTTCCACAGTTTCTTGGTGGTTCATGAGGCGGTTCCGGCAGTTCCAACTCGCGGGACGGGCGGGTCGGACCATCGGTTCCATTTTTATTTTTCCTTTAAATATAATATAAAAATACTATAATATTGCAGACGTACGTTTGATGATTACTTGATTATTAGCGAAATTCATTGCTTGTCAAGTTGTCATCGTTATTAACATATTTACTAAAAAGAATGAAAAAAATAAATTAATAAGAAACGAATCAACGATAATGTCGATAAAGATGATTAATAAAAAAGAGGGAGAAAATGGACTGTAACCTAGTACCCAAAGGAATACTAAGCTGCCTACGTATCTCAAAGGAATCAAAGCCCACGTAGTTCTTTGTCATACCTTTTATTTGTAGTTGTTGAATGTTGATTTATTGTTGTCCGATTGATCCTATTCGTCTTCGTCATCATCATCTGGTTGGTTAGATTCTTCTGCTGACTCTCCTCTTGACGATGATGCAGATGTATCCATCATCATCATCGCCTTGATCATCATCATTCCTTAGTCCTTGTGTTCGAATCTCTGCTTGATCCCAATATTTCTTGCAAACACATATTTGAATACTTACGCTTCATACACAACCAAGGTGGAAAATTATAGATCACTAAAAGTACCGGCCAAGTACTATATTGAGAACTAAGATTGCCGAATGGGTTCATTCCATCCGTACACAGTCCGAGCCTTAAATTACGAACCTTTTCTCCAAAAGTCTTATGCGACCTATCAATACTCTTCCACTCCGGAGAATCAGATGGATGTGTGAGCAATTGAGCGTTTTTCACCCTATCTGCATGCCACTTCAAATTTAACGCATCTTTCATTATAGAAAACAAGCGCTTGAATCTAGGTATTATTGGAAGATACCTCAACACCTTAGCTGGGGGCCCTTTAGCATCCCGAGCCCCTTTACGCTTGTAGCGCAAAAACCCACACCTAGGACACTCTTCTAAGTTCTTGTTTTCATTCCGATACAACACACAATCATTCGGACACGCATGAATCTACTGGTACTCTAAGCCGAAAGGACACATGAGCTTTTTGGCATAATATGTCGACTTTGGAAGTTCATTTCCCTCAGGAAGCATCTCACATAACGCTTCTAATAGCATTGTGAAACTAGCGTCACTCCAATTGAACTTTGACTTAATGTTGAAAATTGTCAACACTGCTGTTAGTTTGGTGAACTTTGTACATCTAGGGTACAAAGGCTTTTGAGAAGCCTCTGTCAACAAGTCAAAAACACGAGGACGTTTTCCTAACTCATCCTCAACTCCCTCCATCATCTCATCAACACGATCCACATCCTCATCGACATTCTCTTCATCTGTCTCATACCCATCAACATGATCTACTACATCCTCATTGACATCGGCCACATTATTGATGTCCTCAACAACACTTTTCTCTTTATAAACTCCCTCCTCACCATGCAAAACCCAAACATGATATTGAGGCCTAAACCCACGTCGAAGTATGTGCTCCCTAAGGATATCAACACTATCTAACTTTGATACATTGCCACAACTGACACATGGGCAATAAAAACCAACTCCCCCCGTATTATTATTATTATTATTATTATTATTATTATTATTATTATTATTATTATTATTATTATTATTATTATTATTGTTATTTTATTATTATTATTATTATTATTATTATTATTATTATTATTATTATTATTATTATTATTATTATTATTATTATTATTATTATTATTAGTATTGTCATTATTATTGTTATTATTAATTTAAACAATTTATATTTATATATTATTATTATTATTATTATTATTATTATTATTATTATTATTATTATTATTATTATTATTATTATTATTATTATTTTCTTATTATTTAATATTAATTTGTTTTATTATTATTACAAGTATTTTATTTTATATTTTGTATTGTTATTATTATATTACTAATTATTGAAGTAAATTGTATTTTTTTAATAAGCTAATGTATGGTTTATTTCCTATTTTAAATTTGTAGGACTTTGAAAACTTAGGAGACAATGTAGATTACTCTGGTAGATTTGTTACGGATAGTGAATTGGATTCCGTAGATGAATTACATAGTTGAGCTGATGAGATAGCAATAACAATTGGTTTTTAATTACACGTGCTTCTTATAAACAAAAAGAAGGACGTTCTAGAGTTAGTTTGTATTTAAGATGTCACCACTATGGTAATATTAGGGGTGATTTGCATAACCTAGATAATGTTGTCCGACCTGATTCTAAAAGTAGCACATGTCGGTGTAAATTTATGATTGTAGCAAGTAGTCGTAAACCAGGAGAAAGACCTTGGACGGTAAGGGTGTCCTGGGGAAAAAGGTAGACATAACCACCGATTTTTAGTGTACAGAGATGGTCATGTAAGGGCAAATGGGTTGAATATAGACATTCGGCAGCATATACGACAACTTAGTGCAGCCGGCATACAACCTGCCTTTATCATGACTTCAATTAGAGAAAATTTTCCTGGTTTTTTTTTCTATTATGAATCAAATATACAATACTAGAGATGGAAGGTAGGACTCCCCTTCAACACTGTCTTTATATGGCCACAGAGCATAATTACGTGGTTTAGACAGACTTGGATAGTGAAGGGGATTTGAGCAGATTATTAGTTGCAAATCCTACATTCATCCATTATGGAGTACTTTGACGTACACAGAGGTAGGAGATGACACCAACGAAGGAGTACGGCACGCAAACGCCGATGACAAAGAGTACTTTCAATCGTTGGTCGATGAAGTCTTAAAAGCTGATCCGGCTGTTGTACGACGCTTGTCTCAGGTACTTGAACATGAATTACATGCTTATGGAGCCGATATACTTGATCTTTACGCAAGTCCACCTAGAAATAGAAGACCAACCACAAGCAAAACCCTTAGAAGAAATAAAAGCGCATTTAAATATAGTAGATCATCTTCTCGTGGTCGTCAAGATCTTCATCTCGCGAGAGATGCAGTGGTAGATCTAGCGGTCGGAAAACGCAATCCTCAGTTGGAATTAAGTTTAGTTTCAACTTATCCCGTACATGACTTTCCTTGCCGTTATTGAAATTAGTTTGTTACAGCTTAATCTTAATAACCTTATTTTCAATAATTGCAGATGATCCAGTAGGTTGTGATTTTTCACTATTTCCATGGCCTAATCACATCTCGCACGTTCTCCCTCCTTACTTGTTTGGTTGGATTGATGTTATAGGTGATGGTAACTATGGTTTTAGAGCTATTGCCGTCACAGAGTTGGGAGGCGAGGACGCATGACCTCTATTAAGACGTGCAATGTGCATGGAAATGCAAATGAACAAAGACCAATAGTAAGTGTGTATTTATCGGAGGAGGCGTAAGATAATGCTATATTCAGAATTGGTTCACACAGAAATGGACCTGCTCCTTATATTCACTGGATGGAAGCACTGATGGTATTGTACTCTGCAGCAACATGTCTTAACAATGGCATTGCTTATTGTGGTTTTGCTAATGGTAATCCGATGTACAACTGTTTGGTTCTTTCGTTAAGGAAAGCAGCGGGTGTGCATAGTGTAAATAAAGTTATACATATATGTTGGGTGAATAGAAATCATTTTGTTCAACTATTAATGAACGACGATTCATCTCCACTGCCGCCAGTCTAGTAATCATGGAGAGAAGCAATTGACAATTCTTCCAAGCATATAGAATCACATTTTAGTAGTAGGATTTTGCTTTGGAATAGACTATGCGGGCCACGACCACCACAACGTAATAACACCGTTGAAGATGCTGTAAATTTAGATAGTCCATAGTGTAACACATTGTGTACATCATTATTTAGTTTAACTACACATGTAGATGAGATTCAATTTATAGATAGTCCATAGTGATACGATTGTGTACATCATTATTTAGTTTAACTACACATGTAGATGAGATTCAATAAGTGGATGAAATTCAATATGTATAGAATTAATGTAAATTAATAAAAGCATTGATGTAAATTAATTTAACTATAATGTAAAAAGAATTAGTTTACAATTACAAAAACAAACAGTCTATGAAGGGCCTTGCCCCTTAAAAGTTTGCCATTTGGTAAATAAATCTCTAATATCAGAAACGTATACATCTAAAGCATGTATTTCCCGGGGGGTCATTTACGCAATAGGAGGCAGTCTCACCAATGGAGCGACTCGATTCGGCCTTTCATTTAGAATCTGTAAAAAAAAAAGGAAAAAGGGTGTGAATAACATATTAAACAACATCTAAATAACACAAACACATAATAGAAAACAAATAAATTAAAAAAACTAACGTATTCTGCTCTGCTTTCAGTTGGACCAAAACCGGCACTCGATCCTTCGCCGGGGAGGAGGTATGGGTGGGAGGACACTCTGAACCAGTCAACATAACTAAGATCAGCCTCTGATGGAACAGATGCCCGACGAAGTGCCTGATCACTAAGGGGGCCACAATAGGGGAACCTACTCCATGCCCTCCGTGTAAATAGGCGGAGAAGCAAAGGTCACGGAATAGGTATCTTGTGCCGGTCGTATAGCCTGGCTTGGTCTTATAGGAGGGAGGGAATAGTCTACACAAAGCCGACCTGTCGCACTGTCCTCTCCGGCAAATACACCTCGACGATATCAAAGCAAGTGATACCCCCGATGCAGGTGGTTCGTGGGTGCTCATTTAGCAATGCCCTTGGAGAAGTCATGTACGGAGTCCATTCCACCTGCATACAAGAAAAATTAAAATATGAAAATAATCTAAAATTAAGATAACATGAATAACAAAGTGCGATGTGATGTACAATACCTGAGTTTCCGTCATGGAGTCCAATATCCTTCTGCAGTCCCTCAGCCTGTTGATCTCACGACCTCGCCTAGGTGTGGACCACATCTCCGTCCTAGTCTTATTAGGCACATCTCCTTGACGAGGATGAGGGAAAAAGGACAGAAAGTACTCATAAATCCATGTCTAAAGCAATATCAGGCAACCAGCAATGGTCTTGCAACCAACCCTAGACGCCATTCCCAGTTGTCGATACATGTAGGCCAGCGTCACCGCACCCCAGGCAATCTCATCCTGATTGATGTTGACGGTTAGTATCGGGTGAGGTCGCATGCCGGTTCTGGTCTTATCCGCACCCCAATATGCGTTGCACGTCGTGCAACATAATCGTCATCTCCCCCCATGGCATGTGGAAGGTGTTCGTATCCGGCTGCCACCTCTCCACGAAGGCCAATATCAAAGCACAGTCAATGTGCTGGTGCATAATATAGGGTAGCCGGCCGAGGGGAGTGGCACGTAGAACATCATAAAGCACATCAGACATATCCTGCAGTTCGATGATCACCTCCAACGGCTTCTTTCGACTACGGCACTCCAGAACCGGAGGCGTACGCTCAGAGCCGTCAAAAATAACTTTAGCTTTGTGCCCTCAATAGCTGGGTATTAGGCGCGTATCTGTGGGCCCTCCGAGCTGGGGCGATGTGACCAACCAGTTCGTTCCAGCGTACTGTGAGTGCCTGCTCCCCCGTGGCGGCTCATCATCAACGTGACTATGTCCGGCATGCTCAGATGTGCCTGCAGAACTACGGGCGGCACGTGTGAATTTATCGTCGACCCTGCGGACAACAGCCTAATCAACTGTGCGACCAACAACACTTTGGTACTCATCATCATCATTACTAGAAACCCCCCTACTACTCTGTACACTAGCCTGGTCATCAAACCGAGTGCGAACTTGGTGCATCGTACTCGACCGTTAGGCGTCACTGTGTCTGGCAGCCTCTTCCTCCCGAGCCCTCCTAGCAGAACCCGTTACCCCCTTCTCATAAGGGTCCCCTTTGAGTAGAGTAGGCCTCGAACTATTCCTACTCAACAAGTGTCTAAAAAAACCCTTTTCTTTCTCTTGACTACCAATCATTTACTACAATTTTGATAATTTAATTAACTATTAATAATAAATAAAAATAAGGGAAATTATCAATGGTGCCCTTGTACTATTGAAAAATTACAATGGTACCGAACTGCATTTCAGTGGTACCCCCCAATTATATGGTAATTACAACCGTGACCTTAATGATGAATTTTCCGTTAAATGTCCGTTAAATTTGGAATTTAACCTAAGCATGGTTAGTTTCTTCATCTTCTTCCCTTTTCTCTTTCATGGCTGCTCTTCTTCCATGGGTTCTCTTCTTCCATGGTTAGTATGTGCTCCTTTGGCATACCGTTCCATCATCAGGAAACTCAAAATTTGGTTGAAAAGGTGTGAAGATACTGCCATTAGTGTGACTAATCCCTACTGATAAGCTATGCAGAAGAGTTCTATCATCATCAACATTTGCTCTTGTGCCCATTAATGGTTTTGGTGAACAGTGAAAGAAAGATTGAGAATTTTGGGGGAAAATTCGCAAATTTTTAGTTTTTGACAATGTTTGAGTGAATATCAACTCAGAATATCCAATAATTTAATCTGAGACAAATTAATTAAGAAAAATTATAAAATTAGAGACAAATAAATTCTGAAGATTTTCAATTTTGCTTTCTAAATCTTGCGTATATTGTTCAGTTATAAGAAAATTTCTTCATCCTAATTTGAGAACCCCAATCTTGTTGTACTAAGTAACTCTATTAATCTGAATTTGAATAATTATTTGGTGAATCTGGTTGATTCATGTCCTTTTAGGATTGATTTCATTCCCATTTCGAATTTCTTCCACTTTTTAACTCAAATTTAAAATAATTTTAGAAAAATTAGATTAAGGAGTAGGAAAATTGCAATTACAATCGAACCAAGGAGAAAAAACTCATTTGTGAAGGGATAATCGAAGTCTGTTAATATGTCGACTTCTGACATTGCCAGCATTATGGAAAATTCAAAGGAGGTAGACCGCCTGAGGAAAGAACAGGAAGATGTTGTGACGGAAATTAATAAACTTCATAAGAAACTTCAAACTAGTCAGTTCCTTAATCATCCGGCACAAGGAGATGAGAGCAGCCATGGAAGAAGAGCAGCCATGAAAGAGAAAAGGGAAGAAGATGAAGAAACTAACCATGGTTAGGTTAAATTCCAAATTTAACGGACATTTAACGGAAAATTCATCATTAAGGCCACGGTTGTAATTACCATATAATTGGGGGGTACCACTGAAATGCAGTTCGGTACCATTGTAATTTTTCAATAGTACAAGGGCACCATTGATAATTTCCCTTAATGTTAAATTAACCACTTGAACAAAAGACATAATTAATTAACATATTAAACTACTCAATATCAACAAATATGATTTAACAACAACAATATTTAACTAATCATTATCAACTAGGCATGGCCATGGTCTGGGTTGGTCCGATTCCGGTTCCATTTGGAACCTGTCGCGACCGGTTCCGGTTCCGGGCGGTTCCAAACGGTTCCTTGGCGGTTCATGAGGCGGTTCCGGCGGTTCCAGCTCACGGGACGGGCGGGTCGGACCATCGGTTCCATTTTTATTTTTTCTGTAAATATTTATATAATAAAAAAATACTATAATATTGCGGACGTACCTTTGATGATTACTTGATTATTAGCGAAATTCATTGCTTGTCAAGTTGTCATCGTTATTAAAATATTTACTAAAAAGAATGAAAAAAATAAATTAATAAGAAACGAATCAATGATAATGTCGATAAAGATGATTAATAAAAAAAGAGGGAGAAAATGGACTTGAACCTAGTACCCAAAAGAATACTAAGCTGCCTACGTATCCCGAAGGAATCAAAGCCCACGTAGTTCTTTGTCATACCTTTTATTTATAGTTGTTGAATGTTGATTTATCGTTGTCCAATTGATCCTATTCGTCTTCGTCATCATCATCTGGTTGGTTAGATGGTTCCGCTGACTCTCCTCCTGACGATGATGCAGATGTATCCATCATCATCCATGGATCATCATCGTCGTCTTGATCATCATTGTTCCTTAGTCCTTGTGTTCGAATCTCCGCTTGATCCCAATCTTTCTTACAAACACATATTTGAATACTATGTGGAGCAAGACGAGATCTCTTTTCGTCCAAAACACTTCTACCTGCACTAAAAGCAGACTCCAACGCAATTGTTGACGCAGGAATTGCAAAGATATACTTTGCAATTCTCGATAAAATGGGAAATTTTACAGATTTTTCTTTCCACCACTCTAAAATATTATAGCTACCTTGGTCAATTTCAAAGTGGTGTTTAAGATAACTATCTAATTCTAAATATGAGGTGGAGGGTGAAGAAGAAGATGATCCTACAAAACTATCATCTTGACTCATTATATTAGCTATTACCGAATTATAATAAGAGGGACGTGCCGAAACGCTAGCACGCCTAGACGTATCGCGTTTTGGGTTATATACACTAGCATAATAATTATAGAGTTCTGCTAAATATTTTGTACATGTTCCAACATAATTATGTACATCACTAGGCGGGCGATCTAACGATTGGTAGTAAAATCCTATTACTTTAGTAAGGACTTCAGTTTTAAAACATGGGTCGAAAATGGTTGCAATTCCATAAATATAAGGAAAATCGGTAAAATATGTCTTCCATTTTTCCATTATATCTGCAAGAATCGGCTTCAAATATGGGTTAGTATCATCATGCGTATGTTGTGTTATAACTGGACGATAAGCAATCGCCTTTCTTAATAAATCGTTGGTTGAGCCCCAACGTGTAGGAGTATCTAATGACCAATACACTTTTTTTAGTTGATATTGGTCACATAATTGTTTATATCGTCTCTTTATCTTTCCAATCCTAAGCCACTTCACTATATCTCTAATTGATTCTAATAAATCGCTTAATTGTTTTATACCTGCTTGACAAGATAAGTTAACTATATGCGCACAACAACGTATGTGTAATAAGCTACCCCCAAGGATAAAACTAAATGCAGGTTCGTTATACAAAAGTTATATACATTTAATGTTAGCGGTTGCATTATCAGTTGAACAACAAAATATCTTATCTAATAAGTTCCATTCTCTATATATCTCTACTAATCTATATTTTATGTTTTCATCGGTATGTCTTTCTGGCATTGTCTCAAAAGCAATTATTCTTTTTTGAATAATCCAATTTTGATCTATCCAATGTGCTGTTACACACATATAAGATTCTAAATGTGGGGGAGCAGACCAAATGTCAGTTGTTATGTTAACCCTACCATTAAAAGATTTAAACATTTCAACTAATTCATAGCGCATTGATTCATATAATTTAATTGTGCATCTTTTAAGAGTGCTCCTAGGGATTGCTCTATATTGTGGTTGCAAAGTGTTTTTAGTGTAACGCTCGTATGCCCTACTTTCACCATGGTTAAATGGTAATTCATCACAAATTACATACTTAGAAAGTTCATCAATCATATCATTACGATTATATCTAAAAGGCATACCTGTGCTAGGAATGTCCCACTGTGTCTGTAGGCTTCCACTTGTGGTCCCGCTGCCACTTGCTGCATGAGTTTCTTTTGTGATTCCATGCTTCTTTGCCAAATGTTTGTTAAAAGATCCCGTACCACCATCTAACACGTATTCACAAAACACAATAAATAAATTTTTATAAAATATGAATATATAATGTATGTATAAAAAACTTAAAAAGTATTTACCTCTGGCGAAACTGTATGAAACTAAGGGCTTTACTCCTTGACTTTCACAAATTTGACAAGTGCATAAGAAAATATCTAGATTGTCGGTTGGTTCTTTTGTGAAATACGACCACACATGTGAAACAGCTCTACCACTAGGAGGTGGCATTGCCGGAAAAGGTTGTCTTACTGGTTCATCTTCATCTAAATAAATAATTTAAAATTATAAAACTATAATTAAATAAATAAATAATTTAAAATTTAATTAATTTGAAGAATAAAATTATAAAACTAACAGATAGTTTGGAAATTGACTCGTTTACCACGAGCTTGTCTTTGTTGTTGTTCTTGTAGTTGTTCTTCATGTGATCTTGTTGATGACTGTCGAGATACATGTATCCCAATAGGGGTCGTTGGTTCCTCTTCTTGTTCTTCTTCTTCATCAATTTGTATTTCTCTTTCCACTTCTTCTGCATAATTATGTAATTCTGGGTCGTACCCTTCTGGATAATTTGGTTCATAATTATAATTACTAATCGAAGGTGTTGTTGATACCGACGGAATAGAAGTGGCCTTTCTTTTGGAGGAGCTGGAACCTCCCAATGATTTTGCCACTTTAGTAACTTTTTTTGAGGCTTTTTTCAAAAATGAAGACATGATTGATAATATTGAAATAATAATAGAATTAAGAAATAAATAAATAATTAATAGACTAATTATGTAATTAACTAAATTAAGAAATAATTAAAAGACTAATTATGTAATTAAGAGAATAATTGCGTAATTAAAGAATTAAGTAGAGAGAGTAAGTAGAGAGAGTAGGAGAAGAGATGAGTTGTGAATGAAAATGATTGAAAGTGGTGGGTATTTATAGAAAAATCCCAACGGCTAGAAACGGCTAGTTTCCAACGACTCTTTTCACGGTACCATGGAACCGGTGGGCCGATTCACCCGGACCGGTCCCGGTTCCGGTTCCGATTCCAACCCGCGGTTCTTAGGTCCGGTTCATGCAGTTTTTTTCCGGCGGTTTCACGGTTCCGGCAACTTTTTTTCCGGCGGTTTCACGGTTCCGCGGTTCGGAACCTGTCGCAAACGGTTCCGGTTCTGGATCCGGTTCCAAGCGGTTCGGCACCGGTTCGGTTCCGGGTAACCCGCCCCGTGGCCATCACTATTATCAACAAATATAATTTAACAAAATATTAATTATTATTATTGTAATTAATTTTCTAAATTAACAATAATAACAATAATAATGATCATAACAATAATAACAAAAACAATAATAATAATAATAATAATAATAATAATAATAATAATAATAATAAATAATAATATTAATAATAATATTAATAATAATAATAATAATAATAATAATAATAATAATAATAATAATAATAATAATAATAATAATAATATTTAATAAAATAAATTAAAATTAATATTTAAAAGAATAATAATAATAATAATAATAATAATAATAATAATAATAATAATAATAATAATAATAATAATAATAATAACAACAATAATAATAATAATAATAAAATAATAATAAAAATAAAACAAAAAAATTAATAATAATAATGATAATATTAAGGATATAATTTCAAAAAAAAAGGAAAAAAAAACTGAGTCGCACGTGACTCGACTGTGGGTTAGTCGCACGAAACTCGCGACTCGGCCATGGCTCAGTCGCATGTTTTTACCCATCATAGCGAGATTTTCTCAAAAAAGAGATGTTGCGATTACATTTATAGGGTGACTCTTTCAGAAATATGGTCGAAACAAGTACTTATTTGTCTATTTTTCGATACGTAGACCGAAAAGTTAGCATTGTGTTTTCCGAAAAAAAAACAAAGAAGGCGCCAAACACCTTACCGATCCCTCCTTGTTATTAATCACCAATTATTTCTCAAAATCCCAAGTTTTTTGTACTTGAAGTCACCATTCTCACTAATTTTCTTCTCTTTTAAAAACTCATCAGAAAATAGTAACTAAAAAGAGGAACTGTTTAAAAAATTGGCACAATATAATTAATGTTAATAGGTTTAAACCGGGTCGGATCCGGAACAGAATTTTAAGTATCCGGAAAACCGGGTTCTCGATTTTTCGGAATCGGGTCGACCCGGTATCCGGTTTTGAACACCCCTTGTACGTATGTAGCACGCGTCTTACCAATTAGTTAATCCTAAATGTGTAAACATTACGTGTCTCCACTTCTGCACTTGACTTCATTTGTGTCTCCGCAAAAAAACTTAATTGCATTTTTGCTTAAATTAAAGTGTAAACATTACGTGTCACCATTCTCACTAATTTTCGTCTTTACTTGCTGTTTGATAGAAAAAATGAGCAATTTTTATGGAAAAATGCGAGTTTTAAAGGTATGAAAACACTAATCTAGGACTTAGACGAAGAAAAGTTAAAAACGAAGTAAAAGGCCCAAATGTTTAAAGATTCGAAAGTAAAATCTGATACGTGTTTATTGTTTTGGTCAAAACTTTTAATATACAAGTCTGAATGCATGCCACAAGACTAATGCCATTGAAAAGAAGATTTATTTCGACTAATTTTAGACCTAAACTTAACACATAACACGTCTTTTTGTCAATTTTTAATATATTATAACTTTATTTGGATTAATTTAGACGTAAACTCAATATATAAACTCATTTTAGACCTATGTTGACCTTAAGAAAAATATTATGCAATGAGAATAGTTTTGAATTTAAATAATAATAATAATAATAATAATAATAATAATAATAATAATAATAATAATAATAATAATAATAATAATAATAATAATGTTATTATAATAATTATTTTTGAATTTAAATAATTTATTTGAATGTTTAATTATTTTTTAATATAATAATAATATATTACTTAAAATTTAGTTGTTAATTAATTTTTTATTTTTTATTAATTAATTTTTTTATTAATTTAGTTGATAATAGTGTTATTGAGTCCAATGGCAAATTCATAATTTTTAAAGTCCAGGGGCAAATTCGTAATTTTATTTAGGGGGTGGCGATAAAATGAAAAGAGTGGCGAATTATAACAATACTCATAAATCAAAGTTCAAATTTTAAGTGATGGGTAATGAAGTGGGGAATGGAATGGGAAAGTGTAGAGGGGGGGGGGGGGGGGGGGGGTGGGGAATGGGGGTATAATAGTTTGGGGTAAACCTAAAACTAAAATGGGGGAAAGGAAATGATAGAAAGTAGCAAACAAACAAGAACAAATAGAATTGGGTATTTCCATTCCCTTTCCCTTTAATTATTACCCCCAACCAAACGGCCTCTTATTGTGTTAAAATGATCACTTATAGTTTAAAATGATCACATTTATAGCCATACTAATCATTTATAACTTTAAGTGATTAGTTACAATCTTAATTATATTAGTAATCATTTCATAGCCATTCTCACTAATTTCTTTACTAATTTCATAGCACAGTACAAAACTAGTTTTAACCCTAGATTTTCATCCTCATTCTGGACTTCTCGCCACAGGCGGCGCTGATTTTGACATCAAGGTTAACCTTCTTTTTCTCTCTTTTCTTCTTTCATTTTTGTTTGATTGTCCATTATTTTTAATTTCTTATTCACAATATCAATTATTGCTCGAGTTTTTTGGTTTTGCGATTGTATATATGTGTAACGGATAGTTCTTTTCTAAATACTATTGTATTGTTTATGTGAGATTAGGATATAATATGTATGTATTTTATATTATGGACAATAATTATGTATTAAAGAAAGATGTAATATTTAAAATTTTATTTTAATGATTTAAGTTTTCTTTGTTTTTTTTTAAATTATGTTTTGTTTTATTTCTTTTTCGCAATAATCACGGTTCGATAGACTTCCGCTTAGCATTGCTTACTATTATATTACTTTAAACCTCTATTTAGAAAAGAACTGTCCGTTACAATATGTATGATTAATTTGAGTATTCGTGTGATGAACTGCAGTGTTATTGTTACCTTATTTTCTTTGATTGTCCAATTTAGATAAATAAGGTATTAATATCTCAATTTTGAAATCATATAGGTTTAAGGTTTCCGTAAGTGGAGCTTCTAACTATTGAATTCTTTAGGCCTGATTTCATATGAGTAAAAGTTTAAAATCTGCTGAATTCATAATCCCAATATTAATTAATGGAGTGTATCTCATGTCTCGAGAATTCAACCATCATATAGCCTTTTGTTTGTGTTGGTTCACGATATGATATTAAAAGCCAATGTGACAAAAGAGTTTGAATCTCATGCACTCTTCAATTGATCTAGAATAATTAGAACCATCAGTTTAAACTTTTGGTTGATTTGGTTCTTTGACATTAATGTAATTTATGAGTCCTAGAAATTTGGGTAAGTGATATAATTTTCATTATGGTGTAACATCCCTTGCTACTATAATTGAATTCTATTCAATCCTTGGTCTAATTGACAACCTAGGCAATTCATGTAGTTCATTAACTATTTCATCATCAATAGAGGAAAAGTATGTAATTTATTGATTTTGGATTGCAATGACAATTGTAGTATGATATGTTGTGTCATATATACTTCATTTTGATTACAGAGTAGCATGAGAGAAGGAAGAGGATTATGTGAGAATGGAACTCAAAAACTTTTTTTTGTGGATAGTGGTACTTGTTCTCTAACTAAGACAATACCCAATTATACACTTCATAAGTATAAGATGTTGTAGATATGTTCGTCATCAAAGTTTAATTAGAAACAACCTCATTCTTGTAAATAAAGGCAAACGTAATTTTTTTGAAGGGCCTAATAAGTACAATGGTTCTACTAATAAACTTCGTTGATTTATTTACAAATTTTACAATAGAAAAATAATTTTTGTAGAATAATGATAGGGCCTTAGACCTCTCATGACCTAAGTTAGGTTACCATTGGTTTAAAGAGGGTAAATTTATGTACATTCGATTTCTTAAACCATGTCTAGTGAGATACACTTGGACTAATGCCAATGGTGGTCATTTTGTTTTAGAAAGTGAAAACCTTTGATTAAAAACAAAAAAACCATCAACGCCGTTGGTGATTAAAAAAACCATGACATAGTTTGTTATCAACGAAAATCATCCCTTGATAATTTTTTTAAATAAACTAATGGTGAACTCTACATGTTCATACGACTTATGTTGATTGCAAGATGATTTAAGTGATTTAGAACATCTTATTTACTCTACCATCAATGATTAGAGTCCTAAATTGAATTTGGAAAAATGCAAAATTAGAAATTTTTAATAAAGAATTTACTACTATGCAATATTAATTAACCCAAAACGTTATATATTAATTAACACAAAATGTCATATATTGTTAATTATATCACTTAATCAAAATTATATCACTTACCCAAATTTCTAGGACTCATAAATTACATTAATGTCAAAGAACCAAATCAACCAAAAGTTTAAACTGATGGTTCTAAATATTCCAGATAAATTGAAGAGTGCATGAGATTCAAACTCTTTTGTCACATTGGCTTCTAATATCATATTGTGAACCAACACAAACAAAAGGCTAATATGATGGTTAAATTCTCGAGACATGAGATACACTCCATTAATTAATATTGGGATTATGAATTCAGCAGATTTTAAACTTTTACTCATATGAAATCAGGCCTAAAGAATTCAATAGTTAGAAGCTCCACTTACGGGAACCTTAAACCTATTTAATTTCAAAATTGAGATATTAATACCTTATTTATCTAAATTGGACAATCAAAGAAAATCAGGTAACAATAACACTGCAGTTCATCACACGAATACTCAAATTAATCATACATGTATACAATCGCAAAACTAGAAAACTCGAGCAATAATTGATATTGTGAATAAGAAATTAAAAATAATGGACAATCAAACAAAAATGAAAGAAGAAAAGAGAGAAAAAGAAGGTTAACCTTGATGTCAAAATCAGCGCCACCTGTGGCGAGAAGTCCAGAATGAGGATGAAAATCTAAGGTTAGAACTGGTTTTGCATCGTGCCAATTAATTTGAACAATTCCTTCTTTCACTTTATATTTTCTGATGATTTTTTAAAAGTAAAGAAATTAGTAAGAATGGCTATGAAATAATTACTAATATAATTAAGATTATAACTAATCGCTTAAAGTTAATTAAGTTAATTATAATGAGAGGGAGACATAGAAGGGATGAGAAAAGAAGACCCGGAGAAAAAGGACGTGCCACTTCTACATAGAGGGAAAGGGGTTGGTTTAGGTGGTGGATAGGTGATTTGATTAGGTCAAGTATAATTAGGGAGAGTCAAATATAATTAGTGAGAGTTAAAGTGCAATCAACAACTTGATCATAGAAACAAGTAAAGTGGCAATAATAATTACAACAGATCATAGGTAACAGATTCTTTAATTTAGGATGAGTATGGCATTACTTTGAGCAAAAGTTTTCAAGCCGAATCAACATAGGTCAATAGACTATACCGTGATAAAAACAATCAAGTTTGTGATTTTCAGGCTTCATTCTACAATTGTGCTGCTCATTTTTTCTTAGGAAATTTCACATGATAGCATCCATATTTTATGAAACGCTACTGGTAGCACTTTTTTAATAATTTTCTACATGGTAGCATCCAACATTTGCATTTAAATTTTCGCCTTAAACATACAAAAACGTTAGTTTGACCGTTACCATGTACTTTTGAATGTTACCTTGAAGTGTGAATTTCAAAAGTCATTCCTTCCTCCCTTGCGATTAGAGGTGTTCATTAGCGGGTACCCGACATTTCGGGTACCTTTTTTAACGGCCCGTGTTCCGGCCTAATTAATACGGGTACTCGGATTTGGGGTACCCGAATAAGTCGGGTCGGGACACCGGGTACCCCGTTTGTTCCTCACTTTCGGTTTTTTCAATATTTTTATTTTCTGGACTCGAGCTTTTTAATCTTACCTTTCTTGCGTGATTATGGATAATCATCAACACAACTAACCATCGACTCAGCACTTTGGTACCTTCAAGTCTTTATTATGATATTAGTTACTAACCTTTTTATTGAAGTTCCATTTTTCAAGTCTTCATGACATTAGTTATTGACTTTTGATTCTTAATCTTTAATATAGTTGTAATTGGTAGCACTTCTGAGTTACTAACTAATTTTCTTTTATCTTATTATTTAATGGAGTATTATTAGTTTAGCATTACTTATTAATCGATTAGTCTAACAGCCCTTGGCGTACAAATAAATTATTATTCAAAAAAAAATCTAATATAACGAGTCGGCCGGTACTCGTTTTAATTTATTTTATGGCCTATGATCCGACCCGATTTAGGTGGGTTGAGTACCCAACCCGTAATATAATATTATAAGCTATGAGTTGGCGGTTCAACGCGCGCTTCGGGGTTCGTTTAAACAACCATAGTTGCTATACTCATTCCATTGCTGCCATACTCATTCCTTCCTCCCTTCTCTGAAATTCCTTCCATCCTCCCTTCTCCATTCCTGCGAACTCAGGTACTTGTCTCTGCGAACTCGGTCCTTCCTTCCTTTGTTGCGAATGAATACTAGGGAAATTATGAGTGTTTTTTTTTTCCAGTCCTTTCGAATGAACACTGCTACATTAGCGAAATTAGGGTTTTTCTTTGTTTAGTCCCTTTCGAATTAGGGTTTTAGTCCCTTCAAAATTATGGAATTTTCAGTCCCTTTCGAAATTATGGAATTGTTCATTGATGTCCCTTCGAAATTAGGGTTTTCAGTCCCTTCGAAATTAGTGTTTTCAGTGCCTTCGAATTTCATTGTTCACTTATGCGAAATTAGGGTTGTTTGCAATCAGGGTATTTTTTTTGTTTTTCTTCCATAAAATTGATAGGTAGATTGGATTTCATTTGTGGATTGGAATTATCAAATTTTAGTGCTGTTAATAAGTAGTCTCATGAATTAGGTGGATTTGTTGTTGGTTTTTTTTGTTATTTTTTTGATTGGTGATCGGAATTGTTGATTTTTTTTGATAGGTTGATTGGAAATATTTATTAGTGCCAACAATTTGACCTTATGAAATGCCAATAATTTGAATGAAAACAAAGTTATTATAACATTTATAGGCTTATCCCCTCCCCTTTTGGTATCTAAATGCGGGAAATGGCATCCTTTATTTTCCGCCTCTTTATTTTCCTCTATTGTCTTCTATCTAAACATAGTGTTATACAACTTATTTTAAATTACATTGAGTCAATTGGGAAAGATACTGCCTAAACTGGTGTTATATCAAGTTAATCAATTGCTGGAACTATTTGATGAAGTGTGAACATCATTAGATCATACGTGTCAATTACATTTATGTCATGCATGAAAATTACTAGGAATAGGCATTTTAGAGTATGGGTCGTGTATGGGGATCTAAAAAATAGCACTGAACCCGGAACTTCATATATTGCATCCAAACCCGCATTCAGACCCTAAAAAACCTTTTTTCATAAGTGGATTTTAAGGGTGTAAAATTTTAACCTAATCTGGACCCTTAGGTCTGGTAATCTAAAGAAAAATATATGAAATGTAGTTGTACAATATAAATGTTCTTACTGAACTGAATTCCAAAATCAGGCTAAAAACTCATTATTTGGTTTTTATAAACTCAAAACTCATTTCCATATTATTCTAACTGCAAAGAATAATATCTAGTAGGAAATAATCGGTTCTTTAAAAGATGCTGAATAAATGTCTAATAATTATGAATGAAGATGAATCTAAGTTTACCCTCAAATTGATTTGTAAATTATGAAAAAGAAACTCCAAAAACTATAAATTATTGAACACTATACTAGAGTTGTTGAATACATGTTCCATATTGAAGAAAAATGCAGCTACATTTTTCTTATGATGTCTGTTTTGCGTTTGAATGATTTGAACCACCAAATTCTTCAATTTTAATTTGACGTGAACTTTGATCTAAGTTTTTGCCTTTAATTTTTAAAAGTTTGGAGGAAAGTTTGATTGGAAAACCCTAGATTTCTTACAATAAGGGTAGAAATCAAGAGGAGAGAGAATAGAGTAGAGCATAACAAAATGGACATAATGTTTTGTAAAACCCTAATTTCACTATTTAACCCCAAAATTTAAACATTAAAAAATGGGTCTAAGGTTTGGATTCGGGTCTAAAGTATTTATTGGACTCGGAACTAGACTTGGGCCCCTAGCGGTACCAAAAAGACCTTTAAAACGAGTCAGGTCTAATAGGGTCTGGGTAGAGTCTTGGACTCTTACCCATCCCTAAAAATTACAAAGGGGGAATATGAAATTTTCTTAGAGCTTTGAAATACTCTAAAAATCATACGCAATAATTTATGTTATTTTGTTGGCAAGTTTGTTTGGGAACTTGTTGAATTTGTTATTTTTTTTTGTATAGAGAAAATATATTTTTCTATTGTATTGTTTTTCATGCAAGTTCAAAATTTCAATCTATAACCAGGATTATCTGGATGTAGTTCGAGTCGTACTTGTAGACTCAATTAGGAACGGGAACAGCAACAAGAGGGGGGGTTGAATTGTTGTTGCTACTAGTTTAAGCGTTTTTGCCCTGTTTTTGCGGAATTGAATAAAATAAATAAAGCTTAAACTTAAAGCGAAATAATTAAAAGAGACAAACGATTTTTACGTGGAAACCTTCTAGGCCTAAATAGAAGGAAAAACCACGACCCCTCGGGATTTCTAAATTCTCCACTATGTTTAAGGTAACTCGTTACAATTACATTAAACATCTTACTTCACTCGTAGCGCATCAACTAGGCCAACTCTTCTCTCTCAAATTGCTTCACTCAAAGCAACAAACTTAGCTTCACTAAAAGCTAATTCTCACCACTAGCTTCACTAGAAGCTTTCTCCTTAGCTTTACTCAAATCTAATCTCTTCTCTAGCTTCATTAAAAGCTATCTAATTTCCCCCTTAGACTCACCCGAGTCTAATTACAAATTCTCTCAAAAACCCTTACAAAAAGAATAAAAATTCTCTAAAATAAAATCAATGAGTTGCACAAGAAAATATTATAAATTAATTGGCATTTTAAAAACAAAATTTTCTTGTAAAAATTCTCCCAAAATTACGTATGATTTAATGGCTCATACTAAGGCGAGTTTTGAAGAATAACCGAGTCCACTATTTATAGAGCTAAAGTCCCTAATAAAAAGGAATATTCCAACCCATTATTCCCTATCAAAAGATCATGGGAGTAATGTGGATTTTAATAACCAAGTCTTCCTACGGTTAATCTTAAAAATAGGCATTTACAGTTGACCAATTCAAGCCCACGGTTATTTAGCAATAACCGCTTTTCCCTAATAATAGGTTCTGTTCCCTTTAAGGCAGCAGTTTTACAAACAGCTGTTCCTGTTCCAGTACTAATTGCTGGAACGTGTTTGCTATAAATAGAAACGGTTATACTGATTGGGAATGATTACTTGCTAACAGGTTTAGAATGATAGCTAAGACCCATTCAACAACCACTATGTCTATTTTTACCAAATCCAAAATTTACTAAATATAGATCCTAAAATAAAGGATCTTTATTTAGAGGCTCATACTTAAAGTAATTTTAAGAAAACTTTTTTGCCAATTAATTATAATAATTAATAAATGCAACAAATTAACTTTATTTAATACATTAACTAAAAATAATAATTATAAATAAATAACCAGAATTTCCAGTTAACGTAGGCTGACTCCAGTTCAGGAACAGTGCGCTGTTTCCAGAATCCAGTTTTGCTAGAACATCCAACTTAGGAACAGTAGACCTGCTGTCTCCATTTTACATCCCAAGCGATATACTTCTTCTAACATCTTTCGGATCCTTTTGACACGTACATTTCCATGAACTAAGCCACAGGTACTATCAACGATCACAATTAATCGGATATCGACCTGCACACAATCTCTAAACACATATTTGCTTAAGTGTAGTCATCATCAAAACTCAAGAGGTCCAACAAATTCCCCCTTTTTGATGATGACAAACTTTTAAACAAACTTAAAATAAAATTAGAGTAAAATCAATATTATAGAGCATGTCAGAGATTAAAACAACTCTACATAACTTAGTAAATTAACTCGTTACAATATAATTTACCAAGCAATCATAGCAACACAGTGTACTCCATATAGTATAAAAACACAATATAAAATATATGTTTTTAAATAGTTTCCAAAAATAGTTAACATAAATCACTAAGTATTTCAAATGTAATAACTTTGAAATCAGAACAATTATTCATATAATCAGAGCATATATCTTATATTCCTATCAACAGAACATTCAAAACAATTATTAGAACAGTTCATCATCAGAGTCATCAGAGCAACAGTTCATCAAGTAACTTCTATTATCAGAGCAATATAAATCAATCTTGATCATAAGTATCAGAGCATTAAGCATTAACAAAAGGTGTTAACTATATACTGACAATAGATTAGCTATATTTTGACAATCAGAGCAAAATCAGCAAGCAATAAACAAGCAATAAACAATCATCAGCAGAATACAGCCAAACAGCCTTAGATCATGAATCATAACCTTAATCCTAAAGTCCAACATAATAGATATTATCAGAGCTAAGCATACTCAAGCATTATTTAAGTTTGTGTCAAATATTCCCCCTTTTGACATCATTCAAAAAGAATTGGAGCAATCAAACCACAGCACTAAGCATATAGACATAGTCAAAGAGAGAATAAGGATGCACAAAGTAAAAAGCAGTAACAATGAATACAAACAAGATCAGCTATGATTAATCGTCACAGATAGTTAGTAGCATAAAAGAAATTGTTCAACATATTATCATTGTTAAAGGATGTACCCCAGCTGGTACAAAACAAAAGCAAGAAAAGATTGTTTGATAATAGTGATGGTTGCAACAATTAAGAAAATATGATGATTATCAGGAGAAATTAAGATGCAGGAGCTTCATCATCTATGTATTCTGTTTCCACCTCTACTGTGTCGAGCTTGGCACCCAAACGTGCTTCCATTTGGTCCATTTGAGCAGATAGTGAGGCAATAGAAACACGAATTTCATCTTTAAAAACAAGGAAGCTAGACTGAAATTCTGTGACTTTTAGGAGAATGGAGGATAGAGGGGCTGTAGGAACTGTATTGTCACCTAAACCTTGATTTGGTGAGGTGTGTACTGGTGGTGGTGATGATGGTATAGGTGACTGTGGTGGTAAAGATGGTTGAATTGGTGATTGTGGTGGTGAAGATGGTTGTATTGGCGACTGTGGTGGTGAAGAAAAATTATGGAATGACGGTGTGGCAGGTTTAGGTGAGGAAGGATGGCTTGGTTCAGCTGTTGTATAAGAGGTTGAGTCATCATCAATAATAACAACAGGTTTCTTTCCTTTGGAAGCTAGCCTACGACTCTTCCTAGCGTTTGAACCAGGTAAAGAACTCTCCTCATCTTTCTCTTCTTCTTCCTCCACAGCATCCTCCACGGGTTCCTTCTCAACTTCCCCCTTACATGAATTTTCCTACTGTTCCTCTTCAGAATGCCCCTCTGCCTTCTCAGTGGCAGAGGGAACAGGCTTCTGTTCCTCCTTATTTACTTCCTCCTCCTCAACTTTTTCTTCATTTTCTTCTTCATTGGTGCCCTCAGATTGTTCAAAAACATTTTCAAGAGTCCCATTTTCATTTAATCTTAGATGCAAGTTATTCAAACACTTAACACCTACTTTGTTATTTGGACCATCAAGAGGAACACCCAACTTCATAAATATCCAAGTTAACAATCCACCATATACTAACATATTACGCTTAAAAATACAATCATTCAAGTGAGAGATCATCAAAGAGGGAAAATTAATCTTGATGTTATTAGCCATACAATATATTAATGTAGCATCCCTTAAACTAACCTCACTTCTTTTAGATGTGCGAGGCAAAATAAATCGTCTTGCTATATTGTATAAACACTTGTGCATAGGTGACAGCACATTGTGACTAACCTTTCATCTTTTTTCTTTTATCCCTAAAAACTTCCAAACTACCTTCTCATTTATCCAGAAAAATTGATTTTGGATATCTCCTCAGCACTAACTGGAACAACAACTTTTGCCCTTTTTGAAGATGATTTCTTTACTGTAGAGTCCCTCTCTCTCTTTTTTTTTTTGGTTTCATGCACTTCAGAGGCAACTGGGGTTTCCTGTTGCTTTCTTGATGAGGACTCAGTTTCGGTATGAGAGGTGTTGGATGGATAATTTGTAGAGGTTTGGGTTGCTTCATTTTTGGTGTTTGGTTCTTTTGGGTGCTTCATTGTTCTTGTTTAGGTATATGGACACATAAAGTGAAATGGAAACAGACGAATTTAGTGAAGAACTATGATGATTTAACTCCCGCTATTTTAATGGAAATTGCTGGGTAAATATATATATTAAATATTATGGAAATTTTTTATGAAAATGAAAAATAAATGAAAGTTTGATGCTACTATAATCTGAAAAAAATCAAACAAGCAATCACATGAGCATTCACAGTATATACTTTTAAATAGTGCATACCTGATCCTTTCGATAATCGATTTTTCAATCAAGATTTTGTGGTTAATCGACCTTTTCAATTTTCATTCTGTCTTTAAGGATCACATATGTCACTCACTTCAATGCAGCTTGATCATGCCAAGTTCCAATCTCATTTTCTCATGTTATTCCCTTGGAAGCGGTTTAGTCATGATATCTGCTATTTGCTCGTTGGTGTTTACATGCTTGACAATAATATTTTATTTTCAACATTATCCTTAGGAAAATGATGCCTAATGTGGATGTGTTTTACTCGTGAATGATGCACTGGATCTTTAGATATGCATATGGCACTGGTATTATCACAATAAATGGGAACACATTCAAACTTAATACCAAAATCTCTTAGCTGCTGTTTTATCCAAAGCATTTGGGAACAGCAAGCTGCTGCTGCTACGTATTCAGCTTCGGCAGTGGATAATGCAACAGTGTTTTGTTTCTTTGAACTCCATGAAACTAAACATGAGCCAAGAAATTGTACCATACCTGAAGTACTTTTTCTATTAACTAGATCACCTGCATAATCTGCATCACTAAAACCTTTCAAATCATAAACATCACTTTTAGGATAAAATAAGGACAGGTCGTCTGTTCCCTTCAAGTATCTCAAAATTCGTTTTACTACTGTGAGATGTGATTCTTTGGGGTTGGACTGAAATCTAGCACATAAACCAACACTAAAAGAAATATCGGGTCTACTAGCAGTTAGATATAACAAAGAACCAATCATGCCTCGATACATGGTTTGATCAATAGTTGTTCCATTTGGGTCTTCATCTAATCTAACATTTGTAGCCATTGTTGTATGGTTGGTTTTAGCATTGTTTAGTCCATATTTCTTAAGAAGTTCTTTGATGTATTTTTGTTGATGAATAAAAATACCATTTTCAGTTTGTTTAATTTGCAACCCAAGGAAGAAGTTTAGTTCTCCCATCATACTCATTTCAAATTCGTTGCTCATTAGATTAGCAAATCCTTTACATAGCAATTCATTCGTGGCACCAAAAATAATATCATCAACATATATTTGAACAACTAGAATATCAGAACCTCTATTCTTAAAGAATAAGGTTTTGTCAATTTTGCCTCTTACAAAGTCATTTTGAATCAAAAACTTTGATAGTCTTTCATACCATTGCGTAGGAGCTTGTTTCAAGCCATAAAGAGCTTTATCAACCTTGTAGACATGATCAAGACATGAGGTATTTTCAAAACCTGGTGGTTGTTCAACAAAAACTTCTTCATCAAGAAAACCATTTAAGAAAGCACATTTCACGTCCATTTGATATAATTTAAAATTCATGAAAGCAGCAAAAGAAATTAAAATTCTAATAGCCTCTAACCTTACTACCGGTGCAAATGTCTCGGTATAATCAATACCTTCTTGTTGATTTTATCCTTTGACCACGAGCCTTGCTTTGTTTCTAACAATTATTCCATGCTCATCTAGTTTATTCCGAAATACCCATTTCAAACCAATTACCTTTTTGTGTTTCGGTTTGGGTTCCATGTCCCATACTTTATTTCTTTCAAATTCATTTAATTCATCTTGCATGGCTACAACCCATTCGGAATCCTTTAGAGCTTCTTCATGATTCTTGGGCTCGAGTTATGATAGGAACGCAAAGTGTGCACAAAAGTTTCTCATTTGAGATCTAGTTTGTGTTCCTTTATTCAAATCACTTATAATCAAATCAAGAGGATGGTAAGTTTGATATTTCCAAGGTTTGGGCACAAATTCTCTTGTGGGAACAGTAGCATGTTCTGGTTCATCAGCTTGATCAACATTCTGTTCAGCTACTGGATCGCTTTGCTCTTCTGTGGGAACAGCTGTGTTGGGAACAGTCTGTTGGTTCTGAAGTACCGGCTGTTCCTGATCAAGAACGTTCCTTTCTGCCTCTTCTGGGATCAGCTGTTCACCTGCTGTTTCTTGATCTTGCATTTTCATTTCTTCATCATCGTCCTCTGGATTTGCAAGACCTATCTTAAAATTATTTGTATCCTGTTCACTTGACAAAAAGTTAGATTCATCGAAAATTATATGAACGGATTCTTCCACACTCATTGTTCTTTTGTTATAAACTCTATATGCCTTACTTTGAGATGAATAGCCAAGAAATACTGCTTCATCACTTCTTTCATCAAATTTACCTATATTTCGTTTTCCATTAACATGTACAAAACATTTGCATCCAAACACACGAAAATAGGAGATATTTGGTTTAACACCTTTAAGCAATTCATAGGGTGTCTTTGAAGTTATTGGTCTTATTAATACACGATTCAAAATATAACATGCAGTGTTAACAACTTCGGCCCAAAAATTTCTAGGTAGACCACTGGCAACTAACATGGTTCTAGCCATTTCCTCTAAAGTTCTATTTTTCCTTTCTACTACACCATTTTGTTGTGGTGTTCGTGGTGCCGAAAAATTATGACTTGATCCATGCTCATTGCAATAATTCATGAAACTTGAATTTTCGAATTCTCTTCCATGATCTGACCTTATGTGAATAATTTGATTAATGGTAGATTTTTGTATTTTGTTAGCGAAAGAAACAAACTCATTAAAGGCTTCATCTTTACTAACTAAAAATAAAATCCAAGTAAATCTACTGTAATCATCAACAATAACAAACACATATCTTTTGCCACTACGGCTTTTTGTTCTCATAGGTCCACATAGATCCATATGTAATAATTCAAGTGGTTTAGAGGTGGTCACAACATTCTTTGGTTTAAAAGATGACCTAACTTGTTTTCCTTTGGCACAAGGATCACAAATTTCATCCTTAAGGAATTTTATAGCTGGTAGTCCTCTAACTAGGTCTTTTGATCTTAATGTATTAATCAATGTATAACTAGCATGACCTAGACGCTTATGCCAAAGAAGTGGGTCGTCTTCTATAACGCTTAGACACGTTAGATTGGTTTTGGGAACAGTGTCCAGGTCCACAACATAAGTGTTCCCTTTTCTGATTCCCTCAAGAACGGTGTCTACTGTGTCATTCCTTGAAATAATGCACCCTTTTTGAAGTAAAGTTCATAGAGTTACCTTTAACGCAAAATTGAGAAATGCTTAGTAAGTTATGTTTCAAATCCTCAACTAAAAATACATTATCGATAGCATGGGAACATGACCTTCCAACTTTTCCTTTGGCTACTATCTCACCCTTCATATTGTCACCGAAGGTTACTGTTCCCCCATCATAGACTTCAAGTGAGAGAAATTTAGATTTGTCACCCGTCATGTGCTTGGAACACCCACTGTCGAGATACCATGAGCTGTTCCCCCTCACTTGGACCTCAAAATCTCCAATTTCGATGTCTCTCCAAACTTGATAATTTTCCGCTTTGATAAAGATCTCCATCCTATTCTTCCATTAAGTATAGAATTTTCCATCAAACATGGGTGGTCTTTGAGTAGAATACCCTTCTTCCATTCGCTAGTTCATAATTGACATTTTCGGGAACACCAGGATTCTGCCCTCAGGGTTTCCTGATCTACTGGGAACAGGGCTCTGATACCAATTGTAGACTCAATTAGGAACGGGAACAGCAACAAGAGAGGGGGGTGAATTGTTGTTGCTACTAGTTTAAGCGTTTTTGCCCTGTTTTTGCGGAATTGAATAAAATAAATAAAGCTTAAACTTAAAGCGAAATAATTAAAAGAGACAAACGATTTTTACGTGGAAACCTTCTAGGCCTAAATAGAAGGAAAAATCACGACCCCTCGGGATTTCTAAATTCTCCACTATGTTTAAGGTAACTCGTTACAATTACATTAAACATCTTACTTCACTCGAAGCGCATCAACTAGGCCAACTCTTCTCTCTCAAATTGCTTCACTCAAAGCAACAAACTTAGCTTCACTAAAAGCTAATTCTCACCACTAGCTTCACTAGAAGCTTTCTCCTTAGCTTTACTCAAAGCTAATCTCTTCTCTAGCTTCATTAAAAGCTATCTAATTTCCCCCTTAGACTCACCCGAGTTTAATTACAAATTCTCTCAAAAACCCTTACAAAAAGAATAAAAATTCTCTAAAATAAAATCAATGAGTTGCACAAGAAAATATTATAAATTAATTGGCATTTTAAAAACAAAATTTTCTTGTAAAAATTCTCCCAAAATTACGTATGATTTAATGGCTCATACTAAGGCGAGTTTTGAAGAATAACCGAGTCCACTATTTATAGAGCTAAAGTCCCTAATAAAAAGGAATATTCCAACACATTATTCCCTATCAAAAGATCATGGGAGTAATGTGGATTTTAATAACCAAGTCTTCCTACGGTTAATCTTAAAAATAGGCATTTAAAGTTGACCAATTCAAGCCCACGGTTATTTAGCAATAACCGTTGTTCCCTAATAATAGGTTATGTTCCCTTTAAGGCAGCAGATTTACAAACAGCTGTTCCTGTTCCAGTACTAATTGCTGGAACGTGTTTGCTATAAATAGAAACGGTTATACTAATTGGGAATGATTACTTGCTAACTTTTAGGAATAAAGACGGTTTAGAATGATAGCTAAGACCCATTCAACAACCACTATGTCTATTTTTAGCAAATCCAAAATTTACTAAATATAGATCCTAAAATAAAGGATCTTTATTTAGAGGCTCATACTTAAAGTAATTTTAAGAAAACTTTTTTGCCAATTAATTATAATAATTAATAAATGCAACAAATTAACTTTATTTAATAAATTAACTAAAAATAATAATTATAAATAAATAACCAGAATTTCCAGTTAACGTAGGCTGACTCCAGTTCAGGAACAGTGCGCTGTGTCCAGAATCCAGTTTTGCTAGAACATCCAACTTAGGAACAGTAGACCTGCTGTCTCCATTTTACATCCCAAGCGATATACTTCTTCTAACATCTTTCGGATCCTTTTGACACGTACATTTCCATGAACTAAGCCACAGGTACTATCAACGATCACAATTAATCGGATATCGACCTGCACACAATCTCTAAACACATATTTGCTTAAGTGTAGTCATCATCAAAACTCAAGAGGTCCAACAGTACTGTATTCTATTCTACAATCGTTCCTTAAATTGTAATCAATTAGCTAGACATCATCAATGAAGATCTGACCATCAATGTTGTAAACATTCCTAGACCCTAATGCTTCAACATATGTTTTATAGTTTTTGACCCCTCATTTAGTATGCACGTGGTTATTTTATTCATAAGCTGGTTACTGAATTTTTTTTTTTGCTAAACAGGTACACCGAAAACTGTATAGTCAACGTTAATAAGGATTACTTGAGCACGAGGATGGTGCAGAGTATTTTTCCTTCCTATGCACCGTTGTCTGGTCAGAGTGAATGAAAAGCCTACAGGGCTTTTATAATTACATCAAACAAGTCACGAGATTAGATTATTGGACTAAAGGTGCATTTGGGTTAGAATAATGTTGGGTCGGGTTAAAGTTGAGTTCTATGTTCACAAAGGTAATACACCACTATGAATTCAAATTTGAAGTTGGGCAAGACCGGGTCTATTTTATACACGTCTAGGCTAAATGATATGTGAAACAAGTCGAAATGCTTGCCACCTTGGTTGTGTATGAAGCGTAAGTACATTATACTTTCGTTTCTTATCTCGGATCCTAAACAACCTGACAATGACATAGATGTATATCTTGCACCTCTCGTTGAGAATTTGAGAAAGATGTGGGATGAAGGCGTTTTCGTGTTTGATGCACATGCTAATGAGGAGTTCACCTTGCATGCAATGCTCTTATTTATCGTTAATGATTTTCTGGCATATGGCAACTTATCAGGGTATCAGAACAAAAGGAAGAATGCCAAATATATTTCGATGACATGGAACCCACTTGGATTCCTAAATGCAAGCACGTATTCATGCACCATTGAAAGTTCTTCCCACGAGATCACCAATATGGTAAGAAGAAAAAGATGTTCAACGGGGAGGTTGAGGAACGTGTAGCTCGTCGACCGTTCACCGGTTATGAGGTTTATGAACCAGGTTAAGGGAGTTGAAACTGTATTTAGTAAAACAGGGCAAGTGTAAGGGGGTGAAGACCGACTGTGGAAAAAAGAATCAATCTTTTGGAAGCTTCTATATTGAAGAGATCTACAGGTTAGACATTGTCTTGACGTTATACATATAAGGAAAAATGTATGTGATGCTATACTCGAGACGCTCATGAACATTGCGGGTAAGACAAAGGATGTTAAGGTCGTGTGAGATTACTTTGAATGTAAGGGTATTCGTCCGGAGTTGTAGCCACATGTTATGGTGAGCAAGAAAAGAAATAGAGCTGATGAAATTGGTGGCAGTAACAAGGGAAAGGGCGGTAAGAAGAAGATGAGTAATGACAAAGTTTATTTGCCTCTAGCTTGCTAAAAATTGCCAAAGCGGAGAAGCGGACATTTTGTGAGTCTTTGTATGACATTTGTGAAATCAAGCTTTTGGGTGCAGTTTTTTTAAGGTGGTGTTATCCTTTAGAGTGACAAATGAGAGTTCTACAAAGCAAAAGGAATCCAGCACAAAGTGAGGAGCCATTTATACTAGCCACACAGGTCAAGCAAATATTCTACAGTGTAGACCCGTCTGATAAAAAATGGTCATTGTTGTACTGGGAAAAGGAAGTATCCTTGATATAGGTGATGTTAAGGATGAGGAAGAATATGATGCTTTTAAAGACTCCATGCCCTTTATCAATCCAAAACTGTGGATGAAGATGATGTAGATCTTAGTTATACACGTGTAGATCACACAAAAGAAATATATTTGAATTAAGTAATTCACAAGGTATGAAGTATTTATACCTTTTTAGCACTTTTTCGCATAAAGTAATTCAAACTTAGTTTGTTTTGAATGAAACTCGGCACACAATATTATTTGGTATATATTATTGTGTTGAAATATTTAGAATCGAAAACAATAGTCATATGCTTGATATTACGTGCTAAGTTGCGTTTTTAACGTTTTTAAAGCGTTTTTGGCAATTTTTCGCATAAAGTATTACAAACTTAGTTTGTTTTGCATGAAACTCGGCACACAATATTATTTGATATATATTATTACGTTGAAATGGTTAGAATTGAAAACAATAGTTATATGCTTGAAATTACGTGATAAGTTGCGTTTTTGAGGTTTTTTAAGCGTTTTTAGCACTTTCTCTCATAAAGTGGTTTAAACTTAGTTTGTTTGCCACGAAATTTGGCACACAACACTATTTGGAATACATTATTGTGTCTAAATGGTTTAGAATCAAAAATAATAGTCATATGCTTGAAATTACGTGCTAAGTTGCGTTTTTTAGGTTTTTTAAGCGTTTTTAGCACTTTCTCTCATAAAGTGGTTTAAACTTAGTTTGTTTGCCACGAAACTTGACACACAACACTATTTGGAATACATTATTGTGTCTAAATGGTTTAGAATCAAAAACAATAGTCATATGCTTGAAATTACGTGCTAAGTTGCGTTTTTTAGGTTTTTTAAGCGTTTTTGACACTTTCTCACATAAAGTGGTTCAAACTTGGTTTGTTTCCCATGAAATTTGGCACACAACATTATTTTGTATATGTTATTGTGTTGAAATGGTAACAATCAAAAAAAATAGTCATATGCTTGAAATTACGTGCTTTGTTGCGTTTTTGAGATTTAAGTTTGATTATATTATGAATATTATTACTATACTTTATTTTGAGATTTAAGTTTATCATTAAAGTTATACTCCCTCCGTTTGTTTTTGTTCTTCCAATTTGCTTTTTGCACAGTTTTCAATGTAAATTTTAAAACTCAATATCTCTAAATACATATAATAAAAAATTATAAAAAATACACAATGAAAGTATACATTAAGACAAATCTAACGAGATTTCACATGGATATATTTTACCTTCTAAATATGTGTCAAAAACATTAATTAAATTTCTCTCTGCTTAAGGTGGAATATTCCAAATGGGAAGAACATTATAGAACAGAGGGAGTATTAAATTTTTAAGTTATCACGTAAAGTTTTTATTTTGTGAGATTACAAGTTTTACTTGTTTTATAATTAGAAATATTGACTTTTGTGAAAATTACAAGTTTTAAAACTAGAAATATTGATTTCTGTGAAAATTATAAGTGTTAAAACTAGAAATATTGATTTTTATGAAATTATAAATTTTATTTGTTGTATAACTAGAAAGTTGATTTTTGCAAATCTAATAAGTTTACTTATTTTTTTTCTAAACTTGAAATATTGATTTTTGGTGAATTTGTAGAATTTTGAAAAGTTATCCAAATGATACAAATTTAACTTGAATTGTAATTAGAATATTTGATTTTTTATGAAGAGAATAAAGTTTTACTTATTATAAAGCTGAAAATGTTAATTTTAGGAACTTATTTAAAGAGAAATATATTTTTGTAGTTACTTATGAAAAATGTTAATTTGGAGACTATTAATAGAGTGTTAAGTTATTAGTGTAAATTAAGTGAATTATTAAAAATAAAGTTATAAAAAAAAATTTAATGTGTAAAATAATAATGAACGTATAAAGACAAAAATTAATTTTACGTTATGATTAAGAATTTTATTAAATAAAAGTGGTTATCACCTAACTTGATCAAAGTCAAATTGTAGTAATAAAAATGTGATGTACTTGTGTAAATGAATTTTGATTGAATGACTAATAGTAAGGTAATGTTGAACCATGGACCGGCATGAAAAATCTCGGCATCCGAGTTGGCCGGCACGTAAAATGTGATGTAATACAGGGGGTTCGATACCTATCCTGGTGAGCTCGAGCATAGTTGTATTGGAGGGGTGACAACTTCCACCATAGTTAGGGTTTAGGACTACGATCCTCACCTAATCAAACCCTTATATATATCAAGTGGTATATTGTTGCGCTTGTTGATCAGTGGTAAACTTGATTAGTGTTGATGCTATGATGCATGGTACGGTTATGAGTATTAACCAAATGAATTTACTTAAGTGTTAAGATTACCGAATTGTATAAGTGGCGGTAACGTACTTCTGTCAGGATTAAGAATGGTATCTTAATAATGACTTAAAAGTATGGAACAGAAAAAGAATATAGTAAAAGTATACGGTGGTGTCAATTAATTATAAGTTCGTACTTACATTATTATTTTGTAAATGTAGCGTATATTTTCCGTATTTTGAGCTGGATAAGAAGTTATGTTCTACGTTAAGCGCTGATCGATTTAATCGGCTGTCATCCGTATTATGGATGACAGCATTTTGCAGGATTTAGTTTTAAGTTCGGATCCAGGCCGCAACAATTACTATTTATCGAGAACTTATCTGCTTTTTGTACCTTTATTGATAACTTGATGATGATATAATTTTTTTTTCATTTGGAGCAAACAATATTTCTTATCAGATGTAATATTTTACTTTTGTTTTAAACAATTTCAGTTTTTATGATTTAAAGTTTTAACAAATCGATATTTTGAGACTTTCGCAATATTTTTGTATTAAACATTATTATTAAATGTTAATTATGTATCGAGATTACCGCTCCTGTTACAAATATATATTTGTCTTTTTATTCATTTTTAACAAATATTTTACTTATTTTGCTATGGTATTTATAAATTTGAAATTTTGCTGCTACTATGTAGAAAAAAAGAAAAAAATTTGTGACAAACTTATTCAAATATAAATGCTAAGCAAGAACTAAAATATTGATGCAAAATTAAATAATAATGTGAAATCAATATTATATTGATCACTATACTACATATTTTAACTTTGAATATAGGTGTTTAACAAATATAAATTTGAGGTGTTTAAGAAATAAAAAAGCTACCAAGCTCAAAAGTATTTGACTCAAAATAAATTAAACATAGAATTATTGACTACATACAAATCCCATCTAAAATATAAATAATATTAGATGATAATAATAATTAGGATAAATATTAAACAAATCAGTTTTGTTCTCCCCTTTCTACTACTCATCATCTCCTTCCTTATTCCCATGTTCCAAATCCCTTTCTCTTTCGCTGCACACAAAGGAAATTGCAACCTCTGATTCTCGATGAAGCTAGCAAGACCTGCAATCTCTGATTTTTGATAAAGCTAGCAAGAACCTTTCTTCTTCCTCTGAGTCTTTCGAAACACCACAACAATGGCCATCCTACTCCTCTGATTTTGATTGAAGCACGTGGGTCCTCCCTCCTTTGCTTTCAACTTTTGAAGAAACAAGATCCCTTATTCTGCATCTGATTTTAGAATTAGGGATAAAGCAACAGCAAGTATATTCATCTTGCCTTCTTTATCTGATTTTCGAATTAAATAACCAAACCATAAATCCCTAATTTCATTGAGCATCAAGAACATAATAACCAAGCTTTCCATTCAAGCCATTCAAAACCTAACTACCCTTTCCCCATTTCTCTGATTTTTAGTTATAGATGTCGCAGAAGGCGGTGGCTATTGCCTCATCTTTCCCTTGATTCATTGCCGCCAATTCAGAGGTAAAAATTGTATTCCTCTTAATTATTATTCCGTTTTTGATATTCTTGTCTTTTAATCCTCATAAATATCGAGATTATCAATTTCTTCTATGTTATTATATATTCTTATTGTTACTCATCATAATATTATCCCCACATTGAGATTAATTGGATCTTTTGAGATTTGAGGATTTGAGAAAAACATGAAAGGCGGTTTATTTTGGTTTTTGGTTAAAATCTAAAAATATCCAACGGGTCTTATGTTTCCTTAACTCTTCACCCTTGAGCGAAGAATCATTTTTCGTTCAACAGGGCTACGACTACGATATACTTCTCTCATTTAAGAAAATTTCACGGCATTAATTTTTGTAAAGGTTTTTTGTTATTCTCTCTCCTTCTCTCTTTACTGATTCTTTTCATCTACTTTTGAAATTAGTTATGCTTGCTTTGTCGATTGAGTTGTTCAGTTACCTCGTTTGTTTGATATTTAATTGATGATTCTATGATTTTTGGTTGATTGAATAAACTTTGAGTTTAATTTGGCTATAGATAATGAGTTTGTTTGGTTTTTATCCAGTGAAATTATTTAATGTTACGGTTTTCAATTTTTCTAGTGAACAAATCGCAATTTTTCATTTTTGGCTGTAGTAATACTATAATACAGAAGTAAGGCCATTGATGATATTCATTTCTAGGTCATGCTCGAAACCCAAACATTTTCCCCAGTAACAGTCAAGGTATAATTTCTTTAATCTTCTTCCATTTACCCGTTTTCAAATTAATTTGTCAATTAAGCTACTGATTTCGCCTATAATGCCCTCTTTTATTGCTCTCAAATTCTTAATTTCACTTTCATTTATGATGTGTAAATGTCAAGATACTTTATCAAAAACAGATTTCCATGATTTTAGTTCTTAATTGCTTCCAATTTTTTTCCTTTTGGGTTATTGTTTTTGGGAATTTTGTCTTTGCCTTGAATTCAGTTATGCAAGTGGAAAACTTGGTTTTCATTAATCTGATTATCGTGTTTTTTGTGGTATTTAAGTGTTTATCTGTAATGGAATTTGCTGTGTTGGGTGCTAGTAAAGGTAATGCCCACCAAGTGTTGATTTATTAATCCCTAGTTTTGTGTAGAACATCACGAATAGTACTTACTTTTTTTTGTTGGTTTTACATCTTTATAGGTAAATGTCGAATCTGGGAGGAGGTACAGAAGCGCATGCAAGATTTAAGCAATATGAATACAGACGAATTCGAGTCTAGTTCTCACCACAGATTCATGCCCTAGGGATACGCATGAGCCACTGGGAAGCCCGAGTCTCTCTATGGTAAAATTGACCCAAAATCATTTGGTGACCGTGCTGCCAGGGGAAGACCTCCTGAGCTCGATGAGAAGCTGAAGAAATCTTCAAAGCGGAAAAAGGAGAGGGAGCTACTCTTGGAGCAGGCACCCTCAAGGCAGAGCCAATAACAAAAGAAACCCGACTTGCATATGAGACAATGTTATGTATCATTCAGCAGCAGTTGGGAGGGCAGCCACTCAACAATGTCAGTGCTGCAACTGATGAAATTTTGGCTGTTCTAAAAAATGATGCTATCAGGCACACGGATAAAAAGAAGGAGATTGAGAAGCCAGTGAATCCTATTTCTCCTTCTGTGTTTGATAGCCTAGTTAACTCCGATAAGTTGATTACTGACTATCAAGAGGGTGGTGATGCAGCTCCATCAGCAAATGGGGATGGTCTTGATAATGAAGTGGGTGTTGCAGTGGAATTTGAGGAAAATGACGATGATGATGATGATGATAGTGATTTAGGTTCGGTACAGGATGAGGAGGAGGAGGATGAAGATCTTGCTGAAGCGTGTTCTTCAGAGGTTATGCAAATGGGAGGGGACCTGCTGGAAGTTACCCACGAGGAACAAGTGAAGTGAAGCGTTCCAAGATACACCAATCAAAGAAACAATAAAGAAAGAAGATCTTCCAATCCCAAATCTAACCTTAAATGCCACAAATGTGGAAGTACTAATCACTTCATCAAAGATTGCCCTATGTGGAAAAACGAAAAGGGCAAGGAAAAGGCAAGGGAAACAAGAAGACTACCAACCAAAAGAAATCTCAATAAAACCGACTTTCGCAAAGCCATGATTGTTGTATGGGGAGAATCCGAGAGTGATGTTGAGGTAGAAAACCCCGAAGAAGAAGAAACAGCTAATTTATGTCTCATGGCCTCACACGAGAGTAAGAATGAGAAGTCCAAAGGAAAGGAGGTAAAGTCTTCTAATTCATTTCCTAACCATCTGTTTAAATTAAATAGATATAAATTAATTGAGTTGCTTATGGAGACACAAGATAAATTGAAAGAAAGTAATGATAAATGTCTCCAACTTGAAAACGACCTTAAGATTAGTAAAGATCATGTTTCTTATATAAATGTCTTTAGATCCGATGTCCAAAATAAATTTTTTAATTTGCTAGATCAAAATGTCATTTTAAAGAAAACAATGGAAAGAGTAAAAAAGGAGAATATTATTCTTAATGTTGAATTGACCCAATATAAATTACTAGGCTTGAACAAGGAATTAAATGACACATTTATTAATGATTTATGTACTGATTTTCAAAAATTGAAAATCAACCTAAAATGAACCCAAGCCGACAATGATAAATTAGAACTTGAATTAAATTCAAGAGGAAAAGGGAAAATCAAAAATGTTTCCAAATGGATTCTAAATGCTAAAAGTAAAAATTCAGAAGTCCTAGATTACCATAAGAATAATAAAAAGAAAAAAGTCAATGTCGATCTCCCAAGTAGCAAAGTCTGTACCTTTTGCGGAAAAACTGGACATCTAAAAATCCAGTGTGCCAAAAGGGAACAGCATATTGTCTCTAACAGAAGCTATGTTGATCGAATCTAGATTAAGAAAGTTGATTCATGTCAAATCGGCAAGTAACCCAAGAATGACTGGGTTCCTAATTCTAACAACTAATTTTTCATTTAGGTTCTAGTGAGAGGGAACAATTCATGGTATCTCGACAGTGGGTTTTCTAAGCACATGACAAGTGATAAATCAAAATTTCTCTTACTGGAAACCTATAATGGGGGAACTGTTACTTTCGGTGACAACACTATTGAGAACCTGACAATTAATCCAACATGTCATCTATTCGAGGTATGGGGAATCTATATTTGATGGTGATGTTATTCATGCTCCTGCTATCAACACACATTGGCCATGTTCCATCCTTTTTAGGAACCAGTAAGGTGGGAACAGCACATGGACTCATGCTCTCTCTAACATAACCTCTATCCATTAGTTCCTGAATTTGTCTTTGTAGTTCCTTGGTTTCCTCAGGACTAGTTCTATAGGCAGGCTTATTGGGTAATGTTGCTCCTGGTATTAGATCAATTTGATGTTCAATACCCCTTATTGGAGGTAGCCCCATTGGTAGTTCTGTAGGAAAGACATCAGCAAATTGCTCCAACAAGTTAATGATTCTAGGGTCTGACTGACTACCTTCCTGTTTAACCTCCTTATTGAACAAGAGAAAGGCTAGTCCTTCTCTTCTGATCTCCTTAATACTCACCTTTCTGTTTATCAAGGACACACTACCTACAGGTCTCTGTGGAAGGTGCCTACTGGTTTCTGTGAAGGTAAGGTGGGGTTACTGCCTACTGGTTGCTTTGGAGGTAGGGTGGCAGGGGCATAAGATCCTTAAGTTTCCCCTCATACCTCAGGGTGTAAACATTAGTGTAACCATTATGTAAGGTCCTTTTGTCATGCTGTCAGGGTCTACCTAAGAGCACATGACAGGCAGTCATATCCAACACATCACAAAGCATTTTATCTTTGAATAACCCTATAGCAAACTGGATCAAGCATCTCTTATTCACAAACCCACTAGCCTTGCTATCCAACCATTTTAGCTTATAAGGGTGTGGGTGTGGCTTAGTTTCTAAGTCCAAGGTCTGAACTAAATCCTTGCTAACACAATTAGTTTCACTCCCCCATCTATGATTAAGTCACAAACTTTGTTCTTAATTTTACATTTGGTTTGGAAGATGTTTTCTCTTTGATCATTGGGTTTGATCCTTGGGGTAGCATGAAAGTTCCTTCTAGTCAACAAATTTTGCATATCTGGTTCAGAGTAGACTTCCTCTCTGTCCCCTTCTTCCTCATTGTCCTCAGTTCCCTCAAAAGTCTCCAAGACTCCTTCATCATTAACAAAGTATGTACCATCAGGATCTTCCTCAGATGTTGAAGGCCAAACTAATTCCTCCTTCCCATTTCTGCTAACCATTATGGCTCTGAGTCTACCTACTTCTCTAATCTCTGCCCACTCCTGCACAGTGAAGGCTCTAGCATTGGGACACTCATTCTTAAGGTGACCATGCCCATGACATTTAAAGCAAACAACCCCCTTCTAGTCCCTGGGATTTTTGTCCTTAGTGGTATTAGTCATTGGTGGAATCCTATCTGGTGCATTGGTCTGAGTCACAGCGGGTGTTGGTGCTGCAACATTTCTTGGGTTATAATTCCTCACTGGTCTGTTGTAGGTGCTGCCTATGTTCAGTTTTTTCTTGGAGTGTTTCTCTAGGGTAAGGGCATTGCTACATGCTAGGCTGAAGGTAAGGTTTGGGGTTAACATTAGTTTTCTCTTCAAGTCTTCCCTCAAGCCACCTATAAATTTCCCAATCTTCATCTCCTTAGTCTCATTAGTGTCACACACAACAGACAACCGTTCCCATTTTTGGATATACTCAGACACAGTTCTATTCTCTTGTCTTAATGTTCCTCATTGTATGCATAGCTGTTGCCTATAATTGCGGGGGACATACTTCCTCCTTAAGTGCTTCCTCAGTTTTTCCCATGTACTGATTCTTTCTCTATCCTCCCTCCTTTGTTTCTGCACTCCTTCTAACTATGTAGCAGCAAGCTTGGTCAGTTTAATCTTAGCTAGCTTAAACTGTTGTTCAGATGTGGTTTCCTTAAAATCAAAATATCTTTCCATGTTGGCTTCCCAATCTAGGTACACCTCTGGATCTGGAGAATGTCCATCAAAATTAGGTAAGTCAATCTTTAAGGTTTTATCCTCATTGTTCCTATGGTTTTGTGGGTGCTGTTGAGGTCTTTCCCCTTGATTCCCCATGTTATTGGCTACTGTAAAGGCTAATTGCTGGAGTAAGTTGCTAAGGGTTGCTATTTTCTCATCCACATCCATGTTTCTCAAGTTATTCACAAACAAGACAATGGTAAGGCAACTAATAATCAGAACCTGCAAGAAGATTTCCACAACAATATCTCCAGAGACCACAACAAAAGCACAATTTAGATAATCACTAGTCACAATCTTGCAAGAAACTTTCCCAATCAACAAATTTTCAGAAACAACAATGAATGCACAGATACACAACCCTACTTTTTCAGAACAATATTCAAGAATCAGATTGTATATACCAAATTTTACAAAAGAAAACGTAATGTTCAGAAATTTGCAAGTAAATGCTTGTTAAATTCTTATCGGTATCCACAATTAAACAATCAAGAATTGAATTATATGAGTCAATTTATGCGAAAACTTCAAAAATTCGATTATCAGATAACAATTTTTCATGCATGCAATGATAATCAAATCAGATTTTAGAAATCTTTCCCTCAATCAAATGCGTGTGATGATTAAATCGAATTCTACAGTCTACTAAGAATTTAATATCAAGGAAGAATTGAATTTATACTTGTGATTACCAATTGAAACAAAATGCGAACAATACATGATTTTCCGATTTCCTTTCTCAGAAAACGCGAAATTACCAATTACCTGGTTTCCTTTGCAACCTATCTTCGTGTCCCTATTCAGAACACGGCTCTGATACCAAGTTGGAACAAGTTTGCAGCAGAAGATCGATTATGATTAACTTGTTCAATCACTCAATAACCAGACAGTCAAGGACGGAAGGGTTTCTCGGTCAAACTGACTGATTTTTAGATGAATTCTAAGTAATCTTTAATGATTACTTATCCTGGAAGAAGACACTGATTCCCCTAAGGAATGCAAGGCCTTAATCCTCACAATTCTCTCAATGATCAACGTGATCTTGGAGAAGTATGAATCTGTGAAGGCTTGATACACTCAACCTCTCAAACAGGAAATGGCAAACAGAAACGAACACCCTGTTCTCTGAATGATTACTAGAATCGTAGATGAATAAAAACTGAATAACATGTATATCTATTACAATGTGAAGGAGAGCCTTATTTATAGAATTGGCTTTCATCCTCTAACGGTTTACAATCAAGAAAAAGAGCGCCTAACTTGTAACGGTCATATTAGACGTCTTAAAATGGAGCGTGCTAAGAGTTTGGGAACATCCAGCTGTTCCTTATCCTTCTTCTTTTAGGTACAGGATTATGTAAGCTTTCCTCGAGGCTGGACCATGTATATTCATAGTATTGAGTAACTGTTCCTCAGCTCTTTGTATATCAGCTTCATTAACTCGAGTTGGTCCAGGATCAGTACGCTGTTCCTCTATGCTGTTCCCAGTATCAACCTTGTGTTGGTCATATGCAGACGGTGTACTTGTTGCAAAAGATTTGTTTAGTACAAAACATAATGGACTTATCCCCTTCAATTCACTTCCTTCCATTTCCCTCCTCTCCCCTTTTGGTATCTAAATGCGAAAAATGACATCCTTTATTTTTCGCCTCTTTATTTTCCTCTATTTTCTTCTATCTAAACATAGTGTTATACAACTTATCTTAAATTACATTGAGTCAATTGGGAAAGATACTCCCTAAAATTGGGGTTATATCAAGTTAATAAATTGGTGGAACTATTTGATGAAGTGTGAACATCATTGGATCATACGTGTCAATTACATTTATGTCATGCATGAAAATTACTAGGAATAGGCATTTTAGAGTATGGGTTGTGTATAGGGATCTAAAAAATAGCACTGAACTCGGACCTTCATATATTGCAAAATCCAAACCCGCATCCAGACCCTAAAAAAACTTTTTTCATAAGTGGATTTTAAGGGTGTAAAATTTTAACCCTAATCTGGACCCTTAGGTCTTATAATCTAACGAAAAATATATGAAATGTAGTTGTACAATATAAATTTTCTTACTGAACTGAATTCCAAAATCAGGCTAAAAAGTCATTATTTGGTCTTTATAAACTCAAAACTCATTTCCATATTATTCTAACTGCAAAGAATAATATCTAGTAGGAAATTATCGGTTCTCAAAAAGATGCTGAATAAATGTCTAATAATTATGAATGAAGATAAATCTAAGTTTACCCTCAACTTGATATGTAAATTTTGAAAAGAAACTCCAAAAACAATAAAATATTGAACACTATACTAGAGTTGTTGAATACATGTTCCATATTGAAGAAAAAAGCAGCTACATTTTTCTTATGATGTCTGTTTTGCGTTTGAATGATTTGAACCACCAGATTCTTCAATTTTAATTTGACGTGACCTTTGATCTAAGTTTTTGTATTTAATTTTTGAAAGCTTGGAGGAAAGTTTTATTGGAAAACCCTAGATTTCTTACAATAAGGGTAGAAATCAAGAGGAGAGAGAATAGAGTGGAGCTTAACAAAATGGACATAATGTTTTGTAAAACCTTAATTTCACTATTTTACCCCAAAATTTAAACATTAAAAAATGGGTCTGAGGTTTGGATTCGAGTCTAAAGTATTTTTTGGACTCGGACCTAGACTTGGGCCCCTAGGGTTACAAAAAAGACCCTTAAAACGAGTAAGGTCTAATAGGGCCTGGGTAGGGTATTGGACTCTTGCCCATCCCTAAAAATTACAAAGGGAGAATATGAAACGTTCTTAGAGCTTTGAAATACTCTAGAAATCATACGCTATAATTTATGTTATTTTGTTGGCAAGTTTGTTTGGGAAGTTGTTGAGTTTGTTACTTTTTTTTGTATAGAGAAAATATATTTTTCTATTGGATTTTTTTTCATGCAAGTTCAAAATTTCAATCTATAACCAGGATTATCTGGATGTAGTTCGAGTCGTATTGTATTCTATTATACAATCGTTCCTTAAATTGTAATCAATTAGCTAGACATCATCAATGAAGATCTGACCATCGATGTTGTAAACATTCCTAGACCCTAATGCTTCAACATATGTTTTATAGTTTTTGACCCCTCATTTAGTATGCACGTGGTTATTTTATTCATAAGCTGGTTACTGAATTTTTTTTTTTGCTAAACAGGTACACCGAAAACTGTATAGTCAACGTTAATAAGGATTACTTGAACACGAGGATGGTGCAGAGTATTTTTCCTTCCTATGCACCGTTGTCTGGTCAGAGTGAACGAAAAGCCTATCAGGGTTTTTATAATTCCATCAAACAAGTCACGAGATTAGATTAAATTAGATTATTGCACTAAAGGTGCATTTGGGTTAGAATAATTTTCACAAAGGTAATACACCATTATGAATCCAAATTTGAAGTTGGGCAAGACCGGGTTTATTTTACACACGTCTAGGCTAAATGATATGTGAAACAAGTCGAAATGCTTGCCACCTTGGTTGTGTATGAAGCATAAGTACATTATGCTTTCGCTTCTTATCTCGTTGAGGATTTGCGAAAGATGTGGGATGAAGGCGTTTTCGTGTTAATGATTTTCCGGCATATGGAAACTTATCAAGGTATTAGAACAAAGGGAAGAAAGCATGCCCAATATGTATCGATGACATGGAATCTATTTGGATTCCTAAGTGCAAGCACGTATTCATGCACCATTGAAAGTCTTTCCCACGAGATCACCAATATGGTAAGAAGAAAAAGATGTTCATCGGGGAAGTTGAGGAACGTGTAGCTCGTCGACCGTTGACCGGTTATGAGGTTTATGAACAGGTTAAGGGAGTTGAAACTGTATTTGGTAAAACAGGGCAAGTGCAAGGGGGTGAAGACCGACTGTGGAAAAAAGAATCAATCTTTTGAAACCTTTTATATTGAATAGATCTACAGGTTAGGCATTGTCTTGACGTTATGCATATAAGGAAAAATGTATACGATGCCATACTCGAGACGCTCATGAACATTCCGGGTAAGACAAAGGATGTTAAGGCCGTGTGAGATTACTTTGAATGTAAGGATATTCGTCCGGAGTTGTGGCCACATGTTATGGTGAGTAAGAAAAGAAATAGAGCTGATGAAATTGGTGGCAGTAACAAGGGAAAGGGCGGTAAGAAGAAGATGAGTAATGACAAAGTTTATTTGCCTCTAGCTTGCTACACATTGTCCAAATCAGAGAAGCGGGCATTTTGTGAGTCTTTGTATGGCATTAAGGTTTCGTCTTGGTACTCATCCAACAAGAAAAGATTTGTAACCCTAAATGGTGAGTTGAAGTTGGGAAGCATAAAATCTCGCAATTGCCATGTAATGATGCAAGTGTTCTTATGAATTGCAATCCGTGGAATACTGCCAAAACATGTGAAATATCTATTACGGAGTTATGTTCGTTCTTCAACACAATTTTTAGTAAAAGTCTTGATCTCTTTAAACTTGATGTTATTGACGTTGACGTGATTATAACTTTATGCAAGTTTGAGATGTATTTTCCACCTTTATTTTAACATAATGGCTCATCTTATTGTCCATCTTGTTCGTTAAATTAAGCTTTTGGGTCCAGTTTTTTTAAGGTGGTGTTATCCTTTAGAGAGATACATAGGAGTTCTACAAAACAAAAGGAATCTAGCACAAAGTGAGGAGCCATTTATACTAGCCACACAGGCTAAGCAAATATTCTACGTTGTAGACCCGTCTGATAAAAAATGGTCATTATTGTGCTGGGAAAAAGAAGTATCCTTAGTATAGGTGATGTTAAAGATGAGGAAGAATATGATGATTTTGAAGACTCCCTGCCGTTTATCAATCCAAAATCTAAAGGATTTAACCGGTCCTATATTAACCCGTGCATTCTTAGATATGAAATTTTTGTGTAATAAAGTCATTTTCCTATTACTCAATAAATATTTTCGCGATGTAGGGCTAACTAGACAATGATTGTGCGCCTCTTCGAATTTTAAAACATGGTATGTTCTCTTCACTATGTCATATTTCAAAATTAATCTAGCTTTACAACCAATTCTTTTGGTTGATCTCTTATAACGTGGAACAACATCTGCTCTTTTCTTAGGTTTAGGTTTTATGATACCCTCCCTAGTACTAACAAAATATTTTAAAACAACAATACCCTTTTTTTTGTATCTAGTAGATGAACGTATATCAAAACCGCAAATTTCAGCATATTTACCATAAAAATCTAAGGCTTTCTCTAAGTTTTCAAAAGACATACCAACAAATGGCTTTTTATCAAACTCACAATGAGGAATCCATAGTGTAGAACCATTTGGGGTAACTTGTGTTATAGTTCTTGGAGTTTGAGTCCCTGTATAACAATCCAAAGTTTTTCCAAAATTAAAGAAAGAAAACAGTAACGATACATAGTCATAGTAACCATTATTAATAACATAGTATCTTTTTCTAAGAACATAGTAGCATTTACTTTTTGCAACAAAGTTTTTCCAAAATTAAAAAAAGGAAGACAGTAACTATATATAGTGATAGTAACCTTTAATCATAACATAGTATCTTTTTATAAGAACATAGTAGCATTCACTTTTGCAACAAAGTTTTTCCAAAATTAAAAAAGAAGACAGTACTATACATAGTCATAGTAACTTTTAATTATAAGATAGTATATTTTTCTAAAAACATAGTAGCATTTACTTTTTCAAACAAAGTTTTTCCAAAATTAAAAAAAGAAGACAGTAACTATATATAGTTATAGTAACCTTTAAACATAACATAGTATCTTTTTCTAAGAACATAGTAGCATTCACTTTTTGAAACAAAGTTTTTCCAAAATTAAAAAAGAAGATAGTAACTATATATAGTCATAGTAACCTTTAATCATAAGATAGTATCTTTTTCTAAGAACATAGTAGCATTCACTTTTTAAAACAAAGTTTTTCCAAAATTAAAAAAAGAAGACAGTAACTATGTATGGTCATAGTAACCATTATTCATAACATAGTATCTTTTTCTAAGAACATAGTAGCATTTACTTTTTGCAACAAAATTTTTCCAAAATTAAGAAAAGGAAGACAGTAACTATATATAGTCATAGTAATCTTTAATCATAACATAGTATCTTTTTCTAAGAACATAGTAGCATTCACTTTTGCAACAAAAATTTTCCAAAATTAAAAAAAGGAAGACAATAACTATATATAGTCATAGTAACCTTTAATCATAACATAGTATCTTTTTTTAAGAACATAGTAGCATTCACTTTTGCAATAAAGATTTTCCAAAATTAAAAAAAGGAAGACAGTAACTATATATAGTCATAGTAACCTTTAATCATAACATAGTATCTTTTTCTAAGAACATAGTAGCATTTACTTTTTGCAACAAAGTTTTTCCAAAATTAAGAAAAGGGAGACAGTAACTATATATAGTCATAGTAACCTTCAATCATAACATAGTATCTTTTTTTAAGAACATAGTAGCATTCACTTTTGCAACAAAAACTTTTCAAAATTACAAAAAAAAAAAAACGACAGTAAATATGCACAATCATAGTAATCTTTAGTCATAACTTAGTATCTTTTTTTTGAAGAACATAATAACATTACCTTCTGACAATTCTTTTTCATTGTTGGAAGTTTTTGGTGAATCTTCCATATTAAGCACTTTTTGTAAATCTCAATCGGAGTCTCTTAATCAAAATCAATAAAGAAAACGAAAATGAAAATCTGACTCTGAGTTTTGAAGATACTAAAACGAAAACGAAAATGAAAAACTAAGAAATCAATCAAAACAAATCTGAATTTATAACATGTACACATAAGAAATCAAAAACAAGTGAAGATTTTTGGCAGACTAAGAAATCAAGAGAAGAGGAAGATTTTCGCAGAAGAAAACGAAAACTAAGAAATGAATCAAAACAAATCGAAAAATGAAATCTATAAAATGGTAAATTTCTAATTTGCATACCTTAATTCAAGAGAAGAGGAAGATTTCGCAGAAGAAATCGAAGGTTTTTCGACGGTTTTGAATGTTTTTCGAAGAGCATAGCTTGGAAGAGAAAGGCGCTATTGTTCTTCAAAAAGACCGAATCAGCATTTTTTTTTACTTGCCCTATTTTTTCGGCTAGATATCCAGACCATTAGATCTTTGAGAAATCGACGGCTCAAAATCCTTCTCACCCTTCTCATTTTCATACCCCTTCTCATTGGATCCCTCCCCATATATATATATATATATATATATATATATATATATATATATATATATATATATATATATATATATATATATATATATGCTAAAAGTATATTTAGTATGTTAATTTAGTAATTTTTGAATAAGTTTAGGAAGTTGGGTGCAAAATTATATTCTAGTGATATTATGTATAATTTATGTTATATATTAGTGCTAGTATGTTTATGAGTTCTGTGTTACATTAAGAATGTTATTATATTTAAGAAATTTTATGTTAGAACTTTTACTAATATGTTTATGTTAGCATTCAAACTAGTTTATAAGGTATATTTTATGAACGTATTTTTTATTAAGTGTGATTATATTATGAATATTATTACTATACTCTATTTTGAGATTTAAGTTTATCCTTAAAGTTATACTCCCTCCGTTTGTTTTTGTTATTCCAATTTGCTTTTTGTACAGTTTTCAATGTAAATTTTAAACTTCAATATCTCTATATACACATAATAAAAAATTATAAAAAATACACAATGAAAGTATACATTAAGACAAATCTTATGAGATTTCACATGGATATATTTTATCTTCTAAATATGTGTCAAAAACATTAATTAAATTTCTCTTTCCTTAAGGTGGAATATTCCAAATGGGAAGAACATTAGAGAACGGAGGGAGTACTAAATTTCTAAGTTATTGCGTAAAGTTTTTATTTTTTTTAAGTGGTTATGTTAATTATTTAAATCTAGGATTTAGTATGATAAATATAATTAAGTCGTTTTTTTATGTGAAAAGGTCTCAAAACACTCATAGGCCATTCGACCACTATCATAAGAAAAAGAGTTTGATTTACTATTTTAAAATATTACAACTATTTTTGTGATAATAATAAAATAGCAATTTAAAAAGATATTTTTGAGAAATTTTTATAAGCTATTAAATATTGAAGTGTTTTTCTTGAATATATGAGATTTCATATAAAAGTAACTTTTAATCACTATTTAGTAGAAATATTTTATCTGCTAACTAATTGACCAAAATTTATGTAAAATGATGTAAAAGTATTTTTAGTATACTTACCGCTCAAACTATGTGTGAAATATTTATTTTGTGAGATTACAAGTTTTACTTGTTTTATAATTAGAAATATTGACTTTTGTGAAAATTATAAGTTTTAAAACTAGAAATATTGATTTTTGTGAAAATTATAAGTGTTAAAACTAGAAATATTGATTTTTTTTGAAATTATAAGTTTTATTTGTTGTATAACTAGAATGTTGATTTTTGCAAATCTAATAAGTTTACTTATTTTTTTTTAAACTTGAAATATTGATTTTTGGTGAATTTGTAGAATTTTGGAAACTTATCCAAATGATACAAATTTAACTTGAATTTTAATTAGAATATTTGATTTTTTATGAAGAGAATAAAGTTTTATTTATTGTAAAGCTGAAAATGTTAATTTTAGGAACTTATTTAAAGAGAAATATATTTTTGTAGTTACTTATGAAAAATATTAATTTGAAGACTATTAATAGAGAGTTAAGTTATTAGTGTGAATTTAGTGAATTATTAAAAATAAAGTTATAAATAAAATTTAATGTGTGAAGTAATAATGAACGTATAAAGACAAAAATTAATTTTACGTTATGATTAAAAATTTTATTAAATAAAAGTGGTTATCACCTAAGTTGATCAAAGTCAAATTGTAGTAATAAAAATGTGATGTACTTGTGTGAATGAATTTTGATTGAATGACTAATATTAAGGTAATGTCAAACCATGGACCGGCATGAAAAATCCCAGCATCCGAGTTGGCTGGCACGTAAAATGTGATGTAAGACAGGGGGTTCGATACCTATCCTGTAGAGCTCGAGCATAGTTGTATTGGAGGGGTGACAACTCCCACCACAGTTAGGGTTTAGGACTATGGTCATCACCTAACCAGACCCTTATATATATCAGGTGGTATATTGTTGCGCTTGTTGATTAGTGATAAACTTGATTAGTGTTGATGCTATGATGCATGGTACGGTTATGAGTATTAACCAAATGAACTTACTTAAGGGTTAAGATTACCGAATTGTATAAGTGGCAGTAACGTACTTCTGTCAGGATTAAGAATGGTATCTTAATGACTTAAAAGTATGTAACAGAAAAATAATATAATAAAAGTATATGGTGGTGTCAATTAATTATAAGTTTGTACTTACATTATTATTTTGTAAATGTAGCGTATAATTTTCGTATTTTGAGCTGGATAGGAAGTTATGTTCTGCGTTAAGCGCTGATCGATTCAATCGGCTGTCATCCGTATCATGGATGACAGCATTTTGCAGGATTTAGTTTCAAGTTCCGATCCAGGCCGCAGCAATTACTATTTATCGAGAATTTAGCTGCTTTTTGTACCTTTATTGATGACTTGATGATGATGTAATTTTTTTTTTCATTTTGAGCAAACAATATTTCTTATCAGATGTAATATATTACTTTTGTTTTAAACAATTTCAGTTTTTATGATTTAAAGTTTTAACAAATCGACATTTTGAGACTTCCGCAATATTTTTGTATTAAACATTATTATTAAATGTTAATTATGTATCGAGATTGGCGTACCTGTTACAAATATATATTTGTCTTTTTATTCATTTTTAACAAATATTTTACTAATTTTTCATTTATAAATTTGAAATTTTGCTGCTACTATGTAGAAAAAAAGAAAAAAATATATGTGACAAACTTATTCAAATATAAATGCTAAGCAAGAACTAAAATATTGATGGAAAATTAAATAATGATGTGAAATCAATATTATATTGATCACTATACTACATATTTTAACTTTGAAAATAGGTGTTTAACAAATATAAATTTGAGGTGTTTAAGAAATAAAAAAGCTACCAAGCTCAAAAGTATTTGTCTCAAAATAAATTAAACATAGAATTATTGACTACATACAAATCCCATCTAGAAATATTGATTTTTGTGAAAATTAAATTTTAAAACTAGAAATATTGATTTTTATGAAATTATAAGTTTTATTTGTTGTATAACTAGAATGTTAATTTTTGCAAATCTAATAAGTTTACTTATTTTTTTTTCTAAACTTGAAATATTGATTTTTGGTGAATTTGTAGAATTTTGGAAACTTATCCAAATGATACAAATTTAACTTGAATTGTAATTAGAATATTTGATTTTTTTTTTTTGAAGAGAATAAAGTTTTATTTATTGTAAAGCGAAAAATGTTAATTTTAGGAACTTATTTAAAGAGAAATATATTTTTGTAGCTACTTGTGAAAAATATTAATTTGGAGACTATTAATAGAGTGTTAAGTTATCAGTGTGAATTTAGTGAATTATTAAAAATAAAGTTATAAATAAATTTTAATGTGTAAAATAATAATGAATGTATAAAGACAAAAATTATATTTACGTTATGATTAAGAATTTTATTAAATAAAAGTGGTTATCACCTAAGTTGATCAAAGTCAAATTGTAGTAATAAAAATGTGATGTACTTGTGTGAATGAATTTTGATTTAATGACTAATAATAAGGTAATGTCGAACCATGGACCGGCATGAAAAATCCCGGCATCCGTGTTGGCCGGCACGTAAAATGTGATGTAAGACAGGGGGTTCGATACCTATCCTATAGAGCTCGAGCATAGTTGTATTGGAGGGATGACAACTCCCACCACAGTTAGGGTTTAGGACTATGGTCATCACCTAACCAGACCCTTATATATATCAGGTGGTATATTGTTGCGCTTGTTGATTAGTGATAAACTTGATTAGTGTTGATGCTATGATGCATGGTACGGTTATGAGTATTAACCAAATGAACTTACTTAAGTGTTAAGATTACCGAATTGTATAAGTGGCAGTAACGTACTTCTGTCAGGATTAAGAATGGTATCTTAATGACTTAAAAATTTGTAACAGAAAGAATATAATAAAAGTATACGGTGGTGTCAATTAATTATAAGTTCGTACTTACATTATTATTTTGTAAATGTAGCGTATAATTTTCGTATTTTGAGCTGGATAGGAAGTTATGTTCTGCGTTAAGCGCTGATCGATTCAATCGGCTGTCATCCGTATCATGGATGACAGCATTTTGCAGAATTAGTTTCAAGTTTCGATCCAGGCCGCAGCAATTACTATTTATCGAGAATTTAGCTGCTTTTTGTACCTTTATTGATGACTTGATGATGATGTAATTTTTTTTTTCATTTTGAGCAAACAATATTTCTTATCAGATGTAATATTTTACTTTTGTTTTAAACAATTTCAGTTTTTATGATTTAAAGTTTTAACAAATCGACATTTTGAGACTTCCGCAATAATTTTGTATTAAACATTATTATTAAATGTTAATTATGTATCGAGATTGGCGTACCTGTTACAAATATATATTTGTCTTTTTATTCATTTTTAACAAATATTTTACTAATTTTGCTATGGTATTTATAAATTTGAAATTTTGCTGCTACTATGTAGAAAAAAAAGAAAAATATATATGTGACAAACTTATTCAAATATAAATGCTAAGCAAGAACTAAAATATTGATGCAAAATTAAATAATAATGTGAAATCAATATTATATTGATCACTATACTACATATTTTAACTTTGAAAATAGGTGTTTAACAAATATAAATTTGAGGTGTTTAAGAAATAAAAAAGCTACCAAGGTCAAAAGTATTTGTCTCAAAATAAATTAAACATAGAATTATTGACTACATACAAATCCCATCTAAAATGTAAATAATATTAGATGATAATAATAATTAGGATAAATACTAAACAAATCAGTTTTGTTCTCCCCTTTCTACTACTCATCATCTCCTTCCTTATTCCCATGTTCCAAATCCCTTTCTCTTTCGCTGCACAAAAAGGAAATTGCAACCTCTGATTCTCGATGAAGCTAGCAAGACCTGCAATCTCTGATTTTCGATAAAGCTAGCAAGAACCTTTCTTCTTCCTCTGAGTCTTTCGAAACACCACAACAATGGCCATCCTCCTCCTTTGATTTTGATTGAAGCACGTGGGTCCTCCCTCCTTTGCTTTCAACTTTTGAAGAAACAAGATCCCTTATTCTGCATCTGATTTTAGAATTAGGGATAAAGCAACAGCAGGTATATTCATCTTGCCTTCTTTATCTGATTTTCGATTTAAATAACCAAACCATAAATCCCTAATTTCATTGAGCATCAAGAACTGAATAACCAAGCTTTCCATTCAAGCCATTCAAAACCTAACTACCATTTCCCCATTTCTCTGATTTTCAGTTATAGATGTCGCAGAAGGCAGTGGCTACTGCCTCATCTTTCCCTTGATTCATTGCCGCCAATTCAGAGGTAAAAATTGTATTCCTCTTAATTATTATTCCGTTTTTCATATTCTTGTCTTTTAATCCTCATAAATATCGAGATTATCAATTTCTTCTATGTTATTATATATTCTTATTGTTACTCATCATAATATTATCCCCACATTGAGATTAACTGGATCTTTTGAGATTTGAGGATTTGTGAAAAACATGAAAGGCGGTTTATTTTGGTTTTTGGTTAAAATCTAAAAATATCCAACGGGTCTTCTGATTCCTTAACTCTTCACCTTTGAGCGAAGAATCATTTTTCGTTCAGCAGTAACCGGCTACGACTACGATATACATCTCTCATTTAAGAAAATTTCACGACATTAATTTTTGTAAAGGTTTTTTTGTTATTCTCCCTCCTTCTCTCTTTACTGATTCATTTCATCTCCTTTTGAAATTAGTTATGCTTGCTTTGTCGATTGAGTTGTTCAGTTTCCTAGTTTGTTTGATATTTAATTGATGATTTTATGATTTTGGGTTGATTGAATAAACTTTGAGTTTAATTTGGCTATAGATAATGAGTTTGTTTGGTTTTTATCCAGTGAAATTATTTAATGTTACGGTTTTCAATTTTTCTAGTGAACAAATCGCAAATTTTCATTTTTGGCTATATTAATACTATAATACAGAAGTAAGGCCATTGATGATATTCATTTCTAGGTCATGCTCGAAACCCAAACATTTTCCCAAGTAACAGTCAAGGTATAATTTCTTTAATCTTCTTCCATTTACCCGTTTTCAAATTAATTTGTCAATTAAGCTACTGATTTCGCCTATAATGCCCTCTTTTATTGCTCTCAAATTCTTAATTTCACTTTCATTTATGATATGTAAATGTCAAGATACTTTATCAAAAACAAATTTCCATGATTTTAGTTCTTAATTGCTTCCAATTTTTTTCCTTTTGGGTTATTGTTTTGGGAATTTTGTCTTTGCCTTTAATATTCAGTTATGCAAGTGGAAAACTTGGTTTTCATTTATCTGATTATCGTGTTCGTGGAATTTTTTTGTGGTATTTAAGTGTTTATCTGTAATGGAATTTGCTGTGTTGGGCGCTAGTAAAGGTAATGCTCACCAAGTGTTGATTTATTAATCCCTAGTTTTGTGTAGAACCCTACGAATAGTACTTACTTTTTTTTTTGTTGGTTTTCCATATTTATAGGTAAATGTCAAATCTGGGAGGAGATGCAGAAGCGTATTCAAGATTTAAGAAATATGAATACAGGGCAAATTCGAGTCTAATTCTCACCATAGATTCACGCCCTAGGGATACACATGAGCCCACTAGGGAGCCAGAGTCTCTCTACGGTAAAATTGATCCAAAATCATTTGGTGACCGTGTTGCCAGGGGAAGACCTCCTGAGCTTGATGAGAAGCTGAAGAAATCTTCAAAGCGGAAAAAGGAGAGGGAGCTACTCTCTGAGCAGGCATCATCAACAAATGGGGATGGTCTTGATAATGAAGTGGGTGTTGCAGTGGAATTTGAGGAAAATGATGATGATGATGATGATGATAGTGATTTAGGTTCGGTACAGGATGAGGAGGAGGAGGATGAAGATCTTGCTGAAGCGTGTTCTTCAGAGGTTATGCAAATGGGAGGGGACCTGCTGGAAGTTACCCACGAGGGAACAAGTGAAGTGAAGCGTTCCAAGATTGACTTGCTGATGTCAAAATATTAAAGGTTCGTAACGGAACCTAGAGAAAGCATCCAAGAGATGTTTACAAGATTTACAAACATCACAAATGAACTTGTCTCTCTTGGAAGACTCATTCCCACCGATGAACAAGTAAGGAAAATTCTAAGGAGTCTCCCTCAAGATGAACGCTGAAGAGCCAAAGTCACAGCCATCCAGGAATCCAAAGATTTTACAAAGTTCAATCTGGAAGAGCTAGCTGGTTCCCTTATAACTCACGAATTACATCTGGGGACAACAGACAGTTCTCGAAACAACGGATTGGCTCTGACAGCAGCTGATCAAGAAGAGTCAGAATGTGATGAAGAGGAGGCTGCCAAGTTGGTTTAAAGATTCAACAAGTTTTTCAGGAACAACAGATACACCAATCAAAGAAACAATAAAGAAAGAAGATCTTTCAATACCAAATCCAACCTTGAATGCCACAAATGTATAAGTACTGATCAGTTCATCAAAGATTGCCCTATGTGGAAAAACGAAAAGGGCAAGGAAAAGGCAAGGGAAATAGGAAGACTACCAACCAAAAGAAATCTTAATAAAACCGACTTTTGCAAAGCCATGATTGCTGTATGGGGAGAATCCGAGAGTGATGCAGAGATAGAAAACCCCGAAGAAGAAGAAAAAACTAATTTATGTCTCATGGCCTCACACGAGAGTAAGAATGAGAAGTCCAAAGGAAAGGAGGTAAAGTCTTCTAATTTATTTCCTAACCATCTGTTTAAATTAAATAGATATAAATTAATTGAGTTGCTTATGGAGGCACATGATAAATTGAAAGAAAGTAATGATAAATGTCTCCAACTTCTCGACAGTGGGTGTTCTAAGCACATGACAGGTGTTAAATCAAAATTTGTCTTACTGGAAACCTATGATGGGGGAACTGTGACTTTCGGTGACAATATTAAAGGTGAAATCATCGCCAAAGGAAAAGTAGGAAGGTCAAGTTCCCATGCAAGTGATAATGTATTTTTGGTCGAGAATTTAAAACATAATTAACTAAGTATTTCTCTGTTCTGTGACAAAAGTAACTCTGTAAACTTCACTTTTGGAAAATGTATTATTTCTAGGAGTGACACAAGAGACACTGTTCTAGAAGGGATCCGAAAAGGAAACACTTATGTTGTAGATATCAACACTGTTCCCAACTCGAGTCTAACTTGCCTTAGTGTCATAGAGGAAGATCCTCTTCTTTGGCACAAACGTCTAGGACATGCTAGCTTTTCTTTGATTAATACCTTAAGATCAAAAGATCTAGTAAGAGGATTGCCATCCATAAAATTCCTAAAGGATGAAATTTGTGATCCTTGCGCCAAAGAAAAACATATGAGGTTGTCCTTTAAACCAAAGAATGTGGTGACCACTTCAAAACCGCTTGAACTAATCCATATGGATCTTTGTGGACCTATGAGAATTCAAAGCCGTAGTGGCAAACGATATGTATTTGTTATTGTTGATGATTATAGTAGATTTACATGGACTTTATTTTTATTAAGCAAAGATGAAGCTTTTAATGAGTTTGTTTCTTTTGCTAATAAAATACAAAAATCTAGTTTTAATCAACTTATTCACATAAGGTCAGATCATGGTAAAGAATTTGAAAATTCAAGCTTTATGAATTATTGTAATGAACATGAAATAAGTCATAATTTTTCCGCACCTGGAACCCCCACAATAAAATGGTGTAGTAGAAAGAAAAAATAGAACATTTAAAGAAATGGCTAGAACATGGAATAAGCCGAGGATGTCAATACTGTATGCTATATTTTAAATCGTGTACTGATAAGACCTATCACTTTTAAGACCCCCTATGAATTGTTTAAAGGTGTAAAACCGAATATTTTCTATTTTTGCGTGTTTGCATGTAAATGCTTTGTTCAAGTTAATGGAAAATGAAACATAGGAAAGTTTGATGAAAGAAGTGATGAAGCAGTATTTCTTGGCTATTCATCTCATAGTAAAGCTTATAGAGTTTACAACAAGAGAACTTTGTGCGTAGAAGAATTCGTTCACATTATTTTTGATAAAACTAACTTTATGACAAGTGACAGGATACAAATAATTTTAAAATAGTTTTTGCAAATTTGGAAGATGATGAAGATTTAACTAAAGAGCAAAATCAAAGAACTGTAGGAGAACAGCTGATTCAAGAACAAACCAAAGTACCAGACGAAACAGAACAACAAGTAAATGAGGACCAGCAAGCCGTTCCCAATCCATCTTTTCTCAAAAATGAGCAAACTGATCCAGTTGAAGCTGAGTAGAATAGCAATCAAGTTAATGACCCTGAGCCTACAACTATTCCCACAAGAGAATTTGTACCAAAACCTTGGAAATATCTAAAATGTCATCCACTTGATTTGACAATCAGTGATTTGAACAAGGGAACACAAACCAGATCCCAAATAAGAAATTTCTGTGCACACTTCGCGTTCCTCTCAACACTTGAATCCAAGAATCACGAAGAAGCTTTAAAAGATTCCGAATGGGTTGTTGCCATGCAAGATGAACTGAATGATTTTGAAAGAAATAAAGTATGGCACTTAAAACCCAAACCAAAAAACAAAAAGGTGATTGGACTAAAATAGGTATTTCGGAACAAATTGGATGAACACGGAATCATTGTAAGAAACAAAGCAAGGCTCGTGGCCAAAGGATACAATCAACAAGAAGGAATTGATTATACAGAGACATTTGCTCCGGTAGCAAGGTTAGAGGCTATCAGAATTTTAATTTCTTTTACTGCTTTTTTGAATTTTAAATTATATCAAATGGATGTGAAATGTGCTTTCTTAAATAGTTTTCTTGATGAAGAAGTCTTTTTGGAACAACCCCCTGGCTTTGAAAATTCCGCTTTTCTTGATCATGTCTATAAGCTTGATAAAGCTCTTTATGGGCTAAAATAAGCTCCTTGGCAATGGTATGAAAGATTATCAAAGTTTTTGATTGAAAATAACTTTGTTAGAGGTAAAATTGACAAAACCTTATTCTTTAAGAATAGAGGTTCTGATATTTTAGTTGTTCAAATTTATGTTGATGATATTATTTTTGATGCTACCAATGAATTGCTATGTAAAGAACTTGCTAACCTAATGAGCACTGAATTTGAAATGAGTATGATGGGAGAATTAAATTTCTTTCTCGGTTTGCAAATTAAACAAATAGCTAATGAAATCTTTATTCATCAACAAAAATATATAAAAGAACTTCTTAAAAAATACGGTCTAAAAAATGCTAAAACTAACCACATACCCATGGCTACAAATGTTAGATTAGATGAAGATTCAAATGGTATTGATGTTAATCAAACTATGTATCGAGGCATGATTGGTTCTTTATTATATCTAACTGCAAGTAAACTCGATATTGCTTTTAGTGCTGGTTTATGTGCTAGATTTCAATCAAACCCAAAAGAATCACATCATACAACAGTGAAAAGAATTCTGAGATATTTGAAGGGAACAAATGACTTGTCCCTATTTTATCCAAAAAGTGATGTCTATGATTTGAAAGGTTATAGTGATGCAGATTATGCAGGTGATCTAGTAAACAGAAAAAGCACTTCAGATATGATACAATTTCTTGGTTCTTGTTTAGTATCTTGGTGTTCCAAGAAACAGAACACCGTTGCACTATCCACCGCTGAAGTAGAATATATGGCAGCAGCAGCAGCAGCTTGTTGTTCCCAAATGCTTTGGATCAAGCAACAGCTAATTGATTGTGTGCCTATTTATTGTGATAATACCAGTGTCATATGCATATCTAAAGATCCAGTGCATCATTCTAGAGTTAAACATATACATATAAGACATCATTTTCTTAAGGATAGTGATGGCCACGGTCCGGGTTGGGCCGGTTCCGTTCCGGTTCCATTTGGAACCTAATTTGAACATTCCGGTTTCGGGCGGTTCCAAACGGTTCCTTGGCGGTTCATGAGGCGGTTCCGGCGGTTCCAACTCGCGGGACGGACGGGTCGGACCATCGGTTCCATTTTTATTTTTCCTTTAAATATAATATAAAAATACTATAATATTGCAGACGTACCTTTGATAATTACTTGATTATTAGCGAAATTCATTGCTTGTCAAGTTGTCATCGTTATTAAATATTTACTAAAAAGAATGAAAAAAATAAATTAATAAGAAACAAATCAACGATAATGTCGATAAAGATGATTAATAAAAAAGAGGGAGAAAATGGACTAGAACCTAGTACCCAAAGTAATACTAAGCTGCCTACGTATCTCGAAGGAATCAAAGCCCACGTAGTTCTTTGTCATACCTTTTATTTGTTGATTTATCGTTGTCCGATTGATCCTATTCGTCTTCGTCATCATCATCTGGTTGGTTAGATTCTTCCGCTGACTCTCCTCTTGACGATGATGCAGATGTATCCATCATCATCCATGGATCATCATCATCGCCTTGATCATCTTCTTTCTTTAGTCCTTGTGTTCGAATCTCCGTTAGATCCCAATCTTTCTTGCAAACACATATTTGAATACTTACGCTTCATACACAACCAAGGTGGCAAATTATAGATCACTAAAAGTACCGCCCAAGTACTATATTGAGAACTAAGATTGCCGAATAGGTTCATTCCATCCGTACACAGTCCGAGCCTTTAATTATGAACCTCATCCCCAAAAGTCTTATGCAACCTATCAATACTCTACCACTCCGGAGAATCAGATGGATGTGTGAGTAAGTGACCTTTCTTCACCCTATCTGCATGCCACCTCAAATTTAACGCATCTTTCTTTATAGAAAACAAGCGCTTGAATCTAGGTATTATTGGAAGATACCTCAACACCTTAGCCGGGGGCCCTTTAGCATCCCGAGCCCTTTACGCTTGTAGCGCAATAACCCACACCTAGGACACTCTTCTAAGTTCTCGTTTTCATTCCGATACAACACACAATCATTCGGACACGCATGAATCTTCTGGTACTCTAAGCCAAAAGGACACATGAGCTTTTTGGAAAAATATGTCGACTTTGGAAGTTCATTTCCCTCAGGAAGCATCTCACCTAACGCTTCTAATCGCATTGTGAAACTAGCGTCACTCCAATTGAACTTTGACTTAATGTTGAAAATTGTCAACACTGTTTTTAGTTTGGTGAACTTTGTACATCCAGGGTACAAAGGCTTTTGAGAAGCTTCTGTCAACAAGTCAAAAACACGAGGATGTTTTCCTAACTCATCCTCGACTCCCTCCATCATCTCATCAACACGATCCACATCCTCATCGACATTCTTTTCATCAGTCTCATACCCATCAATATGATCTACTATATCCTCATTGACATCGACCACATTATTGACGTCCTCAACAACACTTTTCTCTTTGTAAACTCCCTCCTCACCATGCCAAACCCAAACATGATATTGAGGCCTGAACCCACGTCGAAGTATGTGCTCCCTAAGGATATCAACACTATCTACCTTTGATACATTGCCACAACTGACACATGGGCAATAAAAACCAACTCCCCCCGTCCTAACTTGATGTTCAACTGCAACACTACAAAATTCTAATACGCCATCAATAAATTCCGACGATTCAATGCTTCCATACATCCAAGAACGATCTTTTGTCATCCTAATTAGTGTGATTAATTGATTGAAAACAAAATTAATACACAACTTTTAAACATATATACTTATTTATAACAAACATATTTAACCCTAAAAAAATATATACTTATTTATACCAAATCTATTTAACCCTAAATATACATACTTCATATTCTAATTTTATACTTCATACTTCAATATTAAGCACTACATTGTAAATAAAATCATATTCTAATTGTAATAGTTAAAGACATAACTATAACAACAAACCACATTTTTAACAAATTACACAAATATTTAACAAACTAATAACATAAACTTGAATATTGTAAAATTCACAAATAGTAAAAGTTTGCTCAAATAATATCCAGATTTGGCATACTAGCATACAAGCAAAAGCAAAACATATCATTTGCAAATAACAATTCAAACAAAAATTCACTAAATTACTAAATTACATACTAAACAATAAAGATATGAACTTGCAAATTAGTAAAATAAATATAATTACCTTGATTTCGTGGGTTATGTTATCTACAACGAAAAACAGAGAAACAAGATTAGTATACAAACGGTTGCAATAATTTTCGAGTTTTTTCATGAATATCTTGCAAAACTTAAATGCTTAACAAATTAAAAGGAGAAAAAATACCTTAATTTCGTGGGTTTTGAAGATGAACAAGACCAAAATATTAAATTTCGTGGGTTTATGAACCAAGAAGATGAAGAACTTTGAAGAAACTGTTATAACACCGCGTTTTTCGAGTTTGCAGATGAAGATGAAGAACTTTGCTGTTACGTTTGTGAAGATGAAGAAGAGGAACGAAGCAGATGAAGATGAAGATGAAGCGTTTTTTCAATGGGTTTTGAGAACAACCGCAACAATGAATTGAAGAAGTCGAGTTTGTGCAAAAAAATTTGAAATGTCGGGTTTTAATTTATTAAATGTAACGGTTATTTGCTGCGGGCCTTGATAACCGGAGCAATTAAGGTTTGTGTAAGGGTTATTTGCTGCGGTCAAGAGCAAAACCGCAGCAATTATTCTAGGTCAGAAAGCACTCCGCGAGCCGCGGAGATTTAGGCGAGGCGCGGAGTTGGGTCTGTCTGCCTTTAAATTTTTTCTTCACTTTTTTAAAATACTTATTTGCTACGCTCCTTAGCATAACCGCAACAATTAATTGTGCTACTGAGTATTTGCTACGGTCACGCCTTGAAACCGCAGCAATTAATTGTTGTTTTTTTCTTATTCTTTTTCTTATTTATTGCTGCGTATATACAAAAACCGTAACAAATTATACGCAGCAAATACGTTTTTTACCACTAGTACCTGTTAGGTGTTTGATTCCCGAATCATCTTTAGTCGGATGATTATGAGCGAAAGACGAACCACAATTAAACACATGAGCGTTATTACATATTTCTCACATCTTTTTAGAAATAATCAAGGGAGCGTAGACTTGTGACCTCTCTGGTTAGTGGGTGACATAGCCTGTGTTGTAGCTTATCTAGTGATCCCGAGTCGGTGGAACTGGTTGTTCTTGTTGGTATTGCGCTCTCATGAGCCCATTGCATTTGCACAACCATGGCTAGGGAAGATTATTTCCTGTACACAGCTTGCGTTTTATTGTTTTTCGTAGTTAATATGTGTTTTTGCCCCGCGCTTTCATTTTGTCCTGCTAGTTCATTTGCTAGGGACTAGCAAAGGTTTGGCTTGGGGGAGTTGATGTGCTCGGTTTTAGAGCACATTTATCTCCTCATTGTAGTGTCGAGTCTCGCATTTTGGAATACTTTTTACACACTTTACGCATGATTTTACCCTGTTCTTGTCTCCATGGTGTTTTGAGGGAATTTCAGGTATTTTTGGAGATTTCAAGGTATTTTACTTTGCGTACGAGACTTAGATGCTTTGATCGAAGATTAGACACGCGTAGCGAAGCTTTCCCAAACATTCCAAGTCTTCCTCAAGGTCCCCGCAAAGTCCGAAAGGCATCCAAAGCTTCAAAAGACAAAAATAGGCCAAGTAGGAAAGCATTCGGCCGAATTGATGCTCCATTCAGGCGAATGGACATTGATTCGGGCGAATGGCTTATAGCTTCGGGTGAATGGACCTAAAACTTCAAGGAAACGTGCTCGGACTTGCTGGAAACCACGAATGGAGCCCCATTCGATCGAATGCGTGCCCATTCGGGCGAATAGACCTTCAATTCGGTCGAATGGAAGCCCCATACTGCGCAACTTCTTTTCTTTACAAACCAAACTTCGAGGGCTTTTAGGGCATTTTACCCCTTTTGTTTCTTAGCCTATAAATACCCCTTATTTCTGTAAAAGAAGGAATGCCTAGTTTGAGTGCCTTTGTGCCTCATTTTAGAACATCAACTCTTTAATGCTTTCTATAGTTTTTGCCCTAATATAGATTTGTAGTTCTTCATTTATGCTTTCATCTTCTTTCTTTATGTAAGTTTACATTTCCTTTATGCTTAAATGTCTTTCTTGTTTTCATTTATACTTTCCTCTATTGCTTTCCTACTGTAGATTTATTGCTTTATTGTCTTTCAATTCCTTTAATGCCTTCTTTATTGTTTTCTTGCTTTTAATGCTTTCTTTGTTCATTGCTTTTGTCTCTAGTATGTTAGAGTAGTTTCCTTAGGGGTTTTAAGTTAAAGAAACCCTAGGTTTGGTCTTGTTTTCAATGTTTAGGATTAGGGTTGAGGTTGATGATGGTTGTTGATAGATATTTAGTAATTAATATTATTACTCCCTCCTATTCAGCTTATGTGTCCCATTTCCTTGTATGGTCAAGTCACCTTAATTGTCCCATTTTTATTTTTAGTATGGGTTTTTGACTTTTATGCCCTTAGTAATTTTATCCTATTTTCAATTATACCCTCCATTACCCATATTAATTTTCCTCCCTTACATTAAAAAACCCATAATACCACTCTCTTTCCTACCCTTAGGCACTTTTGATTCTCCTTAAAATCCTTGAAAAGTTAAATGGGATTCATAAGGTAAATAGAAGGGAGTATTATTTAATATACGTTGTAGTAAATTATTTATATTATTATTATTTTGTAATTATTATTATTATTATTATTATTATTATTATTATTATTATTATTATTATTATTATTATTATTAATATTATTATTATTATTATTATTATTATTATTATTATTATTAGTATTGTCTTTATTATTGTTATTATTAATTTAAATAATTTATAATTTTTATTATTAATATTATTACTATTTTCTTATTATTAATTTAAATAATTTATAAATATATATATATATATATATATATATATTATTATTATTATTATTATTATTATTATTATTATTATTATTATTATTATTATTATTATTTTCTTATTATTTAATATTAATTTGTTTTATTAATATTACAATTATTTTATTTTATATTTTGTATTGTTATTATTATAATACTAATTATTGAAGTAAATTACATTTTTTTAATAAGCTAATGTATGGTTTATTTCATATTTTAAATTTGTAGGACTTTAAAAACTTAGGAGACAATGTAGATTACTCTGGTAGATTTGTTACGGATAGGGAATTGGATTCCGTAGATGAATTACATAGTTGAGCTGATGAGATAGCAATAACAATTGTTTTTTAATTACACGTGCTTCTTATAAACAAAAAGAAGGACGTTCTAGAGTTAGTTTGTATTTAAGATGTCACCGCTATGGTAATATTAGGGGTGATTTGCATAACCTAGATAATATTGTCCGACCTGGTTCTAAAAGTAGCACATGTCGGTGTAAATTTATGATTGTAGCAAGTAGTCGTAAACCAGGAGAAAGACCTTGGACGGTGAGGGTGTGTCCTGGGGAAAAAGGTAGACATAACCACCGATTTTTAGTGTACAGAGATGGCCATGTAAGGGCAAATGGGTTGAATGTAGATATTCGGCAGCATATACGACAGCTTAGTGATCATGACTTCAATTAGAGAAAATTTTCCTGGTTTTTTTCTAGTATGAATCAAATATACAATATTAGAGATGGAGGGTAGGACTCCCCTTCAACACTGTCTTTATATGGCCACAGAGCATAATTACGTGGTTTGGACAAACTTGGATAGTGAAGGGGATTTGAGCAGATTATTAGTTGCAAATCCTACATTCATCCGTTCTGGAGTACTTTGACGTACACAGAGGTAGGAGATGACACCAACGAAGGAGTACGGCACGCAAACGCCGATGATAAAGAGTACTTTCAATCGTTGGTCGATGAAGTCTTAAAAGCTGATCCGGCTGTTGTACGACGCTTGTCTCAGGTACTTGAACATGAATTACATCCTGATGGAGCCGATATACTTGAGCCTTACGCAAGTCCACCTAGAAAGGGAAGACCAACCACAAGCAAAACCTTTAGAAGAAATAAAAGCGCATTTGAATATAGTAGATCATCTTCTCGTGGTCGTCTAGATCTTCATCTCGCGGGAGATCCAGTTGTAGATCTAGCGGTCGGAAAACACAATCCTTATTTGGAATTAAGTTTAGTTTCAACTTATCCGATACATGACTTTCCTTGCCGTTCTTGAAATTAGTTTGTTACAGCTTAATCTTAATAACCTTATTTTCAATAATTGCAGATGATCCAGTAGGTCGTGATTTTTCACTGTTTCCATGGCCTAATCACATCTCGCACGTTCTCCCTCCTTACTTGTTTGATTGGATTGATGTTATAGGTGATGGTAACTATGGTTTTAGAGCTATTTTCGTCACAGAGTTGGGAGGCGAGGAGGCATGACCTCTATTAAGACGTGTAATGTGCATGGAAATGCAAATGAACAGAGACCAATAGTAAGTGTGTATTTATCGGAGGAGGCGTAAGATAATGCTATATTCAGAATTGTTTCACACAACAATGGACCTGCTTCTTATATTCACTGGATGGAAGCACCGATGGTATTGTACTCTGCAGCAACATATCTTAACATTGGCATTGCTTATTATGGTTTTGCTTACGGTAATCCGATGTACAACTGTTTGGTTCTTTCGTTAAAGAAAGCAGCGGGTGTGCATAGTGTAAATAAAGTTATACATATATGTTGGGTGAATAGAAATCATTTTGTTCAACTATTAATGAACGAAAATTCATCTCCACTGCCGCCGGTCCAGTAATCATGGAGAGAAGCAATTGACAATTCTTCCAAGCATATAGAATCACATTTTAGTAGTAGGATTTTGCTTTGGAATAGACTATGCGGGCCACGACCACCACAACGTAATAACACCGCTGAAGATGCTGTAAATTTAGATAGTCCATAGTGTAACACATTGTGTACATCATTATTTAGTTTAACTACACATGTAGATGGGATTCAATTTATAAATAGTCCATAGTGATACTATTGTGTACATCATTATTTTGTTTAACTACACATGTAGATGAGATTCAATACGTGGATAAAATTCAATATGTATTGAATTGATGTAAATTAATAAAAGCATTGATGTAAATTAATTTAACTATAATGTAAAAAGAATTAGTTTGCAATTACAAAAACCAACAGTCTATGAAGGGCCATGCCCCTTAAAATTTTGCCATTCGGCAAATAAATCTCTAATATCAGAAATGTATACATCTAAAGCATGTATTTCCCGGGGGGTCATTTCCGCAACAGGAGGCAGTCTCACCAATGGAGCGACTCGACTCGACCTTTCATTTAGAATCTGTAAAAAAAAAAGGAAAAAGGGTGTGAATAACATATCAAACAACATCAAAATAACACAAATACATAATAGAAAACAAATAAACTAAAAAAACTAACGTATTCTAATCTGCTTTCAGCTGGACCAAAACCGGCACTCGGTCCTTCGTCGGGGAGGAGGTATGGGTGGGAGGACACTCTGAACCAGTCAACATAACTAAGATCAGCCTCTGATGGAACAGATGCCCGACGAAGTGCCTGATCACCAAGGCGGCCACAATAGGGGAACCTACTCCATGCCCTCCGTGTAAATAGACGGAGAAGCAAAGGTCATGGAATAGGTATTGTGTGCCGATCGTATAGCCTGGCTTGGTCTTATATGAGGGAGGGAATAGCCTGCACAAAGCCGACCTGTCGCACTGTCCTCTCCGGCAAATACACCTCGACGATATCAAAGCAAGTGATACCCCCGATGTAGGTGGTTCGTGGGTGCTCATTTAGCAATGCCCTTGGAGAAGTCATGTACGGAGTCCATTCCACCTGCATACAAGCAAAATTAAAATATGCAAATAATCTAAAATTAAGATAACATGAATAACAAAGTGTGATGTGATGTACAATACCTAAGTTTCCGTCATGGAGTCCAATATCCTCCTGCAGTCCCTCAGCCTGTTGATCTCACGACCTGGCCTGGGCATGGACCACATCTCCGTCCTAGTCGAATTAGGCACATCTGCTTGACGAGGATAAGGGCGGTAGGACGGAAAGTACTCGTAAATCCATGTCTGAAGCAATGTCAAGCAACCAGCAATGGTCTTGCAACCAACCCTAGACGCCATTCCCAGTTGCCGATACATGTAGGCCAGCGTCACCGCACCCCAGTCAATCTCATCCTGATTGATGTTGACGGTTAGTATCGGGTGAGGTTGCATGCCGGTTCTGGTCTTATCCGCAACCCAATATGCGTTGCACGTCGTGCAACATAATCGTCATCTCCCCCCATGGCATGTGGAAAGTGTTCATATCCGGCTGCCACCTCTCCACGAAGGCCAATATCAAAGCACAGTAAATGTGTTGGTGCATAATATAGGGTATCCGGCCGAGGGGAGTGGCAGGTAAAACATCATAAAGCACATCTGACATATCCCGCAGTCCGATGATCACCTCCAACGGCTTCTTTCGACTACGGCACTCCAGAACCGGAGGTGTACGCTCAGAGCCGTCAAAAATAACTTTAGCTATGTGCCCGCAATAGCTGGGTATTAGGCGCATATCTGTGGGCCCCCCCCCCCCGGTCTGGGGCGATGTGACCAACCAGTCCGTTCCAGCGGACTGTGAACGCCTGCTCCCCCGTGGCGGCTCATCATCAACGTGACTATGTCCGGCATGCTCAGATGTGCCTGCTGAACTACGGGCGGCACGTGTGAATTTACCGTCGACCCCGCGGACAACAGCCCAATCCACTGGGCGACCAACAACACTTTAGTACTCATTATCATCATCACTAGAAACCGCCCTACTACTTTGTACGCTAGCCTGGTCATCAAACCGAGTGCGAACTTGGTGCAGCGTACTCGACCGTTAGGCCTTACTGTGTCTGGCAGCCTCTTCCTCCCTAGCCCTCCTAGCAGAACCCGTTACCCCCCTCTGAGTAGGGTAGGCCTCGAACTATTCCTGCTTAACAAGTGTCTAAAAAAACCCTTTTCTTTCCCTTGACTACCAGTCATTTACTACAATTTTGATAATTTAATTAACTATTAATAATAAATAAAAATAATCAAACATAATGTTAAATTAACCACATGAACAGAAGACAATAATTAATTAACATATTAAACTACTCAATATCAACAAATATAATTTAACAACAACAATATTTAACTAATCATTATCAACAAATATAATTTAACAAAATAATAATTATTATTATTGTAATTAATTTTCTAAATTAACAATAATAATAATAATGCTAATAATAATAATAATAATAATAATAATAATAATAATAATAATAATAATAATAATAATAATAATAATAATAATGATCATAACAATAATAACAAAAACAACAAAAACAACAACAACAACAACAACAACAACAACAATAATAATAATAATAATAATAATAATAATAATAATAAAATAATAATAATAATAAAAATAAAACAAAGAAAATTAATAATAAAATAATAATAATATTAAGGATATTATTTCAAAAAAAAAGGAAAAAAAAACTGAGTCACACGCGACTTGACTGTGGGTTAGTCGCATGAAACCCGCGACTCGGCCATGGCTCAGTCGCATGTTTTTACCCATCATAGCGAGATTTTTTCAAAAAAGAGATGTCGCGATTACTTTTATAGGGTGACTCTTTCGGAAATATGGTCGAAACAAGTACTTATTTGTCTATTTTCCGATACGTAGACCGAAAAGTTAGCATTGTGTTTTCCGGAAAAAAAACAAAGAAGGCGCCAAACACCTTACCAATCCCTCCTTGTTATTAATCACCAATTATTTCTCAAAATCCCAAGATTTTTGTACTTGAAGTCACCATTCTCACTAATTTTCTTCTCTTTTTAAAACTCATCAGAAAATAGTAACTAAAAAGAGGAATTGTTTAAAAAATTGGCACAATATAATTAATGTTAATAGGTTTAAACCGAGTCGGATCCGGAACAGAATTTTAAGTATCCGAAAAACCGGGATCTCGGTTTTTCGGAATCAGGTCGACCCGGTATCCGGTTTTGAACACCCCTAGTACGTATGTAGCACGCGTCTTACCAATTAATTAATCCTAAATGTGTAAACATTACGTGTCTCCACTTCTGCACTTTACTTCATTTGTGTCTCCGCTAAAAACTTAATTGCATTTTTGCTTAGATTAAAGTGTAAACATTACGTGTCACCATTCTCACTAATTTTCGTCTTTACTTGCTGTTTGATAGAGAAAATGAGCAATTTTTATGGAAAAATGCGAGTTTTAAAGGTATGAAAACACTAATCTAGGACTTAGACGAAGAAAAGTTAAAAATGAAGTAAAAGGCCCAAATGTCTAAAGATTCAAAAGGAAAATCTGATACGTGTTTATTGTTTTGGTCAAAACTTTTAATATACAAGTCTGAATGCATGCCACAAGACTAATGCCATTGAAAAGAAGATTTATTTCGACTAATTTTAGACCTAAACTTAACACATAACACGTCTTTTTGTCAATTTTTAATATATTATAAATTTATTTGGATTAATTTAGACGTAGACTCAATATATAAACTCATTTTAGACTTATGTTGACCTTAAGAAAAATATTATGCAATGAGAATAGTTTAGTTTAGGATCTATTTAGAATCCTAAACCCATCATATCAAGTGGGTCTAGGCATTAATGCAAAATTTTAGACCCTTATTGGTTTGGGTTTGAGTCTATAAAAATTTAATGGGTTTGAGTCTAGGTTTGAGAATGGTTGGATCAAATCCAAACATGATCTGTTACGATCCTTATAATATTTCATGTATTATCAAATGAGACAATCTCACCATAAGAACATATTTATTGAGCTGACCCAATGTACACTTATTGTGTTAAAATGATCACTTATAGTTTAAAATGATCACATTTTATAGCCATAGTAATCATTTATAACTTTAAGTGATTAGTTACAATCTTAATTATATTAGTAATCATTTCATAGCCATTCTTACTAATTTCTTTACTTTTAAAAAATCCTCAGAAAATATAAAGTGAAAGGAGGAACTCTTCAAATCAATTGGCACAGTACAAAACAAGTTCTAACCCTAGATTTTCATCCTCATTCTGGACTTCTCGCCACAGGCGGCGCTGATTTTGACATCAAGGTTAACCTTCTTTTACTCTCTATTCTTCTTTCATTTTTGTTTGATTGTCCATCATTTTTAATTTCTTATTCACAATATCAGTTATTGCTCGAGTTTTCTGGTTTTGCGATTGTATATATGTGTAACGGACAGTTCTTTTCTAAATACTATTGTATTGTTTATGTGAGATTAGGATATAATATGTATGTAGTTTATATTATGGACGATAATTATGTATTAAAGAAAGATGTAATATTTAAAATTTTATTTTAATGATTTAAGTTTTCTTTGTATTTTTTTGAAAATTTTGTTTTTTTAATTTCTTTTTCGCAATAATCACGGTTCAATAGACTTCCACTTAGCATTGCTTACTATTATATTACTTTAAACCTCTATTTAGAAACGAACTGTTCGTTACAATATGTATGATTAATTTGAGTATTCGTGTGATGAACTGTAGTGTTATTGTTACCTGATTTTCTTTGATTGTCCAATTTAGATAAATAAGGTATTAATATCTCAATTTTGAAATCATATAGGTTTAAGGTTTTTGTAAGTGGAGCTTCTAACTATTGAATTCTTTAGGCTTGATTTCATATGAGTAAAAGTTTAAAATCTGCTGAATTCAGAATCACAATATTAATTAATGGAGTGTATCTCATGTCTCGAGAATTCAACCATCATATTAGCCTTTTGTTTGTGTTGGTTCATGATATGATATTAAAAGCCAATGTGACAAAAGAGTTTGAATCTCATGCACTCTTCAATTGATCTAGAATATTTAGAACCATCAGTTTAAACTTTTGGTTGATTTGGTTCTTTGACATTAATGTAATTTATGAGTCCTAGAAATTTGGGTAAGTGATATAATTTTCATTATGGTGCAACATCCCTTGCTACTATAATTGAATTCTATTCAATCCTTGGTCTAATTGACAACTTAGGCAATTCATGTAGTTCATTAACTATTTCATCATCAATAGAGGAAAAGTATGTAATTTATTGATTTTGGATTGCAATGACAATTGTAGTATGATATTTTGTGTCATATATACTTCATTTTGATTACAGAGTAGCATGAGAGAAGGAAGAGGATTATGTGAGAATGGAACTCAAAAACTTTTTTGTGTGGATAGTGTTACTTGTTCTCTAACTAAGACAATACCCAATTATACACTTCATAAGTATAAGATGTTGTAGATATATTCGTCATCAAAGGTCAATTAGAAACAACCTCATTCTTGTAAATAAAGGCAAACATAATTTTTTTGAAGGGCCGAATAAGTACAATGGTTCTACTAATAAACTTTATTGATTTGTTTACAAATTTTACAATAGAAAAGTAATTTTTGTAGAATAATGATAGGGCCTTAGACCTCTCATGACCTAAGTTAGGTTACCATTGGTTTAAAGAGGGTAAATTTATGTACATTCGATTTCTTAAACCATGTCCAGTGAGATACACTTGGACCAATGCCAATGGTGGTCATTTTGTTTTAAAAAGTGAAAACCTTTAATTGAAAACAAAAAAACCATCAATGCCATTGGTGATTAAAAAAACCATGACATAGTTTGTTATCAACGAAAATCATCCCTTGATAATTTTTTAAAATAAACTAATGGTGAACTCTACATGTTCATACAACTTCTGTTGATTGCAAGATGATTTAAGTGATTTAGAACATCTAATTTAATCTACCATCAATGATTAGAGTCCTAAATTGAATTTGGAAAAATGCAAAATTAGAATTTTTTAATAAAGAACTTACTACTATACAATATTAATTAACCCAAAACGTTATATATTAATTAACACAAAAAGAAGAAAAAAATATCCATTAATTAACACAAAACGTCATATATTGTTAATTATATCACTTAATGAAAATTATATCACTTACCCAAATTTCTAGGACTCATAAATTACATTAATTTCAAAGAACCAAATCAACCAAAAGTTTAAACTGATGGTTCTAAATATTCCAGATAAATTGAAGAGTGCATGAGATTCAAACTCTTTTGTCACATTGGCTTCTAATATCATATTGTGAACCAACACAAACAAAAGGCTAATATGATGGTTAAATTCTTGAGACATGAGATACGCTCCATTAATTAATATTGTGATTCTAAATTCAGCAGATTTTAAACTTTTACTCATATGAAATCAAGCCTAAAGAATTCAATAGTTAGAAGCTCCATTTACGGAAACCTTAAACCTATCTGATTTCAAAATTGAGATATTAATACCTTATTCATCTAAATTGGACAATCAAAGAAAATCAGGTAACAATAACACTGCAGTTCATCACACGAATACTCAAATTAATCATACATGTATACAATCGCAAAACTAGAAAACTCGAGCAATAATTGATATTGTGAATAAGAAATTAAAAATAATGGACAATCAAACAAAAATGAAAGAAGAAAAGAGAGAAAAAGAAGGTTAACCTTGATGTCAAAATCAGCGCCACCTATGGCGAGAAGTCCAAAATGAGGATGAAAATCTAGGGTTAGAACTGGTTTTGTATCGTGCCAATTGATTTGAACAATTTCTTCTTTCACTTTATATTTTCTGATGATTTTTTAAAAGTAAATAAATTAGTAAGAATGGCTATGAAATAATTACTAATATAATTAAGATTATAACTAATCACTTAAAGTTAATTAAGTTAATTATAATGAGAGGGAGAAATAAAGGGGATGAGAAAAGAAGACCCGGAGAAAAAGGACGTGCCACTTCTACATAGAGGGAAAGGGGTTGGTTTAGGTGGGGGATAGGTGATTTGATTAGGTTAAGTATAATTAGGGAGAGTCAAATATAATTAGTGAGAGTTAAAGTGCAATCAACAACTTGATCATAGAAACAAGTAAAGTGGCAATAATAATTACAACAGATCATAGGTAACAGATTCTTTAATTTAGGATGAGTATGGCATTACTTTGAGCAAAAGTTTTCAAGCCGAATCATCATAGGTTAATAGACTATACCGTGATAAAAACAACCAAGTTTGTGATTTTCAGGCTTCATTCTACAATTGTGCTGCTCATTTTCTCTTAGGAAATTTCACATGGTAGCATCCATATTTTATGAAACACTACTGGTAGCACTTTTTAAAGAATTTTCTACATGGTAGCATCCAACTTTTGCATTTAAATTTTCGCCTTAAACATACAAAAACGTTAGTTTGACCATTACCATGTACTTTTGAATGTTACCTTGAAGTGTGAATTTCAAAAGTCATTCCTTCCTCCCTTGCGATTAGAGGTGTTTATTAGCGGGTACCCAACATTTCAGGTACCTTTTTTAACGGCCCGTGTTCCGGCCTAATTAATACGGGTACTCGGATTTGGGGTACCCGAATAAGTCGGGTCGGGACACCGGGTACCCCGTTTCTTCCTCACTTTCGGTTTTTTCAATTTTTTTATTTTCTGGACTCGAGCTTTTTTAATCTTAGCTTTCTTGCGTGATTATGGATAATCATCAACACAGCTAACCATCGACTCAGCTGTTTGGTACCTTCAAGTCTTTTTTATGATATTAGTTACTGACCTTTTTATTGAAGTTTCATTTTTCAAGTCTTCATGACATTAGTTATTGACTTTTGATTCTTAATCTTTAATATAGTTGTAATTGGTAGCACTTGTAAGTTACTGACTAATTTTCTTTTATCTTATTATTTAATGGAGTATTATTAGTTTAGCATTACTTATTAATCGGTTAGTCTAACAGCCCTTGGCGTACAAATAAATTATTATTCAAAAAAAATCCTAATATAACGAGTCGGTCGGTACTCGTTTTAATTTATTTTGTGGCCTATAATCCGACCCGATTAAGGTGGGTTGAGTACCAAACCCGTAATATAATATTATAAGCTATGAGTTGGCGGGTCAACGGGCGCGTCGGGGTTTTTTTAAACAACCATAGTTGCGATACTCATTACATTGCTGCCATACTCGCTTCCATTGCTGCGATACTCATTCCTTCCTCCCTTCTCTGAAACTCCTTCCTTCCTCCCTCCTCCATTGCTGCGAACTCAGGTACTTGTCTCTGCGAACTCAGTCCTTCCTTCCTTTGTTGCGAATGAATACTAGGGAAATTATGAGTGTTTTTTTTTTCCAGTCCTTTCGAATGAACACTGCTACATTAGCGAAATTAGGGTTTTTCTTTGTTTAGTCCCTTTCGAATTAGGGTTTTAGTCCCTTCAAAATTATGGAATTTTCAGTCCCTTTCGAAATTATGGAATTGTTCATTGATGTCCCTTCGAAATTAGGGTTTTCAGTCCCTTCGAAATTAGTGTTTTCAGTGCCTTCGAATTTCATTGTTCACTTATGCGAAATTAGGGTTGTTTGCAATCAGGGTTTTTCTTTGTTTTTCTTCCTTAAAATTGATAGGTAGATTGGATTTGATTTGTGGATTGGAATTATCAAATTTTAGTGCTGTTAATAAGTAGTCTCATGAATTAGGTGGATTTGTTGTTGGTTTTTTTTGTTATTTTTTTGATTGGTGATTGGAATTGTTGATTTTTTTGATAGGTTGATTGGAATTATTTATTAGCGCCAACAATTTGACCTTATGAAATGTCAATAATTTCAATGAAAACAAAGTTATTATAACATTTATAGGCTTTAAATGAATTAAACGGAGAATTAAACGTTAAAACGGTGAATTAAACAAAAACTGGATGCTACCATGTGGAAAAAACTTACAAAATGATGAATTAAACGGAATTTAACAAGAACTTAACGGAAAATGTTATGACAATTAGATAGTGCATAAATTGGATGTTACCATGTGGAATTTTCTTTAAAAAGTGCTACCACTGGCATTTCATAAAAACTGGATGCTACCATGTGGTTATTCTCCCTTCGGTCTTCCTTCACTCTCCAAATCACTGTTTTCATTATATTTAGGGTTTAAAGACCGCAAATTCATTCATTTTGAAGATTTCAAGAAAATCCATGGCTCATTCATCACATATTTCTCCTTTCGGTAAATCACTCTATACATCTCCATTTGCTTTATCTGTATCTTATTAAATGCTAATTTTTCACTTTTGTCTTTATCAGCTGTGGATGTCGCAAGATTTAGCTCTCTTTTTTCTCCACGCAATTTGTAAGATTTCTCCTTATTCTCAACCCTAATTTGATTTTTAATACATGTTCTAATGTCATTGATTGTACATTTAGGCTACAATTTTATTATAGTTTGAATTTCTTATATATGATGTTTTGATTATGTAAGTTGATGAAATAATTTGGTGTATTCTATGTAGCATTTGAGTAAAATTTTTTTCTTGCTTGATTTGTTTGGCAATGAATGATGGTGTACTTGGGGGCACATGGAATCGATTTGTACATTTGTAGCTCCTTAGAGAGGAATAGTTCCAAATAGTGAGCTTATATTGACCTTAGCTATATTCACAATGGTTTATGTATCTCTAAGATGACGAATAGTCCCACAACATGTTTTGCAGACAACCTAGTTAAGCTAATCCAGCTTGAAAAACTTTTTGAAGAGAAGTCTCCTATATATATCTAGCTACATAGATTCATAGACCTACTAAGTTGATATGAAAGAAAAAGTTCCATGTGGAAGTATAAAAAATGTTTGAGTTAAGTTTTTTTCCTTGCTTGATTTTTTTATTAACGAATGATAGTGAACATAGGGGCACATAAAATGGATTTGTACATTTATAGCTCCCTAGAGAAGCATAGTTTCCAATAGTGAGCTTAAATTGATATTAGTTATATTCCCAATGATTTATGTATCACTAAAATGAATTTTAACTTTGTTGGAGGCTGTATATGTTTGCCACATTGTTCCATGATATACTAGATTTGGATGTAAATCAGTTTAACTATTTTATTCTATGGAGAGATGGGAAAAATATTTTGTTGAAATGAGTTATGAGCTATAGCCGATAAGTCACTCCCAGCTTTATTGAGTAGCTTATGTTATGGTCGAGATAAATAGGAAACTTTCTTACTATTTTCGGTAAGACTCCATACATTTAACACATTTTCTCCCTTTAGGTGTGATCATAGAGACATTTGGGTAATCTTATTATTGTTATCATTGTAGTAAATTTGGGAATCTATTATTATTCTTCTATTGCATATAGAAATTTATTTTATGAAGTTAATTAGAATTGTAACCTTAATTGCAATAAGCATATAAATTTTTGCCCTTTTTATTTGGAGTTGTATTTGGTCATTAATTGGTGGGCAATTTGCATCTTGTAGTTATCATACTCTATACTTTACTTTTTTTTTCCTTTGACGTTTTATCTATGCGATGAGATCTAAATGTAAGCAATTAATTTGACGAGACAAATAATGGAATCCTATAGGGCTAGAAAAAAAGACTTGCATGTAGTTCGCATTTCCTTGAAAAAGGCATACGTTTAAGTACCAAGTGAAGTACTTTGGTGAGAAACGAAAAGTAAGAGTATTCACAAGAAATAGATTAATAGAATGCATATTTTTTAGTATTAGGGATATTGAACAAGATATGACCCATAAATGTGGGGGTCAAAAATGGTAAGTGGGAAATGAAAAAAAGAGTATTCACAAGAAATAGATTAATACAATGGATATTTTTTTAGTATTCGGGATATTCAACATGTCAAAATGGTAAGTGGATACTATAATATTATGTAATTGAGGTGTGCCCTAATGCTAAAGGGCAACTTATATACCAATAGACTAAGGCCACTGTATGGATCTTAAAGTTGGGTTTTTAGAAAAAGCGGTGGTCAAAATGTAGATGCTTATATGCATGAGTGGAAATACATAGAGATGTAAAATTTGAAATGAAGATATAAGAAAATGTTAGGCATCATAGATATTGAGGATAAGATGGAAAAAATCGTTTTAGATGTTTTTGGCATGTGCAAGGACAAAGTCTGTGAATTAGTTAAGAAAATAAAGCGTTTGAACATTGAGTGTTTTAAAAGAGTGTAGAACACTGAAAATGACCTGAAAGACAAGAATGGAAAAATATATAATGAATTTAGATTTACATTTTGAGATGATAGAAAATCAAAATGAATGTTGAAGGAGAATTCATATGGACAACCATTAAAATGATCTTTTGGTTCATTTAGTTGAGCATAATCTTTCGGCGTTGTTGTTTTTGTTGATGTTTTATTTATCTTAAGGAAAAATTGACAACTATTTATAAAGATGACAAACCCTTGTTATATACTCCTATAATAAACTACCTCATAATTGATTTTCCTAGTTATAGTTTAGTGTTGGATAGGTTGATAAAAGAATAAACTATTCTCTTACCTTGATTGATTTGTTTGGATTCATGTAGCTTTATATATATAAAAGACTACATCATAATTGATTTTTGTAGTTATGGTTTATTGTTGGATAGGCTGATTAAAGAATAAACTATTTTCGTACCTTGATTGATTTGTTTGGTTCATGTAGCAAGATTTTGGCATTATTGTTGCATTAACATTTAACATACCTATGGCTGCTTAAATTGGATGGATTCCTTTAAATGATATTGATATGAGATTTTTTTTTGGAAGGTAGATTTTTTTTTTTAAAAAAGGAACGTTTTAAAAAGATGGTTATAGTTTTGTAATTTGCAAGGTGGTTTTTTGTCATTTTTTCTTTAATCTTATCTTTTCATTCTTATGTGGAATATAAGTTCTTAATTGGTGAAGCAAACATTGAAATAACCTAATTTTACAATTCATTATTAAGTTATATGTACAGGATATTTGGATATGATGCAATTGTCATGTTTGTTAAAGATATAGCTATGAATGTACGAGACTCTTATCAACAGATGGTGCCAAGTCCTGAATCAGAAAACAATAATTTTCACGAAGAAGCATCTCGTGCAGTTTTTAATGTGTTAGATGGCATTTTGAAAGACACCTTGGATCGCTTGAAGACTATAAGGTGGCCATTTTTCTACAGTGCTCTTTCATCATTATTAATTTTTTCGTGATATCACATCATCATATTCGAAGTGGTTTAAAACTGTACCAAATTTACATTTCTTCTGTTTCCTTTAGATGTTTGAATGACATGTTCAAGTTTTAAAAAATTCAGTAGGCCCTTGAGTTTGTATCTATTTCATGTGACCCCTCATCATCTTTCAATTTGCTTTGTGGAAAAATAGAGTTCATACAATATTTGAACTGGACTTAGAGGTTGGAGTTATGTGTGGTAGGCTTGTGGGAACTAGGAACTTATAATGTGTTATTTTATTGATATGACAGGGAAGCTGTTTCAGTTCCTGAATTTATATTGGCAAAGGTTTCTGCTACCACTGACTGTCGTGACCTCGAATCGCTTATTAGGGTTTTCTGTGTGGAAGGTAAATTAGAGGCTGCGCATGGGCTCCGCCGTCAACTATTGGCAAAGTGTTATGTTCCTGATGTGATCACACACAATCACCTAGTTAATGCATTTTGTAAAGCTGGATGCTTGGAGGAGGTTGATTGTCTTATCAAAGAGATGTTAGCTCAAGGTCCTTTGCCTAATTGCACGACTTTCAACACATTTATTAGGGGTCATTGTTTAAAGGGTGATATAGACAAAGCTTTGTCTGTATTTTCCTCAATGGCACAACATGGAATTAAGCCAAACAGGATTACTTGTAACATTCTTCTTCATGCTCTTTCTAAAGAAGGTTTGGTGGAAGGTGCTAGGAATCTACTCATGAGGATTTTAAGCGAGTGTGAGAAGAAACATATGGATTTAATTACATCAACAATATTAATGGATGGATATTTTAAGAATGGTGATGTTGTTGAAGCTCTTCATTGTTGGATAAAAATGTTGCATGAGGGTACACAATTGGATGTTACTGCATTCAATGTTCTTATTCATGGTTTTTGTTTAAATCAGGAAATAAAACTTGCATATATTTGGTTTGGAAAAATGATTAAGAGAGGATTTCTTCCTGACGTGTTCACTTGTAATTCATTTATAGGTTACTTATGTAAAATTGGAACATTTGATGAGGCATTGAAGATTCTTGGTATGATGCTGAAAATGGGAATAACCCCAAATTGTATTACTTATAAGATGCTTGTTCAAGGTCTCTGTTTACATAAAGAGGCTCATAAAGCCGCACAACTACTCTGCTATATGTTAGAAAATTACATTGTTCCTGAGCCTATCATTTGGAATGCCATCATCCACAGTTATGCGAAATGTGGAGCCACAAGAAGTGCATTTTCCATACAAGAACTAATGGTTGCTATTGGTGTTATTCCAAATACATATACCTATAATGCAATGATTTATGCCTTGCTGAAAGAAGAGAACATCAAACAAGCTTTATTTCTCAAAAGAGAGATGGATGATAGAAGTATTTCTCCTGATCTGGTGACTTACAATATGTTGGTGGGTGCCTCTTGTAATCTTGGGTTGATTGAGCTTGCACTTGAGTTACGCGATGAAATGATTAGGAGAGGGTGCTTCCCAGATGTTGTGACTTACACTGAACTAATTAAGGGTTATTGCTTCAAGGGTCAATTTAAGGAAGCAGAACAAATTTTTGTCAGATTATGGCGTTCTGGTCTCCAAGTTGACCATGTGCCATGCCAAATTTTGGTCAAAACTTACTGTAGATTCGGAGTGCTCAACCATTCAATTAGCCTCTTTGAAAATCTATTGAATGGATAAAAATGAGTGTATGCGAGCTTGATAATGATCAATTCATTTAGAGACTAAGTAAGAAGCTTCGGAAGTGGGTAACTAATATTTTACACATCTTGTACTACTATGAATAGTGAATAGAGGTGGATGTGACAATGACGACAAACATTGGAATCGAATATAGTTACTCCATCAAGAGCATATTGTTCTGCAAGTTTCGTAAACGTCATTGAATCCCAATGATGTTGAACACTTGTCAGTTGTCATCTATGGGTCATTACTAATTAGTTACTCACTCTCTCCAAGAGCTGGAGCTGTTGATTCTTGATATTTGCACCAATCCATATCAATTTTCGAGGTATGTCTTTGAGTGTCTTTTCTTTGATCTTAGCTGTTTTGATTTGTTATCCCGCCCTACTGTTCAAGATTTACTTAAAATAGTCAAGCATCCATATTTTTTGACTCAAAGCTTAAATCAGACTACCTATTATGGAGAAATTCTATGTTAGCTTTAGTTTCTTATGTTAGATAAAAAAGATTAACACTATGTTTAGATAATAATTTTGGAAAGAAAAGAAAGAAAGGAAAGGGAAAGGAAGGGAAGAGAAATTCAAAGAAAGTAACAATTTTTGCCACACTTTATGGTTTTAAAATAGGTTTCTTTATAGTTCTTATATTTCTAGTTGTTTGTAAGAATAGCATCTTGTAATGGTTGTTAATACATGATTGTAAATCATTGGTTACGTAATAGGGTTTTGTTGTTCGATAGGCTCAAAATCTTCTATGAAAAAATCGTCGTGTAACATAATGACTCATTTTTTTTACATAGTCACGGTGTTTGCTTTGGAAAGGCAACAAAGAGGGGAAGGAAATGACGAAGAGAAAGAGAAGGTTAATGACATTAATGATGATACTATTTTAGGTAGGTAAAGACGTAAAGGTGAGGGAAGAATAGGGGGGGAAAGGAAGAGGAGAGAGATCTTTGAGTTTTTCCTTCTAAATCTTTTCAATGTTGAAAAGATTTGTTTAGTACAAAACATAATGGACTTATCCCCTTCAATTCCCTTCCTTCCATTTCCCTCCTCTCCCCTTTTGGTATCTAAATGCAGGAAATGACATCCTTTATTTTCCGCCTCTTTATTTTCCTCTATTTTCTTCTATCTAAACATAGTGTTATACAACTTATCTTAAATTACATTGAGTCAATTGGGAAAGATACTCCCTAAAATTAGGGTTATATCAAGTTAATCAATTGGTGGAACTATTTGATGAAGTGTGAACATCATTGGATCATACGTGTCAATTACATTTATGTCATGCATGAAAATTACTAGGAATAGGCATTTTAGAGTAATGGGTCGTGTATAGGGATCTAAAAAATAGCACTGAACCCGGACCTTCATATATTGCATCCAAACCCGCATCCAGACTCTAAAAGAACTTTTTTCACAGGTGGATTTTAAGGGTGTAAAATTTTAACCCTAATCTGGACCCTTAGGTCTTATAATCTAAAGAAAAATATATGAAATGTAGTTGTACTATATAAATGTTCTTACTGAACTGAATTCCAAAATCAGGCTAAAAGTCATTATTTGGTTTTTATAAACTCAAAACTCATTTCCATATTATTCTAACTGCAAAGGATAATATCTAGTAGGAAATAATCGGTTCTCAAAAAGATGCTGAATAAATGTCTAATAATTATGAATGAAGATAAATCTAAGTTTAACCTCAAATTGATATGTAAATTATGAAAAGAAACTCCAAAAACTATAAATTATTGAACACTATACTAGAGTTGTTGAATACATGTTCCATATTGAAGAAAAAAGCAGCTACATTTTTCTTTTGCTGTCTGTTTTGTGTTTGAATGATTTGAACCACCAAATTCTTCAATTTTAATTTGACGTGACTTTTGATCTAAGTTTTTGCCTTTAATTTTTGAAAGTTTGGAGGAAAGTTTGATTGGAAAACCCTAGATTTCTTGCAATAAGGGTAGAAATCAAGAGGAGAGAGAATAGAGTAGAGCTTAACAAAATGGACATAATGTTTTGTATAACCCTAATTTCACTATTTAACCCCAAAATTTAAACATTAAAAAATGGGTCTAAGGTTTGGATTCGGGTCTAAAGTATTTATTGGACTTGGACCTAGACTTAGGCCCCTAGGGTTACAAAAAAGACCCTTAAAACGAGTAAGGTCTAATAGGGTCTTGGACTCTTGCCCATCCTTAAAAATTACAAAGGGGGAATATGAAACTTTTTTAGAGCTTTGAAATACTCTAGAAATCATACGCAATAATTTATGTTATTTTGTTGGCAAGTTTGTTTGGGAAGTTGAGTTTGTTACTTTTTTTTGTATAGATAAAATATATTTTTCTATTGGATTGTTTTTCATGCAAGTTCAAAATTTCAATCTATAACCAGGATTATCTGGATGTAGTTCGAGTCGTACTGTATTCTATTCTACAATCGTTCCTTAAATTGTAATCAATTAGCTAGACATCATCAATGAAGATCTGACCATCGATGTTGTAAACATTCCTAGACCCTAATGCTTCAACATATGTTTTATAGTTTTTGACCCCTCATTTAGTATGCACGTGGTTATTTTATTCATAAGTTGGTTATTGAATTTGTTTTTTTTTTGCTCAACAGGTACACCGTAAACTGTATAATCAACGTTAATAGGGATCACTTGAGCACGAGGATGGTGCAGAGTATTTTTCCTTCCTATGCACTGTTGTCTGGTCAGAGTGAACGAAAAGCCTATCAGGGCTTTTATAATTCCATCAAACAAGTCACGAGATTAGATTAGATTAGATTAGATTATTGCACTAAAGGTGCATTTGGGTTAGAATAATTTTGGGTCGGGTTAAAGTTGAGTTCTATGTTCACAAAGGTAATACACCACTATGAATCCAAATTTGAAGTTGGGCAAGACCAGGTCTATTTTATACACGTCTAGGCTAAATGATAGGTGAAACAAGTCGAAATGTTTGCCACCTTGGTTGTGTATGAAGCATAACTACATTATGCTTACGCTTCTTATCTCGGGTCCCAAAATAACCTGGCAATGACATAGATGTATATCTTCCACCTTTCATTGAGGATTTGAGAAAGATGTGGGATGAAAGCGTTTCCGTGGTTGATGCACATGCTAATGAGGAGTTCACCTTGCGTGCAATGCTCATATTTACCGTTAATAATTTTCCGGCATATGGCAACTTATCAGGGTATTAAAACAAAGGGAAGAAAGCATGCCCAATATGTATCGATGACATGGAATCCACTTGGATTCCTAAATGCAAGCAGGTATTCATGCACCATTGAAAGTTCCTCCCACGAGACTCACCAATATGGTAAGAAGAAAAAAATGTTCAACGGGGAGGTTGAGGAACGTGTAGCTCGTCGACCGTTGATCGGTTATGAGGTTTATGAATAGGTTAAGGAAGTTGAAACTGTATTTGGTAAAACAGGTTGATCCCGAGAAGGTGAAAGCTATCTCAACATGGAAGGTAGCCAAAGATGTTTATGAGGTTAGAAGTTTTCATGGACTAGCTTCATTTTACCGAGTCTTCATCAAGAACTTTTCCACTCTTATGGCGCCTTTAACGGAGCTCTTGAAGAAAGGTGCAACTTTCAATGTGGGTGATTTGTCTCCATACCTTGAAGATGAGAGTTTGAGGGCAAACTTCTTTGAAGAGGGGGAGAATGATGAGAATTCAGTCCACAAAGTCCAAGATCATCAAGTTACGGTTCCTACAACACAAGCTACGGTCCATGCTTTACTTAGCCACGCAAATGTCAAGCAAATGGCTGCTAATTTCGTGGGATTCTCTTCAAAGCAATCCTTTATTACTTGCCTTAAATGGGAAGTTGAATAAGGCATAATTGCCTTAAATGGGAAGTTGAATACAAGCAGCAACTTGAATTCTAGCTTTAATGCTTAAATGAGAGTTTTTTTTAGGAGAAATGCAAGAGTTTTTTTTAGGAGAATATGGATGGTTCAAAG